>NW_006399795.1:13308153-13318127 GCF_000299155.1 Elephantulus edwardii
GACACCGATGCAAGGGCAAGAGGGAATTTATTTCAGATTCGAATCCGGGCCTCGCTCAAACCATGCTGAAAGAGCAGGGAAAATGGCGCAGCTAGGAGTAATGTCTTCATCATCTTTGTAGCTTCAGCACCTACACATGTTTACAGCAGGCCCTGGGGAAATGCTTACTGCATGGAAAAATGGAACACTAGCACCCAGAAGCCCTCTGTAGTAATTGTTAAGAAACAAACAAAATTGTATTTGCTTTCAGATTTTGCCAGTTTCCACAAGAAATTGTTCTTCAAATGGTAGAGAGATGTCGAATAAGAAAACTGCAGTTGCTCGCTCACCAGTATATGATTTCAAGTAAAATTGAGTTCTACATTAGTGAAAGCTTGCCTGAATATTTTGTGCCCTATCAAGCAGAACGCTTTCGAAGACTCGGGTAAGAATGAAATTGAGTATTTGCTGTGACATTTAGCCAGGCTAATGCTCTTCCAACTAATTAAAACTAATAGATTACCCCCATCTTTGGGTCTTATTACATACTATTTGGTTCAAGATTCTGCAGTTTTAAAATGCCTGACTCCTACTGAATAGACTTACCATTTTTATCAGTGGTGGTCAACTGCTTTACAGATAAAGGAACACTCCTTAAAGCAAATTGGAGTGACTTCTAAGGCTTTTTTCCTTTCTATTTTTTTAATTTTGTTTTAGTCTAAAACTGTTCCTTAAACTGAATGAGCAGAAGTGGCTTTGTGTATCTGTACACGTTCCCATGAACACAGTTCTCTGTTGGGTCTCTTTCTCCCAGTTACGTCTCCCTGTGTGATAACGCAAAAACTGGCTGCAAAGCCCGGGAGCTGAAATCCGTGTATGTGGATGCAGTTGGGCAGTTTCTAAAACTGATCTTTCACCAAAACCATATCAATAAATACAACATCTATAATCAGGTAAGATGAATGCAACTCACTCTGGCCTCCAAGCCTCTATCTATGACTGTGTTGTTCATCAGCATACATCCATGTTAACAAAGGTCATACATCTTTTCTTAAATGATTTCCAAACTTTTTCCTTTGGAAAAAATGTATTTTTCTAGAAGAATGTTCCGCTCTGAATCTGCTCACTGATGCAGCAGCCACTGATCACATGTGGATGTTGTCTACTGGCAGTGTGGCTGTACTGGTGAGGGTACTGGCAGTGTTAAAGACTTTCAAAGACTGAATATGGAAATAAGTGTCAAGTTGCTGTGTGTTCCAAATAAAATGATTTTCACCTGTTTCTTTTTAACTTTAATGTGCCTCCTGTTGTTGTTAGGTGCCATCGAGTCGAGTATGACTCATAGTGACTCTATGAACAAAAGATCTGATCCCTCTTCTATCTAGCACCATCCTCAACTTCCTGACATAAAAGAGCCCATTGCAACAGTCATCCTGTCAATCCACCTGGTCGACGGTCTTCCTCTCCTTCACAGACCCTGCACCCTTCCCAGCATCATGTCCTTCTCCAAGGAATAGCCCCTTCTAGCAATATGCCCAAAGTATGTGAGATAAAGCCTCATCGTTGCCTCCAAAGAGCACTCTGGCTGCACCCTCTCCAAGACATATCTGTTCTTTCTCTTGACCGTCCATGGAATATTCAGTGCTCTTCTCCAACACCACAGCTCAAAGCCATCAATTCTTTTTATGTTATCCTTATTCATTATCCAGCTCTTGGATGCATAGCTAGTAATCAGAACACCATGGCCTGAATCAGACACACCTTAGTCCTCAAACTGACGTCACTTAATTTGGCGAGGTCCCTAACTACAGATTTTCCCAGTGCAATCATCTCCTTATTGTCTTAGTGCTGGTACCAAGGGTGTTAATTGTGGATCCAACCAAGCTGAAGCTGTTGACATTTTCAATCGCCTCTCCATCCATCATGACACTGCCTGTTGGTCCAGTGGTAAGAATCTTTGTTTTCTTGATATTGAGACGCAATCCATACAGAAGGCTGCATTCCTTGACCTCTGCAACAAGCACCTCAAGTCCTCCTCACTTTCAGCATGCAAGATTGTGTCATCTGCATAACGTACGTTATTGATGAGTCTCCCTCCAGTCCTGATGCCACATTCTTCTTCACAGAGTCCCGCTTCTTGGATAATTTGCTCAGCCTTTAGGTTGAACAGATATGGAAAGAGAATACAACCTTGATGCACTCCCTTCCCAGTTCCAAACCATGCAGTGCTTCCCTGTTCTGTTCACACAACAGCCTCCTGGTCCAGGTATAGGTTCCGCATGAGCACAAACATGTGCTCTGGGATTCCCATCCTTCTTAATGTCAGCCACAACTTGTCATGATCCACACAGTCAGACACCTTTGCATAGTCAATAAAGCACGATTACACATTCTTCTGGTATTCTTACTTTCAGCCAGGATCCATCAGACATCAGCACTGATATCCCTGGTGCCACAGCCTCTTCTAAATCCTGCTTGAGCTTCTTGCAGTTCCTGATCTATGTCATGTTCCAGCTGTTTTTTTAATGCTCTTCAATGGTATTTTGCTTACATGTGATATCAGTGATATTGTTCAATAATTTCCACATTCAATTGGCTCACCCTTATAGGTGGTTCACAGTATATTTCTCTTGGGCAGCATTGTCCCAGATGAACCCTCTTAAATTTTTACAAGGCAAATCTGGTGGAAATTAGAACCACGTATAATGTCATGTGCAACCCAGAATCCTCCAGATCCCAGTTACTCTTTTGTTACTCCATTCTCCTCCTCTTCTTTCTCCATTTCTTGCCTCTTTTTCTTTTTTTTTATGATTGCTGTAGTGGCTACCAGGACTTTGAACCAGTTTGTTCCAGTTTGTTCCCTTGATGAGGATTTACATTTCCACTACAGATGAATTGAATCAGAATCTACATTTTAACAAGACACTCAGGATATTCTTATGTTAATTTTTAAGTCCATCTCTTTTTTTCTCCTGTTTCACTTTAAACTGCAAGGAAAAACCATGTGGACCTTTACGATCTTGTTTTCTCATCAGCCAGATACACAGGTTCATTACATGCAAGTTCTACCTTCCACCAAACATATGAACTTGACTCAGACATGTTTTCTGCCACAACTTAAAAAGCATCACCCTTCCTCTTCTGTCTAATCACGTGCTCATTTTCTTTTAAAGCCTCACTAAAAGCCCATTTAGTGTTTACATTTCTAGCAACATTCTGCTACTGGCGCCTTATGTATTCTCTAAGATGATCGACTTTCTCTGTGGCTCTTCTCACTTATTTCTGAGCCTTCACCAGACTTGCCTTTGACAGTCATAACTCTATCAACACTATCTTCAAGGCATCCTTGCCTTTTACTATTGCTATTGTTGTTTTTTGCTGTTGAGTTGCCTGCGATGCAGTGACCATATACACAATAGCTCTGAACTCTTATTTGTTGTTGTTGTTAGGTGCCCTTGAGTCACTTGCGACTCAGTGACCCTATGTACAATGGCTCTGAACTCTACTCTTTCCTGAGCCAATCTCACCATCTCTGACATACCTGTTGTGTTGAGTCTCCTGCGACTCATAGCGACCCTATATGCAGCAGCTCTGAAGCCTGCCCTGTCCTGAGCCAGTTTTACTGATTCCAACATAACTCCCCCAATTGCCCCAGTTACTGTATAAATCCATCTCATCCAGGGTCTTCCTCTCCTGCACTATCCCTCCAACCTTCTGAGCATGATGTTCTTCTCCAGGGACTGTTCTCTCCTGGCCACGTGCCCAAGGTACGTAAGACAGAGCTTCTCAATCCTAACCTCCAAGGAGAAACTTGGTTTCACCCTCACCAAAAAAGATCTGTTTGTTTTCTTGGCAGTCCATGGTACGTTGAAAACTCTTTTTCAGCACCGCAAACAACTCAAAAGCATCAATTCTTCTACAGTCATCTATAATCATTGTCCAGATCTCTGATGCACAGCAAGTAATTGCAAAATCCACAACTATTAAGCATTTTAAAATTCTTTCAGTCTCTACCCATTACCCAATTCCCAAACAGTTTCCACTTAACAGTGCCACCCTGCTCCTAGTACCAAATTCTGTTTTGTTTTCTGATAGAATTCCAGAGGAAAATTCTTTTTTGTTTTTCCTTCACAGTTTAGCAAACTAGAAATCCTAATTCAGAGTGCCAGCTGCAGTGGAAAGCTTTCTCTGTCAGCTCTGGAAACAAGTCTTTGCTCTTCAGCTTCTCCTTACTGGTTTCTTGTGATCTCCATGAGTCCTACCTCATCCTCCTCTCTCCATTGCTTCTTTAATCCCTTATATCTCAGAGAGATTCAATCAGGACGTCTGACACAGATCCTCCCTCATCAGCTTCACGAAGGTAACCACTATCAGTCAAGTCCAGTCCAGGTCACGGTGACCCGACGTCAGTTTGCTGAGACAGTAAATCTTGTCAGGAGGAGACTGCCCATCTCTCTGTCACAGAGCACCCAGTGGAAGTGAGCCTGTCAGCTAGAAGCCCAATACATAGTGCACTACTACGCCAAAGGGTGCTTTTTCCAAAAGGGGATATAACCACAGGCCTAGAGGTTGGAGTTTACAACACACAATTCAGTGTATAACAAGGATGTATGATAGGATCATGTGGCTTGGTCTTAATATATAGCAGGATTCCTTGGCAGGAAGCTAGGAGACAATTCTTAACCTTGTCCATTGTCCTAATTGCATATGTTAACACTGATCTTCCAGTACCCACACCGGTTATCATGATAGGCTGTGTTCACAGGGAGCCAGGAGGAGCATGGCTGTAGGAAAATGACAACTCCTCAGGGGAGAACCACTGACTTACACAAACTACTGAGCTGTGTTCATTTGTCACTAACTGCCAGGTTTGACAGTTTGAATCCACCAGCTTTAGCTCAGGAGGAAGACAATCTCCTCCCATAGACATGTCCAGTCACCTTGGAAACCCAGGAGATGCTGTCATGAGCTAGAACCAAGTCAGCACCAGTGGTTTATGTTAGTTCGTATTTCAGTCTCTGATACGGCAAGACCGTATAGACATGACTTTCATAACTGACCTTGAATGGATGGCTTGGTAGGAAGTTAGTTTACAACTTGGGAGTTTTGTGGGTTTAGTTTTGTTTAACCCTTGTTTTAGGATCTTTCAGACAGTTAAAAGTAACCACTTGGTTTAGCATCATTATAGTATATCATTTATTCTGTGCACTGCAAAAGGGACCCAGGTGGTGGGGGAGGGGGGGGTATGTGTTGAGCTGCTTAATAAATGATGGTTCAAATCCACTAGCCATGCTGTGGGAGGCAGCAGACAAGGCTGTCTGCTATTACCATATGTAGCCTTGGAAACCAGTGGGTGGTTGTCATGTTTGAAATTAATTAGACAGTGGTACGCTTGGTAAACTTCATTTATAACATTTATAATGAATGCATGTTAATGTGTGTTATCCCACTTGATAGTGTAACAGTTATACTTTGCCACTTTACATTTCATTTCTGTGGATGAAGAAGTTCATTTAACTCTTTCTTAGGTTGCTCTGGTCGCGGTAAATATCATTGGAGACCCTGCTGATTTCTGTGATGAAAGCAATATTGTAAGTTTTAGAAGTCTAAGTCCTAGAGAAGAAAGCATTTTTATTAGGAGATGATATTTTTTTAATTTTATTTTTTATTTTAATAATTTTAATGAACATTTACAGAGATTTTGGATTTCATTCATTGTTGCACTTTTCTCCCTGCCCAGCCCTCCCTTCCCCCGACCCCTCCCCTTACCTCTTTGAAAAGAAAAATTCTTTGGTAGATGATATTTTTTAAAATCACAAAATGTACTATCTTCAAACTCTTTACAAAATTGACTGCTGAGTAATTATCAAGTACTTTCTAGCAGCAGCGACCACACAAAACTTCTCTTTTACCCAAGAACTTTGGCCATGTTTCTGAGAAACTAAAATCATTGAAGCTCCTTAACATCTTTTTAATTTTTTCATTTTATAGTAGTTTGTATACAAAATTTGTATACATTGTGTCTCACATTTTTCCTTCATTGACATTGTATTTTATACAATCATGGGCAGACATTGTGTTTTACAAAATTAATCACCATTGAAGTATGCCCACCATTACTACCATTACATTTTCAGGTCCCCACCAAATCTTTCCCATTTCCTTTACCCCCTCCCTCTACCCACCAAATTGTGTGACCCTGTGATTTTCTCGCACCCTCCCTCACCCCTCTACTCCCACTCCTTCCATCTTGATCTTTATAATGTTTTAGTGAAGCGTTTTTTGCATTGTTGGGTTTTTTTTCCTGAAATGCTAAGAATTCTTTTGCTCCCATAGACTTCTAGAGAGAAGCTGATTGACCACTACCTGGGGCACAGTGCCGATGACCCGGCTCTGGATGGCACGTATACTGGGTAAGAAGATGGCCTCTGCCCAGAAAATGGGTTTAGGCAGCTTTTCTTAGAATCACAAAAGTGGAGTTATAGTGCAGCAATGAATGAATGGAAATCAAAAGTGTCTGTAAATTTTCATTGAAATTAATAATTTTTTAAAAAAAGTGGAGTTATTTCCAAAGGACCCCAGGTTGAAGGCCCCCAAATTCAGTTTAGAGCTTGATAAGCCACTGATTGGAGTATCTTAAATATACCTACAAATTAAGATCATGGTTTCATTTAGTGCACTTTCATTTATTAACCTTCAGAGACTCATTTCTTGTATTATTCAGACTACTAGAAGATTCTTAAAATGTGTTTGGAAGAAAAATCTATCAACCAAAAGTCTTTTTGATATTGGCAGTTTGACAGACTCCTTTCTTTAAAGATACCAGACAGATCGTGAGTGGGGGACACAGACCGGGTGCCCTGTGTTTTTCACTCACTCTGCTGCACCCCCTCCTCCGAGAGCCCCTCCTCAGAACAGGCAGCTTCCTCAGCACCCTGTCAGTGGGCTCCCTGCTTTGAAAACAGTTGACACAGGTAAGGATCCTCCTTCCAAAGGTGCCTGATCTAAATAAAAGCATTCAAAACAGCACCGTAGTCCTCATGACAGTAAACACAAGAGAAGATGCTTAACTTATCGTAGGCATTTGCAGTTGCCTACAACTCTGGTACCACCTCACTCTCACCTACCCGCAAACTGCTGACGGACGGTACATAATGTGTCCTGGTGCCAGGTTCTTCTTTTTGCCAAAACAGATAGTGTTTCGCCGTGTGTGCTGTATTAGGATGCACTGATGTCCGTCCGGAATTGTTCTGCTAACTCTGCAGAATAAAGAAAAATGATATCCTCCTGTGCGATTTACAGTCTTGCAAGCCCACTAGACAGTCAGCTGGGTTGATTTCCATCCACACGGTAATGAGAGATTGCTGGATTTAGTCTACATGAAACTCGGTTACTTACCACTAGAGGGCACTCTGAGCGAAAGTCGATTGCATTGCTCTGGAATTCTTTCTAGGGTACTTACTGGACACCCTAGTTTTTCTTTTGTAAAATTTACAAAGTCAATTGAAGGCCTTGATTTCATTACTAGGACTTCACAGCCAAGAACTTGGTGTTTAGCTAAAATTATGTGACTCTGTAGACACCCTACATTGTATTGCTGCTCCGGCATCCTGAGGTTAGAGGATATTGTTAAACTTCTGACACAATCCTGGCCTCCTGTCCAGCGGCTGCTACAGCCCAGCTCTGGGAGTCCCACAAAGGGACTACCAGGGATACCGGGTCTTCCTGGAATGTGACTCAGTCCCAGGTTCTGTTTGGATGTACTGTTGTACAATTTGGTGAGTTCTTGTGGCCTGGCAGTAAGAAGCTGTGCTTACAATCCCAAAGGCATGTGGTTCAAATCTGCCACATTCTGTGTGGGAGAAGGATGGGCAGTCTCCTCCCATGTGATTTACTGCCACTGAACACCTGCTTGAAGGTCAGCTTTGAGTTGGTTCTGACACCATGGCACATAACATTGTGCAAATTTACCAGCTAAATTAATTCATGTGTGTGTGTTTGTGTGCCATCAGATTGGATCTGCCTGGTACAGGAGGAGATTGTCCCTCCTCTTCCAGCAGAACATCTGATGGATTCAAACCACACACCTCTGGGATTGCAGTGCAGCTTCTTGCCAATAGGCCACCAGAGCTCACCCAACTATTTTAATTTTTATACAAAATTTTGTATAATTCTTATACAAAAGTAAAAATTTTTTCCACGAAAATGTGTTCATTAGCTAAACAAATGACTTAATGTAATTGAGACAGCAAACAAACTAAGATATTTTGAAATTTGGCCTCAGGAAGTCAAACAAGTTTTTGTTGAGAAGTAAGCTGACATTGTTCCCAGCATTAGAACTGAAAGCAAGCTGGTGAGTGTCCTGCTTTAGCATTTGAAAGGAAGACCGGAGACCATACTTAATCAGGAACAGGTTATTCAAGTGACTGGAACAATGCATTTTTTTAAAAAATTATTGTTGTGTACTGTCGAATCAGATCCAACTGGTATAGGAGGGGATTGCCCCTCCTTCAGTGGAGCATCTGGTGAATTCAAACCTGGCGCCTTCGGGATTACATCACAGCTTCTTCCCATTAGGCCACCAGAGCTCCCACATGCATTTCTTTTTGAGAGCATGCTTCTGGTCCCCTACAGGACTCAATGGTTGATAGAAGTGAACACTGGAAAAAAAAAGAAGTGAACACTGAGGGGCTGGCACAAGAGTGGCCTTTGTTAGCCTTTCTCATTCCTTACAGTTACTGTGCTGCTCTGATAAAGCATGGGGGCCTGGACCTGCCTCAGACCCCCCCCCCCTAAGATGGAGCTGGTCACTCATTTGCTTTGTTCTGTGAGTTTTTTCCCCAGTTCTACGAGCAGCACACAGCCACTGTCACAGCCCCGTTGCCAAGGACAAAGCTTGGCACAGAGCGCACTCGCTGAATCTCTGTGGAATGAGTGAGTGAGTGAATGAATGAAGGCACCAAACGCTGAGATTCTCTGACATGCATTGTGATTACTGGCTAAGAGCATGGGCTTTGGAACCAGGAAAAACCTGCTAGCACATAACAGCTGTGTGACCTGAAGCATTTGACTCCTTCCTGTACTCTCTGCTTTCCCACAAAGGAAGTGCTCAGCTGGTGGGGACAGCCTTCCCTGACACCTGCATGACCTCAGGCTGAGCGCACAGGGGCTCCCCTGCCACTGTAAGGTCACACAGTTAAAGATTTGCTCTGAATATGCATTTCTCCCCTCCAGGAAACCTGACTACATTTCTCCGCTAGATGACCTAGCTTTTGACATGTACCAAGATCCTGAAGTCGCACAGATTATACGCAAGTTAGATGAAAGGAAACGAGATGCTGTCCAAAAGGAGCGTTATGACTATGCCAAGAAGCTGAAGCAGGCTATTGCTGATTTGCAAAAGGTATGACTTCCGGATGTTGCATTCTTCCCGAATGATATTCTTGCTATCTTCCCTCAGCTCATCTAGTCTTCATTCATTAGTGTTCAAGATCTGAAACCTATTCCGGAGTTGGTAATTAAATTCAAGGGGATAAACTC
The DNA here is from genome assembly GCF_000299155.1 of Elephantulus edwardii. Taxonomy (NCBI): domain Eukaryota; kingdom Metazoa; phylum Chordata; class Mammalia; order Macroscelidea; family Macroscelididae; genus Elephantulus; species Elephantulus edwardii. The sequence goes on from NW_006399795.1 coordinate 13,317,673, forward strand.
AAAATTTAATTTTTGATTCCTGGGGATATGATTTAACCTTCTTTCGCTTTAATTTGAAATTGCATATGATCAGTTGTTGGTCTGTTCCACAAGCAGATCCTGGCCTAGATTTCACTGCTAATATTGAACTTTTCCCAATGATTCCTTCCACAGATGTAATCGATCTGATTTCTGTGCCTACCATCAGGTGAAATCCATGTGTATAGCCTGTATTTATGTTTCTTATAAAAGGTATTTGCAGTGAATAAATCATTATGCAGAATTCTATCATTCTATCCCCACACTCATTTCTGTCACTAAGTCTATATTTTCTGACTAGTGATCCTTCTTCCTCATTGCCAACTTTGCATTCCAGTCACCCAGTATTATTGATGCATCTTGGTTACATGTTTAATAGATTTCTGACTGCAACATTTGGCAGAAATCATCTATTTAATGCCTCTTTGATTCTGGCT
>NW_006399795.1:13321482-13358454 GCF_000299155.1 Elephantulus edwardii
AGAAGAGATTGAGGTTGTTAACTATTACAGCTTGCTCAGCTCCACAATCAACACTTAACACCAGCAGTGAGGAAATCAAAAGACAACTGCATTGGGAAAACCTGCTGTCAGGGATCTCTCCAGAGTGCTGAAAAGCAAAGATGTCAGTCTAGAGACTAAGGTGTGCCTAATCCAGGCCATGGCAATTACTTGTTATGCTTCAGAGAGTTGGACAATAGCTAAGGATAAGAGAAGAACAGTCTATGCCTTCCAATTGTGGTGCTGGAGAAAAGCTTTGAAAATACTATGGACTGCCAAGAGAGCAAATAGGTCTGTCTTGGAGAGGGTGAAACCCAAGTTTCTCCTTGGAGGCTAGTATTTTTTTTTTTTAGTCAGATTTTTTTTTTATTAATGATTTTTTTAATGCAACATATGTATTTTTTTACAGCATATTCTTTCCATATAATTTTTTCCCCATTCATTCATTGTTGCTAGTGCATGTTCAAAGATCTAAGCAAATGAACACCTGAATTCAAACTTAAATAAAAGCACGTTCAGAGTTCTTCAGGATTACAGGCAGATGTCTTCAGGAGCTTCATAGCTTCACTGTTCTTGCTGGGGGAAATGGTAGAAAAACCTAAGAAGTGTTTTTAAAATGATGATGAATTCATGGGTTTACCAGAAACCGGAAGTGAACAAGCAGCAGTCCCTCTGCCTTGAGTGTTGTCTTTTTCTTCTATTCCTTTCCTAGGCCTATTTCTTCTCCTCAGAGAAGATCTTAGATGGTTTTTGCCACTGTCACTTATGTGTTACATTAACCTTTGACTTTGCCTGTGGTGTGAGTTGATCAGTATTTGGAACAGCAAGCAGTCGTCTTGTCCTTTAGGTCGGTGAGCGTCTCGGGAGGTACGAGGTGGAGAAACGTTGTGCTGTGGAGAAGGAAGACTATGACCTCGCCAAGGAGAAGAAGCAGCAAATGGAGCAGTATCGAGCAAAGGTCTACCAGCAGCTGGAACTTCACAACCTGATGGATGCAGAGCTGGTAGGTGGAGGGAGAGGAAACAGGGACAGAATTCCAGCATCCGTGAGAGTCCATGTGGTCATCACGTGTGGTCATCCGGGGGGGGGGGGCGCATGTGCCTGGTGAATCCATGGGAGAGTTTATCACACAGATATGGCAGTTACGGTAGAGGACATCAACTGTCAGGGAGACTGCCAGGACATGTTCTCTTAGGAGAGCTCCCGGGAGAGGAGACCAGGAATGACCCAGGGTCAGAACGACCCCAGCTCAACCACAGTGCCAGTAAGGTAGCCCCTGCCCCTTCACCCCTCAGAGTGTGTCAGTAGAACCCTTCCTACAGGCTCAAATTGCATCTCCCCAGTTACAGATGAGGAAGCAGAGGCTGTGGGACACACAGAATGTGAGGACAGAGAGGGCCACCCTGGCTGACAGACACCTCACACCCCAAAGTTCTCCACTGTAGCTGGTGGTCTAGGCAGAGCTGCCATAGCCTCTCAGTGCCACTTCCCCCACGTGTTTAAAATGAGGGTCAGATGGGTGAGCAGTAAGTGAGCTCATCTGTCTGAAGCATGGAGCTCCATGCCCAGGACACAGTAGTGCTAGATAAATTTGACTTGCTGCAGTTACACTAGAGAGCTTATTCTGTGGGCCGTGACTGTCAGTTTCAGGGGTGAACGGTCTTGGGGTCAGCCCAGGGTCTCCTGTCTTCCCGTTTCGCTTCTTGACCAGCACAGGGGGCTGTGAGTCATGCCTCTGCTGCTCCACTAGGCATCCACGTTAGAGCTGGCCGTCAACTCTTATAATCTGTAACATGGATATGAGCGGCAACTGAAGGGACTGTGCTGTGACTCCCAAGGGCCTCCGTAGTGTCCATTCAAACACTCCTGAAGGCTGGCTTCTGTTGTGAAATGTTTGTGTGGAGGACTCTTCCAGCATCACCTTTCTAGACTGGGTGGGTGAATCTGTCATTGGACCTGTGTCCCTTGTTCTTCCAGATGCGAAGACCCCTCGACTTGCCCCTGCAGCCCCTGGTTCACCCCAGCAGTCCTCGTCGTCAGAGCTCAAAGGCCCTGCTGCCCCAGAAGGAGGAGCACCTGACAGAAAAGCCAGCCTCAGAGCCTGTCCTGCAGGACCAGTCCTCACAGTCTCACGGCATTCCTCCGCACGCTGCCGTGGACCCACTGCAGCCAGCCTCAGAGTCTCATCCAAAGACCACCGTAGGTCCCATAGCTCAGATCTGCGTTCAGTTTAGCCACTAAACCCTTCTGCTGGGCCGGCATTGGCCAAGTCCTACTCAGGTGCCAGGCATCCATCTATGATCAAAACAGTCAAAACTCCTCATAGAACACCATTGTAGGAAAGGGACAGTGAACATCAAGCAGGACAAGGACACTTGCCTCGTGTAAGACCCCCATCAACAGTGCCTGGTGTGAATTAGGATCTCGATAGATGGTTAATAAAGTGGTAAATGTGCAGACTAAGGGAGTGTTGTCTAGAATTCTGGTGGGCCCACCACAAAAAGTGTGCATGAACATTCTGTACCTTTGGCTACTGTTTTTAACCAGGCACCTAATGATGAAAAGGTTTAAAATCACGCTCCATGCTTGCTTTCAGAAACAAACTATGAATATAACAGAGAAGGGAGCTCTGGTAGCCTAGTGGCAAGAGGCAGCATGGCAATTCCAAAGGCACGTGGTTCAAATCCACCAGATGCTCCACTGGAGAAGGAGGGGTAGTCTCCTCCTGTACCAGTCGGATCTGATTCGACAGTCCACAACTAGGGAAAAAGAAAACAAAGAATATAACAGAGAACTTGTTACGAGGAAAAAAAATGCTTACTTTAGTACTCTGTCCCAGTTGAACTAAAGTTGCTAATGGTATACTATAAACTGTAGCTGATTTATTAGGTCTGTAATGAGCTTAGACCTGATGAAAAGGATCCAGAATGACGTTAGGGAACTCTGGTGGCCTAGTAGTAAGAAGCTGTACTGCAATCCCAAAGGCACAAGGTTCCAGTCCACCAGCTTCAGGAGAGTGGTGGGCAGTCTCCTCCTGTGTGTTTTACTGCCTCTGAAAACCTGCTGGAGGCTCAGCTATGATTCGGTTCCAGTTTTTTAGTACCACCACATAATGAGTTTAGAGTTTAGAAAGGACTAGAAACTTCATACTAGTTTTTTTAAGTTGTACGTGGTGTTTGAGTAACTTACTATAATCTGTCCCTACTACTATTCTCAGACCTGGTGAGGAGAGAACAGTGATCCTGAGAATGAACGTCACCGGGTGCCTTTGGGGTGGGGGGTGTTCTACCCTGGGCACTGGTCTGCCTGGCATGACCCTGGCAATGACATCATAGGGTACGGCGGGGGGTCCACGCTGGGTGGTGGTCTGCAGGGCTTGACCTGGGAAAATGACGTCACGGGATGGGGGTCCACCCTGGGCCCTGGTCTGCCGGGCTTGACCCTGGCAATGACGTCACAGGGTGCAGTTGGGGGGTCCATGCTGGGCGCTGGTCTGCAAGCCTTGACCCTGGCAATGACATCACAAGGGTCAAGGGGGGACATGGGAGGGGTGGTCCACGTTGGGCACTGGTCTGCAGGGCTTCACCCTGAGAATGACATCACAGGGTGTGGTGGAGGGTCCACGCTGGGCACTGGTCTACAGGCCTTGACCCTGAGAATGACATCACAGGGTGTGGTGGAGGGTCCACGCTGGGTGCTAGTCTGTAAGGCTTGCTGTGGTTCTCTTACAGGTGGAGACATTGCCCTACGATGAACGGCCCCTCCCAGCCATCCGCCGGCAGCAGGGGGACGCACTCACAGAGTATGAAGTGAGCAATGCTGATGGCATCGAGACGCATAAAGGTGTTTTGTGGGAGCCAGAGCCCTTAACCGAGAAAGCCCTGAGAGAAGCCAGCTCCACCATCGACGTGCTCGGGGAGACGCTGGTAAAACAACCCCACATGTACACACATAACCTAGGTTCATACACATACACACACGCATGCAAATATTCATGCATACATATACACATGTGTCCACGCATATGTGAATATGAGAGGGACAGACAGAAGGAAGATAAAGTACCTTAAGTTGTCTTTATAATAAAAATGCTGATTTTGCTCTGCGCCTTATTGCATTGAAGTCTTTTCATTAAATACAAATTAAATGAGAGAGCTAAATGTTGAGGTTTTGCACATTAGTGTTCATTTAAAACTAGATGATCTTTTTGGTATTCATGGAACTAGTATTAAAAAGCAGTTCCCTTCAATAAAAAAAAGCTATGCCAGATTACAGCAGCATACCAGTGGTCCTTGCATGAAGGAACCCTCTGGATTTTCCTGTTGGTCCCCAGCTTGAAAATATTTCTCTTGTTAGGACTCCTAATGCTGTAATTGCATACTTTAACATAATCTTAAAATAGCAAAGTATTTTCCTTCTGAATACACATATTTATTCTGCAGAGGTCTTATTAGAAAAGGTTCTTAGGATTTAAAAACAGGGAGAGAGAGCCTTCAAATGTATAATATGATTGGGTGAGAGGACGATTATATGATGTAATGAAATTCTGAGTCCTTCAATAAAACAAGATTCTTGTTTTATCTTAGGTGGCTGGGGCCTATTCCAAGACATGGTCATACCGAGAAGATGCATTGCTTGCACTGTATAAAAAGCTGATGGAGATGCCCATTGGGACACCGAAGGACGATTTAAAGAACATGCTAAGAGCTTCCATCTTTCTCATCAGAAGGGCCATGAAAGACATTGTGACCTCGGTAAACGCCCTCCCGCACCTGTGTGTGAGGTGCTGTAGACACGTCTTAGATGTGACTCACTGATAGTCGCCGGCTCTGGCATGTTAGAATAACTACAAACTAGGGTTCTGTGCGTTTGATGCTGTCAGGTTACTTCTGACTCACAGCAACCCTCGCACAACAGGATGGAGTGCCTGCCCAGCCCCGGCCTGCTCATGGTCACAGCTGTGTTTGAGCCCCTTGGGGCAGCCGCTGTGTCATTCCATCTCTTTCCGTGCCTCTCTCTTTCTCGCTGACCCTCTACCACGCACAATGTTCTTTACCAGGGACTGGTCCCTCTCGTAACATGTTCAAAGCTTGTGAGACGCAGTCCCACTGTCCTTGCTTCTAAAGAGCACTCATGCTGTACTTCCTCCAGGCCCGGTTGGTTCTTTTAACCGTCTTCAATATATTCGCTACTCTTCACAAGCAGCACAAGTCAAAGGCATCCGTTCCTCTTTACTCCCGAGTCAACTTTCACATGCATCTGAAATCACTGAAAATATTGGCTTGGGAGAGGTTCACCTTAGTCCTCAAAGTGACGTCTTTGCTCTCTTAACACTATAACAAGGTCCTCTGTAGATTTTGCCCAATGCAAGAAGGTGCCTGTAGTTCAGCCTAAACCAAGGATCTGTGAAATCTGTCGCTACATCAGTCATTCACTCTTGGCTTTAGCAGCATCAGAAAAATGGTGCAGCTGTACCCTGTCAAAGGGTGGAAAATTTACAACACCAAGAAAAATGAGGGGGTCCTCAAGAGTTCTGACGTTCACAGGCTTCACTGTGATAATAAATTCCGTATTTTGGTGGAATCCGGTCACAGCCACTTGTCTGTTTTCTCCCCTGTTATGTGCAGGTCTTTCAGGCCTCTTTGAAACTGTTGAAGATGGTGATTACCCAGTATATCCCTAAGCATAAACTGAGTAAAGTAGAGACAACCCACTGTGTGGAGAGAACCATCCCCACCCTGCTCACCAGGACCGGGGACTCCTCCGCCCGCCTGCGCATCATCGCCTCCAGCTTCATCCAGGTAGGGTCGCAGGCTGCAGGCTGAGCCAGGGAGAGAGCCGGGGGCTTGCAGGTGCCTGACGGGCTTACTCCCCGCGGGGTGGGGGCTGTGCACAGCAGCGGCAGCAGAACTCCTCCTAGTCATTCACCATCAGGCTTTGCTTAACGCTCTGAAAGACAGATTTTCTCTTAGACGTGCACTGTGACGAAAATGTTTAGTGTTTCTAGAATTTCGCTTCTTTTTAAAGAAATACAAATATCTGGAAAATGAAGTCTGAATGGAAGTTTGAGAGGATAGAAGTAATAAATAGATAACTAAATCGAAGTCTTTTCACCCTCTCGACAAAAATACTTCCATAGGCTTGGGATTGTGAGTGATGTTGAAGTGGAAGGAAATATATTGCAAATTTTGGCAAACAGTTACTAGGTGATGAGAAATTATTTTCCATTTTAAATTAACTGAGAAATTGACTTCTTATAGGAGTTCTTAAGTTAAGGGGCCATCTTTGGGCCATAAATCCCCTGCAGTTTTAGATGAAAGTTTGTGGATGTGCACATCTTTCTTAGGGAAAAACATCTATCTAGTTTTTTTCAAAGAAATAAGAGCAAATATTAAAAAGCTCCAAATATAAAGAAACACTTATCTAGTTTCATTTAATAAGCTTAAAGTCAGTCTTCAGGTAAAATATATAAGGAAAAATAAGTAATAATGTGATTGGAAGCAGCATCCACTTCCTAAATAACATGCCTCTGAAAACTATGAACTTTGAGACAAATGATGATAGTTATAGAAAGGCTCCAGGTCTTTTGTTCATAGGGTCACTATGAGTCATGCTCGACTCGAAGGCAATCAACAACAATGGTCCTACACATTAATATGCCTTCTTGTTGTTACGACTCATAGCGACCCTGTACACAAAGCTCTAAACCCTGCCCTATCCTGAGCCAATCTCACTGTCTCTGACACACCTGCCCCCATTACCATAGTTACTGTGTCAGTCCATCTTATCTGGTGTCATCTTCTCCTGGGCTGACCCTCTACTCTTCCAAGGACTGGTCCCCCCTAGCAACATGCCCAAAGTATGTGAGATGGCATTTCAAAGTCCTTGCCACAAAGGAGCAATCTGGTTTCACCTTCTCCAAGACTTGTTTGCTATCTGGGTAGTCCGTGGTATATGGACTTAGGGGGTTAAAGAGTTACAGACTCTTTTGGAAGAGAAAATGAGAAAAGCAATGTTAAGAAATTCCCATGCAATAATGAATGAATGGAAATCCAGAATCTCTGTAAATATTCATTAAAATTAATAAAATGTAATAAAAATTAAAAAAAAAGAAATTCCCATAGGATGATTACTTAATCAGAAATTATTCTTTTTTTAAACATTTAATCTGTAATCTCAGTTTATTTTTGCTTTTAGATGAGGTTCTTTTTCAGCCTTTATGGAATTAAATCCTTACATGGACTTTGGTGGAGGTCGTAGAGCAGCACCTGCAGGTCTAAACCTGGATGCTGGACGTGGGGGAGTGTTCTGTCCTTCGGGGCTCCATGAGAACAGTTCCTCACCACCGTGCTGGGAATGACACAGCTCCCAGCAGTGCAGTTTCACATAGAGCCTGGGTAGCACCTGTGTGTCAGAGACCCTAGCTTCAGCAATGTCCCTGATGGCGGCCACCTTCATCAGATCTCACACTACAGTCTTCTAAATTGCCTTCTCTTTGGGCACGCAGCAGGTGTGGTTTGTGCAGCAATTAGGCTGCACATGGGTATGGCCCGTTATGACATGACCATTGCTTCTCCTTTGTCATCTTTAAATCAAAGACGTGAGAGAGCTCAGTCTGGAATTCTTGTTTATTTGGTGGGATATGGCAGATTTCAAGAAAAAGAAAATCCTTTCTTGACAAACTAAAAGCTAACTGTGTTATCACTGAATAGTATAATCTCTATAATCTGTAGATTATACTGAATAGTATATAATGATGGGTTTGAAATGGATTTTTACTATAGTCACAAACTCAAGAAAGCTTAGTTTTGAACAGTGTTTTCAAAAGCCAAATACTATGAAATAGCTGGTTTTGTACAGAGAAATCTTTTGTTTCTTCTTCCCTGCCCTCTTTGGGGAGGTAAGAGTGATATTATCTCTCAAAAGGAACCATCAAAAACAAGGTAATTATTGCCTCATATAATTGTTTTTAAATCATACTAATTTCTGAGTAGCTTGATAATGCTAAAATGTCCTCTCTGTTTGAACCAAGAACATTATATTGAAGCATTTAAATTACTTTTTTCTACACCAGCAAACAGTTAACATCAACCCACTTCTGTAGCATCTCCTTGTCATTTCAGAAATTTACTTTTAATACTTTAGAATGCCGTTCATTGCTCTTTTCTTTTGTACAGTGAAGCTCTTTGTAGGCACGCATGCAAAGTCCGTCACGCTGGGGAAACTAGCATCTCTTTTAGAGGCTGTGACCTGCCCAAATGCAGGCCAGCTCACTGCCATCACATCAGTTCTGCCTCACAACCACCCTCCCTTGGGTCTCAGAGGCTGTAAATCTTTACAGGAGGACTTTATGAAGCCAGTTTATTTCTTGTCTCTTCTAAGTAAGTGCTTCAGTTTAAGGAGCCCTGCTGGCATCGTGTGCAGTGTGGCAGGAATGGACTCTCCAGTGCGCTTGGTCAGGGGATTATGCTTCAACATGTCATCTTCTGTTTTTCTGTATCTGGCAAATAAAACGATAACTATCTCGGCCAGGTCAGTGTTGTTGGAGTGGGCACCGCGCTGACTGGAGGACTGTGCTCCGTTGTGCCCCCAGTTGATGCCTCTCCACACTCGGTACCAACGTGCCAGCCTCATCGCCACAGCTTAGCAGCCTTCAAGTTCAGAAAAGCCTTCACTGGAAAGTGGGAATACAAAGAACTGAAAGCTTAACTTTCCTGTGACGTTTTCTGTACAGTTTAATGAATCTGCAGATGCGTCTTGTTTCATTTTTCTTTTGCGCAGGTTTTGGGTTTAAATTGGCTGTTGTGTTTTAAATAGAATGTGAGGTGCTGGATGGATGCGTTGGTTGCCGTTTAGCACTGTGAATTTCTATTTTTCCTTCTGAACTTACTGTGAGGACCACACTAAATTGTAATCATCTGCCTCCAGCATCTTCCTGTACAAATTAACAAATTACATTGACTTTTATAGGAAATGGCCTTATTTAAGGAAGTGAAGTCACTCCAAATCATCCCAACTTACTTGGTGCAGCCGTTAAAAGCAAACTCCTCAACCCACCTGGCGATGAGTCAGCTCGACCTGCTGGCTCGGCTGCTGAAGGACCTGGGCACAGAGGGCTCGGGCTTCACCTTGGATAACGTCATGAAGGTGAGCACGTGCCCTGTGGTTCACGCTGCGACCCGGTCCTGAGCGGGGCCTGGAGTGTGTGGTCAGAGCGTGAACGGATAAGTGGGCTCGGGAAAATAATCAGCGCTCACTTTTAAGAACTGGTTGTGGTTGTGCCTCAGTGCACCTTCCTGCTATTTAATCCCATTAGTTGAAATATTACATACAGATTGTGGTGGTAAGAAAGCTCCAAAGAACATGCCTTTGTCTGAAGAGATAACTGTTACACAATATAGAATGTCAGGTCTATGTAAATATGTGTATTTTTTTGTGATTTGGAACAACTTGGTGAAACCATGTAAGTTACAGAGAAGACCTTTTCTGCCAGTCAAACACCCCTCCTCCTCAATGTCAGGAGTGTTGGAAAGGACCGATCAGAATGTTTAGCGCCTTGTGGCCAGCCCTCTAGATGAAGGCTCTCCTGTACTGTGTTCCCAGCCCACGCATGTGTGAAGACCTGGTATCCGTCTGTTAAAAGGGAGAGGGAAGCGGTTGTGTGGGTTCCGATGTCGTCTCTCATCTCTTGTGGATTCCATCCGTGTATCCATAGATTCCCAGAAGTATGGATTTGGAGCAGACAGTGACACTCAGGGTCACATAGGGCATTCTTTTATTCATCTACTTTATAACTACACTTGTAACTTATACGCATTTGAGTAAGCAGTAAGCTTTTAAATAAAGCCTTCCTGAAAACTCACACACAGCTTCCACAACCCCACAGGCTTCTGGTGTTCTCAGCACTCTATCTCATGTTTCAGGCTCCTTTCCTGATTCTTCATCTTCCTGACCTTGAATGTGAAGTGCCCAGCCTGTGCTCCCTTCTTTTCTATATGCATATACCCCCCAGCAACCTCACCTCTATTTATTTAAGACTATTACCCATTACCAGCCTGCACCACTACCTCACACTTCCACCTCATCTCCATTTGCCAGCTCAGCTATGTGGCTATTTGTCCACATCTCCCCTTGACTGTCCCTTTTAACCTTTCATGCGTTCCCATGTATCTGTTAACGGTAGCTCCATTCTTTGATTCGCTCAGGCCACAAACCTTAGTCTCATCTCTGATTCCTCTCTGTGTCAGCAAGTTCTGTGGCCTTAAAATCCACTCGGTGCCCTTGAAATCCAGGGTCTGACCATGTTTCCACTCTCCAGGTACCACCCCCAGTTCCTCAGCTTGCACCCCACAGTCTTTTCCAGACAAGGCAGTCAGGGGGCTCCAGTTAAACAGAAGCTAGATCACGTCAGACCCCCGCTCAGCCCTGCCAGTGCTGCCACCTCACTCAGAGGAACAATCTTTCTAATTGAAAACTGACAGTTCTTTCCTCAGCTCCTCTCTTGTTGGTAAAACTTGCCAAAATCACCCAGAACACACCAATAGCCAGATTGTCTTCATCCGTGTCTCCCAGTGCTGCCAGCTCCCAACACCCATGGTCCGTCTCTCCCCGAGTCCTAACAGGCAGCTGTTTTCGCCTGTGTAGTATGAGTCAGCGTCTTTTCGGCCTCTGAGGTTTCCTTGTTCCTCACCGTATAACCCCTAAGCTGGCTAACAGACTTAAAGTCGAGTTACAGTAGCCCCACACTTCCAGAGTCCACTCTAAGCATTCATCATTACAGGCTAGGCAGTGCCACACTAGCAATCTAAAATGCCAGTGACTTACCCCAGGAGGATGCTCTCGTGTCACCACGAGTGCAGTATGCAGGAATGGCGGGGCCTCTGCTAGAGGCTTCATACCAGAAGGAAACTGTGTCCCTGATGCCTCTAGCTTTCACCTTTGACCTCTGAGGTCGGTGAATAAAAGAAAGTGACTAGTGGGAGTGGGAGTGCTGAGCCCCTTCCTCTCCTATATTCATCGGCCATGATGGCCCCTAGCTGACTGCAGGGGCCTGGCAAGTGCAGTGCAGCTGTGCGCCGAGGAAGGGAGCAAACTGGCCTGGCGAGTACGCAGTCATGCTGTGTCTCTGTGCTTGCTGGGAGTTAACCCAGAAAGGATGGACAGGAAGAAAGAGAAGCTGATTAAAAATCAGGAGTCGTGCTCGCTTCGGCAGCACATATACTAAAATTGGAACGATACAGAGAAGATTAGCATGGCCCCTGCACAAGGATGACACGCAAATTCGTGAAGCGTTCCATATTTTCAACCCTGAAATGAACCAGTCTGTAACAAAGGCTAACTCCTAACTCCTTTCACCTACAAATTTAGTCTTTGGATACAAAGCTAAGTGGATAGTCCTTACCGAGGGGCTGTAAAAAAAAAAAGGCAGGGAGAAGAAGAGAAAAAAAAATCAAGAGTCGGGGGCAGCGAGTGGTAGGGGAGTGTGAGCAAAGTCCTCAGTACGTTGCAGGGGTGAGGATCAGAGGGAGCATTGGCTCAACTGGAGCAGAGAGAGTGGTCCTCGACTGGAGCATTGGCTCGACTGGAGCAGAGAGAGTGGTCCTCCAAACAGGAACAAGGCAGCTGGAGGTTGAGGGGAGAGAAAGGGAAGGCATGGGCATGAGCAGCAGTGGGGGCAGGCGTGAGGAGCAGGACATCTTCCTGAAGTTCAGGCCCAGGCACCTGTGGCAGGTCAGTTTGCTGTGCAGTGCTGGCGACGGGGACACTGTGGCTGTAAGTCTACAGGGAGACCAGTCACATGACTATAAAGTCTCTAATCACTCAGCATTCCCTGAGAAGGAGGAGGGGCCTGGGATTTGTAGGGTCTACAGGAATACCTGAACATCCCACGGACGGCCAAGAGAACGAACACATATGTCTTGGAGAGGGTGCAGCCGGAGTGCCCTTTGGAGGCAAGAATGTTGAGGCTTTGCCTCACGTACTTTGGGCATGTTGCTAAGAAGCACTACTCCTTAAGAGAGGGTCATGATGCTGGGAAGGGTGGAAGGTCAGCAAAGGAGGGGAAGACCCTCAACCAGGTGGATTGACAGTGACTGCTGCAATGGGCTCTAGTGTGTCAGGAAGTGTGAGGATGGTGCAGGATAGAGCAGGGTTCAGATCTTTTGTTTATAGGGTCGCTATGAGTTGTATTCAACAGCATCTAACAACACAACAGGAATACCACGAAGGCTGTAAACATGGACCACGCAGTCGGCCTGGCCACAGATGGAGACTTGAGGAGGTGGAGCTGATGGCAGGAAGTACGGGTGCATGGTCAGTAGTGAGGATGAAGACAGGTGCTGGGCCTGAATGGAGGGTCCTCTTGAACTGGAGAATCATCAGAAGGGACAGTAGGACAAGAGCAGATGAGCTGAAAAGCTGGGCTATGGGAGAGTGAGGGCCTTGAAGTCGGTCTTTGCAGAGGTGTGGCTGGAAGTGGCAGGATCGGGGTGAAACCTGTAAATGTGGCCGAGGCATGATGAGGTTGTTGGACATGAGGAAGCCAGGACCTGTGGCCAGACGCCCAAGCACCATCATGGAGACATTGAGTCACGGAGACTAAGAAAGATGGGATAAATTATGTATACTGCATTGAAACAGATGAGGGAGAAAACTGTTTAAAAGGGATATGTGATTAGGTATTATCGTCATGACAGGAGTCCAGAACGAAGGCTGCACAGTGGAGTGGACCTGCGGGGAGGGATTGTAAAATAATGAAAGAATTTTTCTTTTACTTTTCAAAGTGAAGAGTGAACTAGGGGGGAGGGATGGGCAGGGAGAAAAGTGCAACAATGAATGAATAGAAATCCAAAGTCTGTAAATTTTCATTAAAATTGATAATAATTTAAAAAAGGGGGGGGAAGAGTAGGAGAGGACAGCAGACTAGGAGAGGCACAGGGAGCTTGCACTGTGGTTACAATGTCTGATTTTACAGCCATGAAATACACATGACAAGCACTGCAAAGCCATAGCAGTAGTTAAACCTAGATGTCTAGGATATAAGAGTTTAATAGGAAATTTACAGAATACAAAACATATAACCTAAAATTACTTGTTAAAACATTATGTGGGAACTCTTGTTGACTGAGTTTTTCCATGATTGGCCTCTTTTGTGTTGGTCTCCTCCTTAAACCAGAGCTCAGGAAAGTCCACTATTAGCACCATGGTCTATACAGGAGAGCTTCATTCTTCACTACCCTATCTTTTGAAACCGTGTCCCTATGAATTTTTCAGAATGTATATGTATAGAGAGAAGTTTGGTGCCCCAACTATGTCTTTGGGGGCTTTCAATCCCCAATTTTGAACCTTGTCTCAGCTGCTCCTTTCAGACCTTGTCTGTCAGTCACTGTTACCAAATCTGTAATAAAAGCCAAAAACAAAAAACCAAAATATTATATGGGGATACTTACCTGGCAGGGGAGATACCATGATCACAAAGGTGGTTTTTCCAGGGCGAGGCTTATCCATTGCAGATGTGCTGATCTTGTGATTTCCCCAAATACAGGAAATGCGACTGCAAAAAAATTATGTTGGGGAAAAGCAAAACTCAGATTACATAACTATATAAACTTCATGATTTAATTAGGTCTAAGATAAACTGTAGAAAAAGTTCTGTTTGTGATAATATATGGACTTCTGTGTTTCTTTATCAGATTTTCATAGTTTATATCAATTCCTTCTATACTGGTGAAGAAATACACTTCATTATTTCAGAAATCAGTAACACCAAGAACCCCTCCTGGCTTTATTTCTAGTTCTCAGTGAGCGCCCTGGAGCATCGAGTGTACGAGGTGCGAGAGACTGCGGTCAGGATCATCTTGGACATGTACAGACAGCACCGGGCTTTTGTTCTTGAGTACCTTCCCCCAGACGACAGCAGCACGCGCAAGAACCTTCTCTATAAAACCATCTTCGAAGGGTTTGCTAAAATAGATGGCAAGCCTACAGAAGCTGAAATTAGGGTGAGTTACCTTTCGTGAAATTATGATCTGATTGTGTCGTTTCAAAAGTATTTTGTGTGTATTTCTAGGAGCTGAGACTGGCCCTGTCTCTTTTTGCCTGTGAGACCCTGTGTTTCCCATGTGTGAAGAGTAAGGATGGCCAGGAGGACATTGCCATCATACCTATCAAAATTTCCTTTATCCCTGGTTGTACCAATTTTTGTTGTGTACCCATAGCAGATTCTCCAGTGGGTTTTGAGAGGCAGTATATAGTGGTAATGGAGGAGATTGCCCGTCCTTCTCCTGCAGAGCAGCTGGGGAATTCGAAATCACATGCCTTCAGGATTGCAGCGCAGCTTCTTACCCCTAGGCCACCAGCAAGCCCATTCCTTAGTCCTACAGAATCTTACCAAGTCTACCCATTGCCACTGAGTCGATTCCAACTCCTGGCGACCCTGTTGGACAGGGTAGAGTTTCCCTGCAGGATTTCTGCAGTCATGAATCTACAGGAACAGACTTCCTCATGTTCTCTCAAGGAGTGGTTAGTGGGTTCAGACCACCAACCTTTCAGTTAGCAGCCCAGAGTTCCAGTTATTAAATATAATCCTCAGCCCTTGAGTCAAGTTTAACTCATGATGTCCTCCATTAAGCTTCTGCAGCTGTAAACCTTTGCTGGAGGAGAATGCCCATCCATCTTCCTCAGAGTAGCTGAGGGATTTGAACTGCCAGCCTTTCAGTTAGCAGACTGATATGTACCTCACTAAGCCAAAACAGCTCCTTAATATTAGCTTGATATATTGTTGTTGAATACTGTTGAGTCAGAACCAACTCATAGCTGACCCTCCACCTAGTTTTCAGAAGCAGTAAATCTCGTGGGAGGAAATTGCCCATCCTTCTCCCGCTGAGGAGCCAGTGGATTCAAACCTTGTGCCTTCAGGATTGGAGCGCAGCTTCTTACCACTAGGCTACCAGAGCTCCCATAATTTACACATTATGATTTGTCTTCCAGTATAATTTGTCAACATGTAATTTGTAAAAAGCAAGTCAGAAGGATCATTTTCTTAACAGGCACAAAAAAAGGCAGCCACAGAAGAAGCAGAAAGACAGAAGAAAGAAGAAATTAAAGCCCTCCAAGGACAGTTGGCAGCACTCAAAGAGGCTCAGGCGGAAGTCCAGGTTGGAGAGGTTAACGCATTGCTGTTCGTGCGCTTTGGGTTGCGATCACATGACCAGTTACTGCATTGTATGGCTGCATCTCTGGTTTACTTTCCATGGGATTATAAAGACATGGGTGTCTTTAGTTTTTTAATTAATTTTAAATTGTTGTTGTTGTTGTTATGTGCTGTTGAGTCACCTACAAATCATAGCGACCCTGTGTACAACTGCCCTAAACCCTCCTCTATGCTGAGCCAACCTTGTTACCTCTGACACACCTACCCTCATTACCCCAGTCACTGAATCAATCCATCTCATCAAGGCTCTTGGTTGAGATAAAATAAACTACTCCGTTAGATGGTTAGAACGTCTGTCAGATGGTCAGGCACATTTCATTGATAGGGATTGCAGTGAGCTGCTTTATATGTTTAGGGAGAAGACTATTTGAGGCTTAGAAGGTGATGAAAAGAGCAGGATTGAAGGACAGAGTTCTTATCTCCTCCCTAGCTCTGTAATCTGTAAAAAAAGCCTGCAGAGGTTAAGGAGAAAAATTAAGTTGAATGAAGGTCTGAGCTCAATAAATTAAATATAGGATCATTTCATGTGAATATTTTCCTTTTAGACCCTTACTAGGGGTTCCCTGATGGCACAGTTTATAGGAAGTCTCACTGCTAGCTCAGAGGCGGCACCTCTCCAGCCATTCAAATCCACCAGTGACTTTGAGGCCAAAAAATGGGCGGTCTCCTCTCATGCAACTTAAAGCCTCAGAAAACCTGCTGGAGGGTCAGCTTTTCAGGTCATTCCACCTCTACAGCAATGAGTTAGCCCATAGTCTTAAGACTATGGAAGTTACCAGTTATAGTACAAGCAGAGAGTTTGCATGAGTTTAAACAGGTTCTTTTTAAACTGCTGGCTTCTGCAGTTTAAATTAGTTTCCCAACACTTCATCATAACAAGATGAAGACCCTTAAATTGAAAGATTTGTTTTTAAAATAAAATAGGAAAAGAATTTATGATGATGTTCCTCTGGCAGAAGAATCACAGTAACATTGCACCTGAATGCTTGAACCTCGGCATAGTAAAGGAAGAGGAAGTTGATGGGGAATGTGGGGGAAAGATTGGTGGGTCATATGGTGGGGAATAATCCCTGTGTGATTAAGGTGTAATTTATTGGCCACTTTCCCATATATTCTCGCATCAATTCTCTGAAGTAGGCTGGGCATGTGTAACTTTTATTCTTAATATTATACAAATTTAGGAAACCTCAGTGACTTAGTGACTAAAACCAGGCTCAGCCTTAGCCGGGACACTGCATCCCAGCTCTCTTCAGTTTAAAGGAGCTTCACTGAGCCTTCAGCAGCCTGGTCTCAGCACTACGACTTCCCTAAAACACACCTTAGATACCTCCCTGCAGCTCCCTGGATACCTGCACCAACTCCCAGGCTGGCTGTTACTGCTTATCAAGGGTCCAAGGAGTGTCAGGCACTATCTGGGCTCTAGAAGTACAGAGAGGCTGAGAGAGTCCCTGGACTCGAGGAGCTGGTGCTCCAGAAGAGACAGTCAGTCAGCCAGTCAAGGCAGAAGACATGGGCCACAGGGAGATGGGACTCGAAAAGGGATAGAACCTGCCACAGTGTGGCCAGAAGGGCCAGGCCTGCAGCTCAGCTCAGGTGTGGCCAGGAGGGCGGAGCCTGCAGCTCAGCTCAGGTGTGGCCAGGAGGGCGGGGCCTGCAGCTCAGCTCAGGTGTGGCCAGGAGGGCCAGGCCTGCAGTTTCAGTGTGATTGGTGCTTACTCACCTGAGAATTGCAGAGCCCTTTCAAGTTGTTGGATTGCTCCAGAGTTCTAGAAAAAGTGTTTTTAAAACTTGATTTTCTAAGTGGGTCATTACACATAGGTAAGGTAAACTGTTACCTTTTGTCTCCCTGCAAACAACATGAACACGCCCTTACAGCATAGGGCAGGGTTCCCATCTATTGTCCAGAGAGTCTCTGTGAGTCATGGTCCACTTGAGGGCAACTAACCACAACCCTGCAAAAGCTATGAGCCCTTTCATCCATTATCCACAAAGATTTTTTTCCAATCCCAAGAATCCCATCCTCTCACCAGCTCTGGTGGCTCAGTGGTAAAGAGTTATGCTGCCTGCCAAAAGGCATGTGGTTCAAATCCACCAGCTGCTCCTCAGGAGAAATAATGGGCAATCTCCTAAGTAACTTACTGCCTCTGAAAACTCTCTGGAGGGTCAACTCTGAGTGGGTTCCAACATGAACGTACATAACAGCAACCGATTCCTGTCATGTTAGATTAGCTTTCTTTATAAGTATATAAATCCTGAAAGGTCTTCCAATTTTAAAATTGTAGGAATTTCCTATTTGTTGGTTTATTTCTAGAAAAATTGCTATAATCATGTAAAATTTATTTCTCTAAAACTTGGAGGACAGGGGATGCTGGGAAGGGGTCAAGCCTTGGCCCCAGATGGCTACCAGCCTGCAGTGAATGTAGTGAGAGTGGAATCTCCTGATGTGACAGCCCCACTGTGAGGGGTGAGCAGAGAAGGGCGGAGTGAGGAAGAGGGAAGGGGTGTGTAGCCCTCTGGAGGGCTACTTCCACAGGGGGGAAGAAGTGCCAGAATGGAACAAGCGCACCCCCACCTTTCCTTACACCCTCTGTAGAAGCTCAGGCGTTCTAGCCATTGCTGCCTCTTCCTCCTCCTCCATTTCCCCCTCCTCACACCCAAGGACAGTCATTCCACATTAATGTTGAACACCTGCAGCCCAAGGACTAGAGCATGCAAGCCCTCACTCATGAAGCCCCCGGGTTGGGTCGGTGGGTCAGCACGCGGAGAATCGTATGTGATGTGTTCTGCAGCACAGTCCTGCAGCCACCTTCACCAGGGGCAGTCTTTGTTTCGCTTACATGTTAAGAGTTCTAGACCTAGATCGAATTTTTCTATTCCTGGAAATCCTCCCTTTCCAAATACAGTTTTCATTTTAAAGGCAAGAGAAATAGTTTTGCTTGGAAGTAGCTTTTCTAGACAAGAGCTTGGCACTGAGGAAGCAAGGCTCTCTGTGCTCATTCAGCCCGAGTGTGGGATTTGTGGACACTGCAGAATGTTGGCAGCTCTGACCAGGCCACCTTGCCACTTAAAGCAAGCACGGCCCCACCACCCCCAGCAGATCATGGCTCCCCAGCTTCTCCTGAAGAAAGCTGTGAGGCACCGGGCACTGCCACTCTCTCTCCCTGGTGGACCGTGTAGAGCAAATGGCCCTCACGCTGCCAAAAGTAGTTTGAACAAAGTGAAAGAGCTGCTAAGAGCAAACAAAAGTTTGACCAGGAAGAACGGGCACATCTTTGAGAAGAGCGAACCACACAGAGAGGAAGACATTTACCAGGCTTGTACAGTACATAGCTGATTTGATTCAGAGAGAAAACGGGATGCATCTCCCATGCTGGGCATGCTGCCCAGCTCTGTGTGGAGGAGCTGAGTTGCCATCCTGAAGGCTCTAGGTTCAAATCCACCAGCTGCTCCACATGAGAATGATGAGGCCATTTCCTTCCATGCAGTTTACTGCCTCTGAAAACCCTCTGGGGGGTTGGCTGTGGGTTGGATCCAACTCAGTGGCAAATAACAAGAGGATTGTTAAATCATACTATAGAATCTTTGCAATCATAAAAATTAAAAAAAAAAGATCCACACCAGGACACTTGAATGATGTTACGCCAGAGTCGCAATGACTTTAATAAAAATTGAAAGCAAATACTCATTTTAACAAAGATAATTTCATATCTGATAAAAATGGATTCTGATTTCCAAGAATTATGTAACTTTCACTCAGTGTCTTTTTTTTTTCAACAATTCAGTCAATTACTTATTTTATGGTTTAAATAAAGTTAATGATTATTTATTCAAATAATAAATACTGGAGAAAAGTTAAAAAGATGAGCCATGGACTGGAAAAACGTCTTTCTTAGTCGACCCACATTGCACTGTATAATAGCTACTTCAGATAAAACAGGAACTGTTACGTAGCGAAGCTCAAACATAAATGATGTGTAAAGTCTTGATTCAGATAATTGAATTTCAGAATTTACCAA
This sequence comes from Elephantulus edwardii, assembly GCF_000299155.1. Taxonomy (NCBI): domain Eukaryota; kingdom Metazoa; phylum Chordata; class Mammalia; order Macroscelidea; family Macroscelididae; genus Elephantulus; species Elephantulus edwardii. The sequence continues at coordinate 13,340,728 of NW_006399795.1, forward strand.
GTAGATCAAAACTTTGCTACTTACACCCTAAATGTGATAAGAATGACTTAATGAAGGCTCTACTGGAGTGAGGACTGTCTAATGTCTTTCATTTTCTACATACCCACACACAGGTGTCGTAGAGATACCAGCTAACCCTTCTTGGAAAATGTCTTCTCCCCTCAATCACTGCATCCACATTTGCAGGTCCTGTTTGTTCAGTTGACTCATGTAAAACCCATACTTGGAACATGAAGCAATCATCAAAACGGCAAGGAAATGCTGCAGCGTTCAAAATCAGGAAAGGCGTGCTCAGGGAATGCATCCTGTCTCCATGTCTTTTCAGTCTGTCTGCAGAAGAGATCATTCGAGAGGCTGGACTTTATGAGAAGGAATGCAGCATCAGGATCGGAAGAAGACTCCTCAACAATCTACATTGCGCAGATGACACAACCTTGCTTGCTGAAAATGAGCAGAACCTAAAGTGTTTGCTGCAGAAAGTCAAAGATGGTAGTCTTCAATTGAATTGAAGTTTAACATCAAGATAACAAAGATTCTCACCATTGGGACAATTGGCAGCACCATGATGGATGGAGAAGAGATTGAGATTGTTAACAATCACAGCTTTCTCAGCTCCACAGTCAACACTCTTGGCACCAGTAGTCAGGAAGTCAAAAGACGAATTGCATTAGGTAAATCTGCTGTCAAAGACCTCTCCAGAGTACTGAGAAGTAACGATGTAAGTCTGTAGACTAAGGTGCGTCTAATCCAGGCCATGGTCCTTGCTATTACTTGCTGTGCATCAGAGAGCTGGACAGTGATTAAGGATAACAGAAGAAGAACTGAGGCCTTTGAGTGTGGTGCTGGAGAAGAGTCTTGAACATACCATGGACCACCAAGAAAACAAATAGGTCTGTCTTACAGAAGATGAAACCAGGTTTCTCCTGAGAGGCTAGGATTTTGTCTTTAAAAAAAAATAATATTATTTTCTTTTGTGTGTATCGTCAAATTGTATCTGACTCTTACAAGAGGAGATTAACCCTCCTTCTCCAGCAGAGCATCTGGTGAATTTGAACTGTGTACCTCTGGGATTGCAGTGCAGCTTCTTGCCACTAGGCCACCAGAGTTCCTTGGAGGATAGGATTTTGAGCTCCATCTCACATACTTTGGGCACGTGGCCAGAAGGGACCAGTTCTTGGAGAAGGACATGGTGCTCAGAAGGGTAGAAGGATAGCTCAGGAGAGAAAGACCGTGGATGAAATGGATTGATACAGTAACTGGGGCAATGGGGATAGGTGTGTTCAGGACAGGGCAGGCTTCAGAGCTGTTGTCCATAGGTGGCTATGAGTCACAGGCGACTCGATGGCACATAACAACAGCATTCATTATTTATTTTACAATTTCCCTCATGCATCCATTGAGTATTTGTGAATGCATGGTTTTTCCCTTCAAATTTCTTTTCATTATAAAGAATATTTTTCATTCCTACTATTTAATTGTGGCTACGTCCAGATTCCAGGACAGAGAACAGACTGGGAGGCGAGCTGGAGAGCCACCCAGAGCAATAGTAGGCAGAGCCATGGCCAAGGCCAGCCCACCAGCACAGCGTGCCCAGGGGCTCTCAGACCCCACAGCAGCACAACCCTTGAGCCAACATGGGAAACCAAGGAGCCAGTAAGGAGTCTCATCTGTCAGATCCATGCAATTGGTTTAGTCCACAGGTCCCTACATAGTACAAACGAGAACCCATCAATATCATGGAAGAAAAGCATGGCAATCCGCTTTTGTTAAGATTCCAGATGAGGTAACCCTATGGAGCACAGCCGTCTCGGTGACACGTGGGGTCACTGTGACTCGAAGCCCAGTCACCAGCAGCAGGGTAGTTTTCTTTCAGTGAAGCCCAGTGACCAGCTGTCATTAGCACACCTGAACTGAAGTACGAAACAGAAGAAATAATAGTAAACCGTCACCTTCCAGTCAGTTCTGACTTACAACAACCCTCAGCTGGGTTTCTGAGGCTGTAAATCTTTACAGGAGATTGTGCATCTTTCTGCTTCTAAGGCCTACTGAGCTTTAACAGTAGACCATCCGGCTCAGTTCATTCCTGTCCATTCATGGCAGGTTACCAGAGGCTGCATGAGAGGAGACTGCCTGTCTTTCCCACGCATGATAGCTAGTGGATTCAAACCACCTGCCTTTGGTTTGGCAGCACAGCTCATCACCCACTAGGCTGTTTTCAGTTAACAGCCCAATACCGTGCTACTAAGGCTCCTTTAAGGGGCAGGAAACAGACCAACTGAGAAAACACAATAGAAGCACATTATTGGCCACTTCACTGTCTGTTGCTGGATTCCAGTGACATGAACGTCTTAACTCCTTACTCATTCACGCACTCAGCGCCTCTTCCTGAGCACTTACTGCCTGTCCCTAACCTGCCCCTTTTGTGTTTTAGGAAAAAGAAAGTGACAGTGACTCCACGAAGCCCAGGGATGAGGGTAAGTGGCAGCCATCAGGGCGCCCCACAGAGCCCACCTCTGTTCTGCCAGCAAATGCTCACTGAGTATTTCCGAGATGTCAAAGCCCAATGCAAATACCACCCTGGTTAACTTATATTTTAAGTATGTTCTCAATCACACTGGTTACTGAAAATTTCAAAATAAATGCTATAAATTCAGTTGCTTTTTTTCCCCCCTCTCTCTCTCTCAGATACTCAGGGAAGGAAAGCCGACCCACCCAGTGCTCCAGAGATCCCAGACAACCATTACTTGGATAAGTGAGTGACGGTGCCCTTTATGTAATGAATCCAGGCACGAAACACTGTAATTATTAGGCAGTCTGTTAGTTGTTCATGGGGTCAGAGTGGTTAGTGGGCCCTTCAGGGCTAAAGCGTTGCCCCCACAAGTCCACCTCCTGTCCCCTCTCTTGCCCCCTGTGCTGCTCAGGGTCCCAGGGGGTGCGATGGCATTGAGGCAGTTACCTGCTGAAATGCCATCTCAGAACTCAGACTCCTTACTGTTGGTTGGAGCAGTCGGGGCTGACCCTCCAGGCAGTTTTCAGAGGCTGTGAATCCTATACGAGGAGAGTGCCATCTTTCTCCCTGGGGCAGCTGGTGGATTCGTACCCCCTGCCTTTGGCTTGGCAGCACAGCTTCCTGCCCACTAGGCCACCAGAGCTCCCTTTTGAGTTTTTCTTTGGTTTTGTTTTTTAGTTAACCCTGACAGGAGTGTATAGGCTGTCTACCAAAATTGTTGTTTTGGGCACAAAAACACCCTAGTAGAAAACACTCATTACTAAACAGGCCAGGACACATTGGCAAGGCTACTGGGACAAATGTCTCTGGCTTATTTTTCTCTTGTGACTCAAAATTTCCTGTCTGCTTGAGTACAACATGGTTAACATTGTAAGAGATCTTAGAAAGCTGCTCCACACTCGCTCAGTCAGGAATCTTTCCTGGCACTTCAGCACGTGGCCCAGCCAGCAGGGCTGCCGCCACCGCCCCCTCCTCAGAGGGCCAGCCAAGGGTGAGGTGCTGACACTAGAGAACGGGGGAGCAGAGGGGGCGTCACTGAGCCAGGTCTTTGCATTCATTCTGCACTTTGCTGTTCTGCTTCAGTTTATGCATTTTCTGTGGAGAAAGGAATGAGTCTTTCACAGAGGAAGGTCTGGACCTGCATTACTGGAAGCACTGTCTCATGCTGACGAGATGCGACTACTGCAAACAGGTGAGGTGCTGGGCACTGTTGGACCAGACCCAGCCTGTGGACTTGAGCCAGCCACACCTGGGAGGCCCGGCACAAAGGCAGCCAGGTGTCAGTAATGGTGAAAGAACGTAACGGAGTACACACGACCTCATTTTATTTCGATTACTATTTTTTGCGTTTTTGTTAAAGTGCTAAAGTATACAAATCCTCAGTGTTAGAGCCCAAGGTATGATCACAGAAACACTTGTGTACCCACCACTCAGGTCCAGAAAGACCCTTGGACAAAAACCGAACTAGTTGCCCTCTAGTTGACTCCGACTCATGGCTCTCACATACGTGTCAGGGTACTTTGAGTGGTACTTTTACGCGGGACTCTTGAGTGGCACATCACCAGGCTTTTCTTCCTAGGCACCTGTGCATGGATTCCAACAGCTGTTCCTCACCATTGTCAGCTGAGCTTCTAAGTGTTTATACCACCCAGAAATGACGCCCCGCTCACCTCAGTCCCCCCTCAAAGTCATCACTGTCCTGATTTCTGACATCACGCATCTGTGCTTTTTGCTCTTTGAGCTTTATATTTAAAAATCGTCCACAATGTAATTATTAGACTGTATATGGTTTATTTTCCTACTTTCCAGTCTTCCCTCCTTTGACAGTGTCACAATTCACTCATCCATCCTGTTTACAGAATTCAGGTTCTTTCCAGTGGGGCTTCTTTCATTCTGCCACACGTGCTCTGTGTGTTCTTGTGGGGCACGTGGAAGTACGCGAGCCACTGACGTGGAGTGAAATTGCTGGGTGTTGAGGTGCTCAGCTTCAGAGCTAATGCTCCACGGGGTCACCCAGAGCGGGGGACCAGCTCACACCCCCGCCGCTGCTCCCCCTCCTCACTCCCACTTGGCCCGGCCAGTCTTCTGTGGACGTTCTGCTGGGTGCTTACGAAACTCTGGTGGTGTGACGTGTTACATATCTGGCACTTAATCCAAAAGGGTGTAGTTCAAGTCCATCAGTAACTCTATGGGAAAAAGATGGGCACTCTCTTCCTGTCCTGGCCTCCTTGCCCGGGCCCAACACTTCCTGTAACAATTTCCAGCCTCAGAAATGTGGTAGAGGTTCGTCATGAGTCAGAATCGACCTGACGGCAGTATGTGAGTCCTGAGTCAGAATTTGAGGGGTTTGGTAGGTGTTTAATGCCACCTGATGCCATGGGGTTCAGGTTTTCCTGGGTGCCTCGTGGCATCGTGGCTATTTGTAGTTTGCCTTTCCCTGATGGCTGGGCAGCTCACACACCTGTCTGTTTGACTTTGTGAGGTACTTTTTTAATTTTAACTAGGCAGACAATCTTTTTCTTCTTGTTGCTGTGTGCCATCGAGTTGGAACCGACTTATAGCTGACCCTCCACTGAGTTTTCAGAGACAGTAAATCACATGGGCAGAGATTGCCTCTCCCACAGAGCAAGCTCATGGATTTGAACCTCATGCCTTTGGGATTGCAATGCAGATTCTTACCACCAGGCCACCAGAGCTCCCCATTCCTCATTGAGCTGTAGTAATTCTTTGTTTATGCATCTAGACAAGAGTTGGGTTTTTTTAAGTTAAATGGAGTATTTGGTTGTTCCAAAAAGATAATATGCTTAGCTGCTACCCAAAAGGTCGGTGGGTGAGTTCACCCAGAGGGCCCTCAGAAGAAAGTCCTGCCAGTCTACTTCTGAAAAATCAGCCGTTGAAAACCCTGTGGAGCCCCGTTCTGCGCTGACGTGTGGGGTCACCATGAGTGGGAACTGACTCTATGGTGGCTGGTTTTACTGACCAGTGATACGTATTTTGACAGTCTTCTCTCATTCTGTGTGTTGCATTATCAGCTTGCTTAACTGTGTCTTTTAATTGCAGAAGTTTTCCTTTTTCATGCTGGCCACCTTTCATGGTTTGTGTTCTCTGTGCCGTTTCTGAAACTTTTCCCTATGCCAAATTTTAAAGCCCCTCTGATGTGAAAGGCCTTCTCTTTAGGAACAGAGGAGAGCACGCTTGTCTTGGGCCCACTCAGCCTTCAGAGGGGGTTTAACTCAGCTGATCCTCCTCCCACCGCAGCTGTCCCTCCACCTGGCAGGGCGGACTCTGGCCCCTGTGTAATGGCCCAGAACAAGGCCCAGTGTTCCCTTGAGCAGCGTGCAAAGTCCCAAGGCGGAGGAGTGCTTTGCAGGGTATGCAGGGGCCTTCCAGACAGAGCTGTGTGTAGAGCAAGAGATCGTTTGCTATCTTATGATTCTATTTCTGTGCATGTTCTTCGGCATAAAAAAGTAGACAGGATTTAAACCCAGGGCCACACAATTAACCACAGCTATTTTGCCTTCTAATCCAAGTGCCACATTCAGATTACCCTTAGCACCCACTCCCCACCTCTGCACAATGGCTTTGACGTGCTGCCCGGGTAAGATGAAGCGAAGGATCTGAGAGGTGTCTGCACAGCACAGTGGATGCTCCAGAAGCTCCGTGTGTGTGAGCTTCAGAGAGGAAAGATGCCTGTGCTCCCCAACGCCGCTGTTGCCCCCGGAGCCTTTTCTGGAGGTTCTGCACCCTGCACCCATCAGCCAATGTGGCAGGAAGCCCACCAGGGTCTCAGCAGCTTCCCCACCTATGTTTTGGCCCAGGTGGTAGAGATAGCCAGCCTGACAGAGCACCTGCTGACGGAATGTGACAAGAAGGATGGCTTTGGAAAGTGCTACCGCTGCAGCGAGGCGGTGCTCAAGGAGGAGCTGCCCCGCCACATCAAGACCAAAGAGTGCAATCGTGAGTGTGTCCCCAGGCGCCCTCTGCACAGCTGGTGGGCCTGCCCGGGCACTGGGCCTGCCAGGGCGCTGGGCCTGCCGAGGCGCTGGGCCTGTTGAGCCGTGGGCCTCCTGAGCGGGTCTCCACACACCCTGGGGGCTGAAGTATCCCTGGGTGCTGCCACACTCCCTCTCTTCACGGGCTGACTCCTGTCATTGGAGTCACTGACTTTGTTTTACTAAATCATTTCAGCTGCCAAGTCAGAGAAACTGGCGAACAGGTGTCCTTTGTGCCATGAGAACTTCTCACCTGGAGAAGAGGTAAGGGGCCTGACCCTGGACAGTGGTGACTTGATAATAATAAACTGTTGTGTTATAAAAATAGTGACAGTGATGACAGGGCTACTGGACTCCAAAGCCCAACGTCTCAGGTACCCAGTAGTGCAGTGTTTGGAGGGAATAGCTGAGATTCGTCAGTGTTCATTCTCGTGTCCTGTATCATCACGTGATGTCTTGCTGGAGCATTTATGAATGGTTCATTTAAGGAGGCTGAACACCCTGGGATAAAGACATGAAATGGTTTTCTCTTTCTCTAGCCCCTGCTTTTACCTGTTTGTGGGAACCCTGGCTCACCTAGTTTGGGCATGTTCTCAGGAGGGACCAGGCTGGGAAAGGTGGGAGGTCAGAGGAAGAGAGGAAGACCCTCAGTGAGATTGATTGCACAGTGACCGTAACGGTGGGCTCACACGTGTCATCTGGTGAGGATGGTACAGGATGGCAGCGTTCGGGGCTGTGCTTCGTGGGGTCACTGGGTCGTGGTCAGAGGCCCTCGGCAGCCGACATCTTGAGGCACCTTGGTGGTGCAGTGCTTACGCACACGGCTGCTGACGGAGAGGCTGGTAGTTGCGGCCCCATGAGGAAGAAGAAGCAGCGGCTTCCATGAAGACCTGCGGCCCTGGAGACCCTAAGAGCCAGTTCTCCCTGTTCTGGGGGCTCAGAATTAGCACAACAGCAACAAATGGAGATTGACTAGATTCTAGAACACTCTGGTCCCTTTTGATTAATAAACCTAGCCCAGTTCAGTCTGAAAATTCTATTTCTTATCTAATCCAGGACTCCACTGCCTTCCCACACCATGGTTCAGCAGCTTAGTGAGGAGAGTGTGAGGTCTCCCACCCCCACCCCTCCACCCCCACGGGCCGTTAGCTGACACTGGGGCGAGGGCATACCAGAGGGAGTCAGCAGCTTCGAGATGGTAATGTGGCTCCCTGGCTAACATGACTAGCCAGAGATGCCCAGATGTGCCAGACATCGCGTGCTGAGCCCCTGTGGGGCCTGCCCACTGCACACACACCCCACTTACCCGCGGTCACCTGCAGTCTGCTTACCGCATCTGCACAGCTCCGTGTGTCCAGGCCGTCCTGGACATGGAGTCGGCAGGGTAGCCCTGCATCCTGCTGGCCCGGGAAAGCCCGCAGCTCACGCACAGGCCGTGCAGGCTCTCCTCCTGCTTGTCCTCCTCTGTCTCTCCAGCTGTCCAATTCATATATATCCATTTCCCTCTCTGGAAAGTTCCAGAATGTAACAAGTTATGCAAAAGAGTAAAAAGAACTGCAGTTAAATGCTAATGTGCAGACTGTGGGGGCTGGTGTAGAATCCCTGACGCATCTGCACTGTGGCCAGAGGTGCCCTCGTTTTCAGCTTTAGCTGTCGTTGTCCTCGATGCTGTGGGAGCTCTGTGGCCTGACCACATGCCTTCGGCCTTTCCTCCCCCTGCAGGCCTGGAAGGGTCATCTCATGGGTCCCGCCGGCTGCACCATGAACCTGCGGAAGACACACATCCTGCACAGAGTGCAGGGGCTGCTGCCAGGTAAGGCCTTCCACGTGCGACCACGTTCTCGAGATGCAGCCACTCTCTCAGAGGCTTTGGGCCATTGTTGGGTGGCACTCCACCAGGGTACACTCCTATCTCAGTGTCTTCATATGAAAGATTCCTCAGCATTGAGGAACATCAGTTGGAGTTGCCTGGGGATAAGGCACCACCTGTCTGAAATGGTATTATACCCTCATACGGTACCCTAAATCTGACGTAAGTTAGCAGAAGTAGCTATTTTATGTCAGATTTGTTGTTGTGTACCAGAGAGTGGGAACTGACCCTCTGGCAGGTTCTCAGAGGCAGTTACTCACACAGGAGATTGCCCGTCTTCCCACGAAGCAGCTTATGGCCTCAAACCACGTACTTTCAGGATTGCAACACAGCTTCTTGCCACGTGGACACCTTATAAACAGTGTTGTATGTTCCATTAACAAAATTTTTCTTAATCAGAAGATGCTGGAGACCTAACTTGATCTTAGGAATGGTGCCGATCTAATGTGGTAAAGATAGAGGCGCAGAGTGCTGGTGGCCTCGTGGTAAGAAGCTGTGCTGCAGTCCCAAAGGCACACAGTTTGAAATCAGCAACTGCTCCACAGGAGAAAGATGCACAGTCTCCTCCTGTGTGATTAAACTGCCCCTAAAGCCCGCCAGAGGGTCAGCTATGAGTCAGCTCTGACTTGACAGTACACAACAACAAAGACGCAGAGTGGAAACTCATGTCTAGGCTGTTCCCTTCCTTGCTTTCTGGAGTGCAGTTCTGGGGTGCCTGGATGGGGAGCTGCCTCGGTCCCACTTCTTCTGGGCCCCTGACAGGTGTCATACCGAGCGCTTGGCTTGTAGCTGCAGGCCAGACCACCATCCCTCACACACAACACACACACACACACACACACACACACACCTCTCTCAGCCTGCTGCCGCCGGAGCAAGCTGCTGTTGTCCACGGTGCTGACCCAGACAAATGCCATCATCAGACCCCTGCAGACAGTGATAGGGACCATCTCTGCCCTCTCTGTGCCCTGACCCACAGCTCATCCCCACTTCTCTGTTCCGGGATCCTGTGTCTCCCTTCTAACTTGGGGCCTGTGTTTTATGTGTCTGTGTCTTCACTGCAGGTAAAACAATGACTAGAACAGGCACCTCGGGTTTGAAGGCTGGCAGCAAGATCCCCACGCTGAGGGGAGGCCTGAGTAAAGGCTCCAACAGGACGTACACAAAGCGGTGATGCCGCCGTCCCAGCTCCTGCCGACATGCATGGCTGGGCCAGCTCCCTGGTTCTGACCCGGTCCTCCTCCACCGACTTTTTGGACTGGCTCTGACCCACTGCCAGCTCACGGCCCGAGCACTTCTCTGTTTTCAGCACTAGGCTTCTGTTAAGCGTCGGGAATAGACTGACCAAAGAGCCTTCACCCCGAGCACCGAGCCACACTGTTTCTCTCACCTTCCAGGTTCCTGACTTCTCACGCCTTCTGACAAGAGCACAGGAAGCTCCCTCGGGCAGCTGACAGGCAGGAACAGCATATCAAGAGATGGCCGAGGCGCAGGCATGGCCTCCACCTTTCTCAGCTGCTGGGCTGACTGTCCTGGCTCGTTTCCTCTGACCTGTCACATCTCACTTCCCTGCGAGAGGTCGTGTGCCCCCAGGACTGTGGTCCCACCACATTGTTACCAGGCACGGTCAGAGGAGACCCCCGAGGGTCAGGAGCATCTTGCCAGGTCTCCTCCCCGCAGGCACCATCTGCTAGGTCCTCTGCCCAGGACACTTAGCCACAGGGTGGAAGAGGGTTCAGTATCTACAGAACATGCCACACTCACAGAAATAAAGGTATAAAGGAAGTCTAAACAAACAGGAGTTACCGAGGGTCGGTCCCCTGGTGCTCCCTTACCTGTCAGGTCGAGCCAGCATCATGGGCTTCGCCTCCCTGCAGAGCCCGGCCTGTCCCGGCTGTGCGCTTCCAGTGGGAGGAAGGCCAGCACTAACACAGGTGCCTGTCGGCCTTCTCACAGGGGCGTCAGGTTCTCTACATGTGCACCTTCTGAGGGAAAATGATGCCGTCTCTACCTGATTATCTTGTGCACATCTGCCCATGCATGTTAATCAGAACTGGCCCCATCCTCAGCTGGGGAGGAGATATGGGTTTGCCCGCCAGCCGTGTGTGCTAGGTGGGCTCAGGTGGCCCCCGTTGTAGGTCTGCCTCCCTGTCCATTTCAGTCCATGTTGTACTTAGAACTGCAAGTTTACTTGTTTCAAACCAGTCACATTTTATTTTAAAGCCCCAAAGCGTTGATTAAAATGATAAGACCAAACCTCGGAATGCTGTCTCCTCACCACCTCCTCACCCTCTGCTGTGGCGGTGACTCCCAACCAGGTGTCCGGCCAGTGGCTTCCATGGCACTTGGCTGGGGTCCGCTGTCCTCCTTGTAAGCATCTCTGCTCTCTAAGTGCCGACTCTGCCAGAGACCAAAAATAATGTCCTTTCAGCACCAAATATTTCTCCTGAGCCCCGTCCATCAAGAGGATTGTGTTGCCTGCCTTGTGGTCAGGCTTTCACAGTGAGTTTGGAATGCTTGGGACTGATGACATTTATATACACAATTAACGTCTAAATAGTGTCTCATTCCCAACCGTGTGAAACAACAAAATACAAAACCTAGCTGAGCAGGGCGCACCCTGGACGTGGGAGTAATCATGAGTTTGCTTGGGCTAGGCTCTGTTTTTGGCAACTAAAACCTCGTATGGTTGACTTAAAACACTGCGCTAGGATACTTACTTTAAAAAACGCTAAAGTAGATGAAGAGTGGAGAATAATATAAAACTTTACAAAGTAGAGAATGCCAAGATATTTTGGGTTTCAAGAATCTATTTGCCATTATTTCCTAACCCATTTTTAAAGTATACGTAAAACATTTCTTTAAGTGGGTCAATATGAGGGACTTTTAACCAGAGAATTATTAATTCTTCTTCAAAGTCAAAACTTTGAAGAAATATGCTTTTATATAGTGTAAGGAAGATATTTATAGTGCTTGAGAAGCAAAATTGAGTGTATTTAAAACAGATTCATCTTTGCTGGTTACTGAAGAATAGGGGTTTTTTTTTATCTTAATGTGATTGCTGGCACCAATGAGTGGCTATTAAAAATTTCACAGATGTGTTTGCTATTAAGGGACCAAGAATAAAGGATAAAACATTTAAAAGCACCTGTTAGATCCCTCAGCCATTCAAAAATAAGCATCTAGGGAGGTGTGGTAGCCTGGGGGCAAGAAGCTGCATTGCAGTCCTGAAGGCACACAGTTCAAATCCACCAGATGCTCTGCTGGAGAAGGAGGGGCAATCTCCTCCTGGGCCAATCAGATCCAACTCAACGGTACACAACAAGAAAGAAAAAAAAGCATCTACATTTAGAATATTAGTGAAGAACTGAATTTTCATTTATGGATATTTAATATTTATTTCGATTATTTTCATATTTCAGAATACTCAATAATTTAAAAGAACTATCTATAAATTTGGCATTAGAATACACGTGTAAATAATTTTAATGAAAACTTGCAACTTTTTAATGTTTTCACATGATTTTCTATTTGTCTTTATTTCAGGTACCAGGATGATAAATGCCTAATTAATATATTTTTGTTGTTTTAGCATTTTCAGGGCTAATTTCACACTGACTGTATTAATATAATAAAAAGGTCATTCAATGTTTTGTCATTTTTATTTTAAAATTACAATAAAAGACACTTTGAAGTCACATATCCTGCACAGCTGTTGCTCAGCCTGAAACAGGAAGTAAACCGAAGACTGCAGAGCAAAGACATACATACTTAATGTTTAGTTCCCTGAGAGAATCTGGTTTCTCAGATGGGTTCTTCATTAAAGTGTCTTCTGTCCCGGGCCCTGAAGGACTGGCTTGTTTGCCTTAGAATGCTCCTTACAGTTCTGTGTCATGGTTCCAGTCACCCTTGTCCTGTGAACAGGCTGTGGCATGTGCTAAAAGGAGGAAAAAAGTGGTGGCTCTATTTTCTGGTCGTCTTACTGATTGTGTTACTGACTGTGTCGATGGCATGGCATGTTTAGATACAGTCATGTAAACGAAATGCCTTCTGGCAATCTGGTCACTTCTTTTATTTTATTAGGAAAAACATATTGGGGGTACAAGGAGGCGAGGGTTGGGGGCAGAAGGGTGAGGATGGGCAGGGATGCAGTTGCAGAGCTGCAGAAATTGGTGGGGGGAGCAGGTGGTCACTTCTTTTTCTTTGTCATTTCCACTCTGTGTGCACCTTGGATCCCACACCCCTTCAGCACTGCCCACATGGACAGTTAGCTCAGTGGCCCTGAGGACTTCCCACCCCCCCCCCCCAATGTTACTTGATGACCCCTTCATTTGGTCACTTAAACCTTTCTTTAAACAACAGCGTTTAAGTTTATATACATGTATATAGTTCTGGTTCTTGGCAATGTCTTCATTCCCTTTGCTCTGTTGCAAGCCTTCATCATTTGTTACCTTCTGGAAGAAGGCCAATTTGAGAAATGGCAGATGCATTGAGAACTGTCTTTTCCTGAAATGTTGTGGATTGGTTACAGCACACTGAACGGCAGCCGTCAAGGAAAATTGTCACTCTGGGCTCGTTTTTGACCACAGCAGCTATGAGGAAGCAGCCCAAGCTTCAATGAGAGGCACGAGGACATTCTTCTAAGGCAGCCACTCCCACCCTCCCTGTGTGAGTTACCCCTCCCTCAACTACCTACCCTCTGAGGGTCCTAGCTGATCTTTCCAGTTGGCAGTTACTTCTTGGATCCCGTCTAGAAGAGCATCATTTTCAAGGCAGAAGACTTTATTGGTTAATCAGACCTCTGTGTTGTTTTCCAAAACCTTGAGGGGATAAGGGTTTAAGGTTTAAAAATCACCTCAGGGAAATAGTTTTAGGAGTTCGTCCATCCTCCATGACTCCAGAAGGTCAGGTTTCCTGAGAATCTTAATTTTTCCAAAAAAAAGAAAAGGTTTTAATTAAGGGGAAACCCTTTTATCTTGTGGGATAAATTCAAAATTGTCTTAAGTTCTCTATGTACAGTTGAGAAGTATAAATATAGTCTCTCTACCATTTCAAAGAGGTTATCTTTAGCTAGCCAACAAGTGTTATTTTTTTTTCTCCAGTGAATGAAAATGCAGCATTTTCTGTGTAAATTTGTAGTGAATTTTGTTAAACTTGCCTAAGTGTAGATTTTATAATCTCTTTCACTTTGTAATTATAGTGTCCACTTTTTTCCTTTATACAAATATAAACTTAAAAATTTAAGTATTAACAGTTTTAACAACTGAAATGTTTCTCCTGTTGGGCGAATAGAACGTGTGTGTGTGTGTGTGTGTGTGTGTGACTGTACATGGAAGAGTGTACACGGAGTATGCTTGGTAGTGTTTATGTACATAGGAAAATGTACATGAGAGTATGTGTGTACATGGGAGCGTGTGTGCACAGGAGAATGGACATGGGAGAGGGAAGACGAGAGAAAGTGAAGGCTATGTGTACTCTGAGAAAAGAGCACACTCAGCAGAAAACCTCAAAAGAGAGCAGCTTCAGCTCCAAGTTGCATCTGCTGTTGGCTCTATCAGGGTTGAGGGGGGTGGGGGAATAGTACTACCTACCAAGAAATTTCCATTCTTCTCAGAGTCAGCACAGTTTGTCGTGATCCACACAGTCAACGCCTTTGCATAGTCAATGAAACACAGACATTCCTCTGGTATTCCCTGCTTTCAACCAAGATCCATCTAACATTAGCTACAGACTCCCTAGTGCCGTGACCTCTTCTAAACCCCACCTGCACATCTGGCAGATCTCTGTTGATATGCTGTTCCAGTTGCTTTGCACTCATCCAAACAGAGCAAGGAAATGCTGCATGGTTCAAAATCAGAAAGGGTGTATGCCAGAGATTTGTGCTATCTCCATACCTTTTCAATCTATATTGCAGAACAGACGATGTGGGAGGCTGGGCTCTATTTAGGAGGAATGTGCCACCAAGACTGGAGGAAGACTCATCAGCAACCTGCATTATGCAGATGACACAACCCTGCTTGCTTAAACTGAGGAAGACCTGAAGCACTTGCTGCAGAAGGTTAAGAACTGTAGTCTTTAATATAGATTGAAGCTCAACATCAATAAAACAAAGATTCTCACCACTGGGCCAATTGGCAGCATCATGATAGATGGTGAAGAGATAGACTGAGATTGCTAACAGCTTCAACTTGCTTGACTTTACAGTCAACAGTCTTGTACAAGCAGTCAGGAAATCAAAAGAGGAATTGCATTGGGAAAGTCTGTGGTCAGAGACCTCTCCAGAGTACTGAAGAGCATGGTCTTCGCAGTTACTTGCATCAGAGAGCTGGACAATGACTAAGGATGATAGAGAATTGATGCCTTTGAGCTATGGTGCTGGAGAAGAGTATTGAATATACCATGGACAGATTCGTCCAGGAGAGGGTGAAAACCAGGCTGCCCCTTGGAGGCAAGGATTCTGAAGCTTGCTCTGACATGCTCTGGAGCATGTTGCAAGGAGGGACCAGTTTTTTGAAAGGGACATCGTGCTTGGGAGGCTGCAGGGAGCACAAGGGAAAGACCCTGAATGAGATGGATCGACTCAGTGACTGGGGTAATGGGGTTGGTTAGGTGTGTCAGACAATAAGGTTGGCTCAGGGTATAGCAAGGTTCAGAGCTGTTGTACTTAGGGTTACTATGAGTCAAGAGTCTCTGTGAGTCGAAAGCGACTCGAAGGCACATAACAACGAAGAAAGTTCTTTAAGGTGAGCTGTTTAGAACAGAGAATCCTGGTGTGTCATGATTAGCGACAGGTACAAGACTGAGGAACTATTTATTGGGCAGTTCCGCCCTGCCCTGCTGGATCACTCACTATGAGTCAAAATCAACTCCACAGCTCACACATTTTGCATAGGTTTCCTTGTGTGAAGTGCCTGATACTTTATTAAATCAGTCCTAACATAAGAGCCTTGCCATATAGGATACCAGTTCCCTAAATATGCTACCAGAACCATTGGTTCTTTTAGATGCCTCCCTGCTGCTGCTTTTTTACCCTGTAAGTAGCTTCTTTGGTGTGGGTTTGTGGTTTTTAGTTGGTTTTTTGTTTGTTTGGTTTGGTGGGGTTTTTTTTTGGGGGGGGCATTCTGCTTTCTTGCTGTGTACTGTCATATCGGATCCGACTAGCAAAACGTTTCTAATTTCAGTGGAATGAAGACTTGATCATTTTCAGTGGATTCCCCCCCCCCCTTGTTGTGTACTCTCAAATCAGATCCCACTGGCACAGGAAGAGATTGCCCCTTCTTCTCCAGAACAGGATCTGGTAGATTTGAACCACATACCTTTGGGATTACAGTGCAACTTCTTGTCTCTAGGCCATTAGAACTCCCCTGCCTCCCTGCTTCTTTTGTCTACTTTGGAGTGTCCCCTTCACCATCTCACCACACCACTATTCACCAGCCCGCGGGTTTGGAGCTGAGGATAGCTCAGAGCTCTGACCACCTCCCACACCCCACAAGCAACTGGAGCCCAGGTGTTCTGCCTCACCCTCTGACACGCCACCTTTCCTACCTCATCATCTGCCTTCTGCCCTGCAGGCCTCACCCCACTGTCAGGAGAAGACTCCCATCCAGGTGACTTTGCCTCCTGACACCCTCAGTCCACATGGCCTAGGCAAGCCAACTTCATGCCCAGAGGCCCTGGGGCCCCTGAGGACCCAGAGCCACCTGACTGGTAGTCACAGCCTAGTCCAAGTTATGACATGTGCCCTTTGCTCCACTTGAAAAGGGACACAGTGATTAGTTTCTATTAACCACTGCAGTTTCTGTCATTAATATGTGACAGATTATTAAGTGTAAGTTAAAGGTACTATTGTCGTATTCAAAAACCTCCACAAATCAAGGGAGGAGCCTTTTGTAACACACTGGTTAAGCATTTAGATGCTAACTAAAAGGTCAATTGTTCAAACCCACCAGCTGGTCTCTGAGAAAAAGTTAAAGTGCTTCATTTCCGTAAAAATGTATAGCATTGGCCAAAAAGCAAAAAGCAAATCTTGAAAACTTGGAAAGTTTCTATTCTGACGACTCTGATACATGTTGTCATCATCGTCGTTGTTGTTGTTATGTGCCATCAAGTTGCCTGCAACCCATCGCGACCCTCTCTGTACAGCAGCTTTGAAGCCTGCCCTGTCCTGAGCCAGTCTCACTAACTCCTACACACCAACCCCCATTGACCCAGTCACTGTATCAATCCATTTCATCCAGGGTCTTCCTCTCCTGTGCTGTCCCTCCACCCTCCCAAGTATGGTATCCTTCTCTAAGGACTGGTCCCTCTTGGTCACATGCCCAGAGTGTGTAAGACAGAGCTTCAAAATCCTAGCCTTCAAGGAGAAACTTGGTTTCACACTCTCCAAAACAGACCTATTAATTTTCTTGGCAGTCCATGATATATTCAAAACTCTTCGCCAGCTCCACAATTTGAAGGCATGTATGCTGTCAACCTTAGTCCTTGCCTAGCTCTCTGATGCATGGCATGGCAAGTAACTGCGAAGACTATGGCCTAGGTTAGATGCACTTTAGTCTCTAGACTGACGAGGTCCATGACAGCAGAGCCTGACTAAATTTGACAGCAGTGGAGTGGGACTGAGTGAATCTTTCTCTTGTGAGTGTGGAAAGAGACCAACACCACAGACTAGTCTGCTTCAGTGAGAGCAAGGGTTTAACATATTCTAACTGAGAGATTAGTTGCGGAGACGATGGTCCCAGCTAAGAATTTGTCCATAAGAGCATCCTCACCTTCCACTGGCCAAGAATGACCAGCAGAGGCTCAGAGGTTCTGTATGAAGCTCAAGAATGGCCTTCCCTCCCGCAGGAAAGGAGAATTTCAGAGTGAGACCCATGTAGCTACAGGCCCTCCCAACCAAAGACCTCAGAAAACAAAGGTGATCCTGGAATGACAACAAGATTTAAAAGAAAGAATTGAAGAAAAGCAGAATGAGAAGGCAGATGGAGTGTAGTACCACAAACAGCACAGACCAGCCTTTCAGAACTGCTGTGTGGAGAGACGGAGTTCGCCGCCAGAGACGGAGTTCTGCCGCCAGACAGGCCGGGAAGAGACCCAGGAAGAGCAATAATCAGCCATCCACCGCAGAACTCCAGAGGAGCGAAGACTACCTGCCACTGTGCGACCCTCCTGCAGCCCGCACCTGTGTGACCCCTGACACACAGGGTGCTGCTGCATAAACAACCAGCAGCGCCCAAGCCCCGCCCCCACCTCTTGGTGGTAGTGTCCAAGCCCTGTGCTCCTTACCCCCCTAGTCCCTTGCTTTCCTCCCCTTCCCCCGCCCCCCTTCCAGTTCCACAACCACACACCTCAGCCCCCAC
>NW_006399795.1:13361204-13361821 GCF_000299155.1 Elephantulus edwardii
GAGGACTAAGGTGCACCTGATTCAGGCCATAATCTTTCTGATTACTAGCTATGCATCAAGACCTTGGCAATGAATAAGGATGACAGAAAAAGAATTGAGTCCTTGAGCTGTGGTGTTGGAGAAGAGCGCTGGACATTCCATGGACGGCCAAGAAAATGAATAGATATGTTTTGGAGAGGGTGCCCCCAGAGTGCTCTTTTGATGACGCTTCACCTAACATACTTTGGACATATTGCTAGGAAATGCTATTCTTTGAAGAGGGACATGATCTTGGGAATGGTGGAGGGTTGGTGAAGGAGAGGAAGACCCTCAACTAGGTGGATTGACAAGGTGACTGCTACAATAGGCTCTTGTGTGTCAAGTAGTGTGAGGACTGGACTGGTTTCAGATCCTTTGCTCATAGGGTCACTATCAGTTAGTTGTACTCAACTCGATGGCACCTAACAACAACAACAACATGAGTCAACTCTTCTCCAGCACCACACAGCTCAAAGGCATCAAATCTCTATCATCCCTAGTCATTGTCCAACTTTCGGATGCCAAGCAAGTAATCGCAAAGACCATGGCCTGAATCAGAAGCATCTTAGTCTCCAGACTGACATCGTTGCTCTTCAGTA
>NW_006399795.1:13380519-13381407 GCF_000299155.1 Elephantulus edwardii
ATCAGTATGGATAGTGAAGAGATTGAGATAGTTAATAGTTTTAGTTTGCTTGGCTCCACAGTCAACACTCTTGGTACCAGTAGCCAGGAAATCAAGAGATGAATTGCACTGGGAAAGTCAGCTGTCATGGACCGCTCCAGAGTAATGAAGAGCAACGATGTCAGGCTGGAAACTAAGGCGCGCCTGATCTGGGCCATAGTCTTTGCAATTATGTTCTATGCATCAAACAACAGCTGAACAGTGAATCGGGATGATAGAGAATTGAAGCCTTTGAGCTGTGGTGCTGGAGAAGAGTCCTAGGAGAACAAACAGGTTTGTCCTGGAGAAGGTGAAGTCAAAATGCTCCTTGCAGCAACAACTGTGGAAGTCAGCACTACAAGCTGTTTTAAAGGAATTTCCAAACCCAAGGAGGATCTTAAAAGATTTACTGAAGTTAGTATCCTGTTGGGAGAGGTGGAGAATGGCAGAGAGAGGAAGATCCCTCAACGAGATGGATTGACAGTGACTGTAACAGTGCGGTCAAGCATGGCGGGGATTGTGAGGATGGTGCCAGTTAAGGCTGGATTTTGCTCTGTCGTCAAGAGAGTCACTGTGAGTGGTAGGAGATTCCACAGCACATAACAATTTGAAAACATTACTCTGGTCTCCTTTACTTACATCAGTTAATTCCTATGGGAGTCTGGGGGATGTCCAACATTGGGTACAAATGGTAGGATGGAAAAACCGAGAGAAACAATGTTGTTGTGGTTTTATGCCATCAAGTCGCTTATGACTCATAGTGACTACTATGCACCATAGCTCTGAACCCTGCCCTGTCCTGAGCCAGTATCATTGTCTCTGACACATCTACTCTGATTACCCCAGCTACTGTGTTGATCCATCTTTCTG
>NW_006399795.1:13383062-13384319 GCF_000299155.1 Elephantulus edwardii
AGTTTAGGGTTGTTTTACATAGGGTGGTTATGAGTCGCAAGCGACTTGACGACACATAACAACAACAACAACAAGTTTCAGCAAGCAAGGTTGTCTCATCTGCATAACTCAGGTTGTTGGATGAATCTTCCTCCAATCCTGATGCCACATTCCTCCTCTTAAAGTCTAGCCTCTCGAACGATCTGTTCTACATACAGACTGAAAAGGTATGGAGACAGGATGCATCCCTGACGCATTCCCTTCCTGATTTTGAATGATGCAGTGTTTTCTTTCTCTGTTCTGATGACTGCTTCCTGGTCCAAGTAGAGGTTTCTCATGAGCATAATGAGATGTTCTGGGAGTCTCATTTTTCTCAAGGTTATCCACAATTTGTTGTGATCACAGATACTCCTCTGGTACTCTCTGCTTTCAACCAGCATCCATCTGATATTGGCAATGAGGTCCCTAGTGCCACAGCCTCTACACCTAGTTTGTATTTGTCAGTATACTGTTCCCGTCGCTTTTGAATAATCCTCAGGAAGATTTTGGTTCCATGTGATAGGGTAAAGGATGTTAGGAACCATAACCATTTCATGCTCTCTCAACATGTCTTAAAAGAAATCTGAAAATCCTGCTTAAGACTTGAGGGTTTGCAACAATGAATGAATGGAAACCCAAAATCTCTGTAAATGTTCATTAAAATTAGTAAAAATTAATATAAAAAACAAAAATATTTGAGGGGTTTTCCCAGGAAAAATAGATTGGTCAAAGAAATATAATTAAACTACTGAGAAAGAAAACAGAGTTATGAAAATATCACATTTTCATACTTTTGGAAGGTCTCACAAAATTATGTTTATGATAGTCCCTAAAAGAACATTATTCTGACTGGATTACTGATAAATGACTATGCATATGAAAAACTACAAATACTTTAGGCAATCATTCTAATGAAAGTTCTTTAAAGTCTTATATTTTTTTTCATGTGAAGTGGATGAAGGTTTAGGGAAACCAACGTTTCACTCAAAGATGTTTTCTGTTTCATTGTATGTCGATTTGAAAGTTATGTGCATGATCATTTGATAACTTAAGGTGGACTGCGCATACAGTAGGTAGTATGTGTCTGACTGAGGAAAAGGAATAACTCATTGTGCCCTGATGGGAAGAGACTGGTTGTTTCAGCATTCGACCAAGCTTAGAGGGAAAGTTTTTTAAAAGGCAAAGTTTGGTGAGTTCTTTATGATATTGCAAAAAAAAAAGCCTTTAGTGACTAGATTG
>NW_006399795.1:13387419-13390213 GCF_000299155.1 Elephantulus edwardii
CACTTGCTTTGGGGTTGGCAGCACAACTCTTATTAAGTGAAATTCAGAATACTAAGGCTAAAATTGCAGAAATAAAGAACATATTGTTGTTCTTATGTCTACCGAGTCAGAATAGACTCATAGTTGACCCTCCAGTGAGTTTTCAGGGCAGTAAATCACATGGGAGGAGACTGTCTTTCTCCAGAGGTGCATCTGGGGGATTCCAATGATTTGCTTTGTTTTTTCCTCTCCTCTCTCTCCTTCTTTTCCTCCCCTTTCTCACTCAATCTGTTGTGCATGTCCTGTTCCAGCTTATTAATGGCAATAAAGATTGAAACTTTCAATGACTTCGCTTTACTTGGATCCATCTTCGGTACACTAAGTACCAGCAGTCAGGAAACAAAAAGAGCATTGCATTGGGGAAATTTACTGTCAGGGACCTCTCAAAAAAATGAGGAGCAGCGATGTTAGTTTGAAAATGAAGGTGTGTCTGATTCAGGCCATAGTCTTTTTAATCACTTGCTATGCATGTGAGACCTGGACAATGAATTGTTGCTGTTGTTATGTTCTGTCGAGTGTATTTGTGTTTTATTTCTTGACTATGCAAAGGCATTTGACTGTGTGGATCACAACAAATTATGGCTAATAGTGGAAAGAATGGGAATCCCAAGACACTTCATCGTGTTCATGTGAAACCTATGCCTAGACCAAGAGATGGTTGTCTGCACAGCACAAGGGACCACCGTATGGTTCAAAATTTAGAAAGAGGTGCAGCAAGGCTGTATCTTTTCTCCATACCTATTCAGTTTGTACACTGAGGAAATCATTCACGAAGCTAGACTTTATGAAGAACAATGTGGCATCAGGATCGGAGGAAGACTCCTTAACAACCTGCATTACGCAGATGACATAACTTTGCTTGCTGAAAGTCAGGAGGAATTAAAATGCTTGCTGCAGAGGATGAAATATTACATGTAGTCTTCAATATGCATTATATCTCAACATCAAGAAACAAAAGTGCTCACCACTGGGTCAATAGACAACAATAGATGGAGAGGAAAAAAATGAAATTATCAATGATTTCAACTTACTGATCCACAATCAACACCCTAGGTGCCAGCAGACAGGAAATCAAAAGAGGTGTTGCATCGGGAAAATCTGCTGTCAGGGACCACTCCAAAGTCCTGAGGAGTAAGGATGTCAGTTTAAATATTAAGGTGCACCCGATCCCAGCCGTGGTCTCATTTATTCCTGCCTAAACATCTGAGAGCTAAATAATGAATAAAGATGAGAGAACCAGAATCAATCAGAATACTAAGGCTAAAATTGCAGAAATAAATGACATATTGTTGTTCTTAGGTATGTCGAGTCAGAATAGACTCGTAGTTGACCCTCCAATGAGTTTTCAGAGGCAGTAAATCACATGGGAGGAGATAATGCCTTTGAGGTGGGGTGTTGAAAAAGAGTCCTGAATATCTCTTGGACTGCCAAAGAACAAACAAGTCTGTCTTGGAGAAAGTGCAGCCAGAGTGCTCCTTGGATGCAAGGACTGTGAAGCTTTTTCTCACATACTTTGGGCATGTTGGTAGAAGGATCCAGTCCTTGGAGAAGGACATTGTCCTTGAAAAGGTGGCAGCAAAGGACTGGAAGATTCTCAATGATACTCAAGAGTATCAGCGATGGTAAAGAAGGCACAAGATACTGTAGGGTTCAGACCTGTTGATTATAACGTTGCTATGAGCCAACTCCGTAACTTGTGGTTGCTGTGAGGCTTAACATTCTGACACTGATGTATCAAATGCGTTAATGGTTGGTTACCCAATGCGGACAGAGAGTGGGGTGGAGCTCCCCGACTAAAACAAGCTTGAGAGGTGGAGTGACATCCACTTGCGTAATAGCTTGCCTCCGGAAACCCTATGAAGCTGGCGAGAGGATGAAAGGCACCCAAGCGTTGAGGACTCTCCTTCATAGGGTCGCTATGAGTTGCCTGCAACTCGACAGCACATAACAACAACAACAACAACATGAGTCAACTCCAACAAGTATAGCCAATGAGAGCCCGGGGTGCTGGCCTGATGTCTTTGGAAACTCATGTGGCCTTGGAGGAGTGAATTTTTTCTCTGTGTTGAATAGGGACTGGCCCTGGAGCATGTGGTTTGCTGGAAGCCTCTTATTGAAGCCAGTGAGAGACCAGAGTGTCGGCCTGGGGTCTTTGAAAACTCTCGAGGCCTTGGAGGAGTGAGTTTTAATTGCCTTTGAAATGAACACTCTTCTAAGTGGTACAGCACTGTCTGTCCTTTCTCTCTTTTGAGGGAACTTTGGATTTCTATGATACGGAATGGTGTTTCATAATGCCATAACGGTTACGCATGGTTGGTAACGCTTGGTAGAGCTCACTGATTATGACAGGTTTGGAAACACTTCCCAAACAAGCCTGTGGAAACTATGGACTTAGAGGATGGACAATCATCCTTTTGTTTATAAGGTGGGTTCTACATAGCACTTAACAATAACATATGACGCCAAAGCCTTTGTCTCCATTTTGGAGTTGGATGAAACAGATGAACTCTGTAAGAAGATGCTCTTGTTTTGATTGAGAATCTGTGTGGATTGTTTGGTTGTTTTTATTTAAGCATCTTGTTTAGAGTCAACGAGACCTCCTGGAGGGCTCTTATATTTAAAAATTGGGCCCAAGGGATAATGTTTTAATCCCTTGTTACTATGTTTTGGAGAAATATTCTTCTAAATCATACAACACTCTGGTGAATTTGCTGTGCTGACGTAATCTTGTTTTGCTGTGACACTGAATCCTGAG
>NW_006399795.1:13391828-13395703 GCF_000299155.1 Elephantulus edwardii
GGGGATCTCACTCAGCTGATTATTGGAGAGGTCCAATGTCTGGGAATATACAACGGGGGCAAGTTAGACCACTGAGCTTCAGAAGAAGATACCAGATGTCCTATCTCCAGAGATACATCAATGGTCACTGACGTTCTGTGAAAGCCCTATTATGTTAGTAGGTTGAAAGATGCCCCCATCGTCATGGACCCCATGCAACAGCTAGCTCTGGGCTGCCCCTCGTCAATCTCTATTCAGTGATGATGTCATCAGCCAGAAGACACCTGCTAATGGGAAGAGGTCAGCAATAACTGTTGTTCAGAGTGATCAAGTCACTTTCTGATTCCTTGTGATCTCATGTGGCAGAATGAACTGCCCCACAGCAGTTTTCTCAACTGTAATCTCTACATGAAGGAGCCCTGGTGGCTCAATGGTTAAGGGCTCAGCTGTTAACTGAAATGTTGGCAGTTCAAACGCACAAACCACTCCTCTTCCAGGAGGAAAAAAAATCTAGCAATCCGTCCGTTCCCATAAAGACTACAGCCTAGGAAATCCTACAGGATGCTTCTACTGTGCAGGGAACAATCTTCAGGGGAACAGATCTCAGGGTTTTTTCTCCTGTAGCAGCCTGGGACAGGATTGACTCTCAGCAGCCAAGTGCTAAACTGCTGCACCACCAAGGCACCTTTAACAATAATTTAAACATACCCACAAACATTCCACTGCCATAAGGCCAATTCTAACCCTCCAGTGGGCTTCCATGCCTGTGACTTTTTACAGAAGGAGACTGTACAATCATTCTTCCATGGAGAACCTGGTGATCTGATCATTAACCAGTGCAATACTTAATGCACCGTGCCACTAAAGCACGACTGTTGTTGTGTACCGTAGCCAGAACTGACCCAGAACTGACCCTCTTAGCGGGTTTTCAGAGACAGTAATTGCAGGACTGGATTCCACTTCCTAAACCACATGCCTCTGGAAACTCTATGAACTTTGAGAAATGATGATAGTTACAGAAAGGCTTCAGGCCTTTTGTTCATAGTGTCACTATGAGTGGTGCTCAACTAGACGGCAATCAACTACAACATAATCACTTAGGAAGAGATTGTCTATCCTTCGCCTGTGGGGCAGCTGGTGGCCTCAAACCTCATGCTTTCAGGATTTTAGCACAGTTTCTTCCCACTAGGACACCAGAGCTCCCTTTCATGGGAGGAGATTGCCTTTCTTTATCCAGAAGTGCGTGTGTCCTCACAACAGCTGGTGGATTTGAACCACTTGCTTTGGGGTTGGCAGCACAACTCTTATTAAGTGAAATTCAGAATACTAAGGCTAAAATTGCAGAAATAAAGAACATATTGTTGTTCTTAAGTCTACCGAGTCAGAATAGACTCATAGTTGACCCTCCAGTGAGTTTTCATATGTTTTGGAGAAATATTCTTCTAAATCATACAACACTCTGGTGAATTTGCTGTGCTGACGTAATCTTGTTTTGCTGTGACACTGAATCCTGAGCCATTGGGGTCTCAAATGGCATAATGGAACAACTGTGGGGGAGATTTAGAGATAGAGATAGAGATGAGAGAGAGAAGAGAAGAGAAGAGAAGAGAGGAGAGAAGAGAAGAGAAGAGAAGAGAAGAGAAGAGAAGAGAAGAGAAGAGAAGAGAAGAGAAGAGAAGAGAAGAAGAGAGGAGAGAAGAGAAGAGAGATCCCTTGTATTTAAAATTCAGTTGGGCCCGAGAGTTTAGTCTTATTTTATTTTGGAGGAACATTCTTCTAAGTTGTACAGCATTCTGTCAATTTGCTACACTGAGATAATCTGGGTTTGCTATGATGCTGAACCTTGTTCCATAGCGGGGTTAAATGCATGGCTGCCCGTGGTAAACAGTGTTTGGCGGAGCTCTCAGTTTTAAGACATGTTTGGAAGCAGGAGTGGTATCCACTTCCTAAACCACATGCCTCTGGAAACTCTATGAGTTTGGAGAAACAATGATAGTTACAGAAAGGCTTAAGACCTTTTGTTCACAGAATCACTATGAGTTGTGCTTGACTCAGCAGCAATCAACAACAACATGAGTCAATTCACAACATTGTATTTCAGAGTAGCACTTGAAATTGACTGTTTGACTATGAATGCAACACCATTCTTATTCTGGTTTTCATTCCCTGCATATCATATGATTGCCTGATTCAAAGTGGCCATAGCTGGCCCATCTCATCTCACTGATATTACTCAATATTCATGTGTTTCATTTCACTTTTAACAATATCCAATTTCCCAACATTCAAGCTACAGACATTCCATGTGCCAATTGTTAAATGATGTGTGTTATTGATTTTCCTCATTTCAACTAACTTCCAGTCTGGGCTCTACCACTACGCTACTATAAATTTCCTCTTTGTTTAGTGCTCTCTTGACTATGCCAAGGCATTTGACTGTGTGGATCATGACATGTTGTGGCTGATACTGAGAAGAATGGGACTCCCAGCTCATTTGATTGTGCTCACGAGGGACCTTTACCTGGAGGCGGAGGCTGTTGTGTGAATGGAGCAGTGAAGCACTGCATGGTTTGGAATTGAGAAGGGATTACGTCAGAGATTTATTCTGTCTCCATATCTGTTCAATCTATATGCTGAATAAATTATCCAAGAGTCTGAGCTCTAAGAGGAGAAATGTGGCATCAGGATTGGAGGAAGACTCATCAACAACCTGAGTTATGCAGATGACACAACCTCGCTTGCTGAAAGTGAGGAGGACTTGAAGTGCTTCTTGCAAAAGATCAAGGAATGAAACTTTCAGTACGGATTGTGTCTCAGTATTAAGACAACAAAGATTCTTACCACTAGACCAATAGGCAGTGCCATGATGGTTGGGGAGAACATTGAAACTGCCAACAGCTTCATCTTGCTTGGATCTACAATTAACATCCTCGGTACCAGCAGTGAGTAAATGAAAAGACACATTGCAATGGGAAAATTTGCAGTTAGGGACCTTTCAAAATTATTGAGGAGTCGTGATGTCAGTTTGAGTACTAAGGTGCACCTGATTCAGGCCATAGTCTTTCTGATTACTAGCTATGCATCAAGACCTGGACAATGAATAAGGATGACAGAAAAAGAATTGAGCCCTTGAGCTATGGTGTTGGAGAAGAGCACTGGACATTTCATGGATGGCCAGGCAAATGAATAGATATGTCTTGGAGAGGGTGCCGCCAGAGTGCTCTTTTGATGACACTTCACGTAACATACTTTGGACATATTACTAGGAAATGCTATTCCTTGAAGAGGGACATGATCTTGGGAATGGTGGCGGGTCGGTGAAGGAGAGGAAGGCCCTCAACTAAGGTGGATTGACAAGGTGACTGCTACAATAGGCTCTTGTGTGTCAAGAAGTGTGAAGACTGGACTGGTTACACATCTTTTGTTCATAGGGTCACTATCAGTTAGTTGTACTCAACTCGATGGCACCTAACAACAACAACATGAGTCAACACTTCTCCAGCACCACAGTTCAAAGGCATCAATTCTCTTTCTATCATCCCTAGTCATTGTCCAACGTTCTGATGCCAAACAAGTAATTGCAAAGACTATGGCCTGAATCAGAAGCATCTTAGTCTCCAGACTGACATCATTGCTCTTCAGTACTCTGGTGAGGTCTCTGAGAGTAGACTTTTCCAATGCAATTTGTCTTTCCTTTTCTGGCTGCTGGTACCAAGAGTGTTGATTGTGTAGCCAAGAAAACTAAAGCTCTTAACAATCTCAATACCTTCATCGTCTCTCATGATGCTGCAAATCGGACCAGTGGTGAGAATCCTTGTTTTCTTAATGTTCAGCTTCAATCTGCATTTAAGGTTGCAGTGTATAGCATATACCATGGACAGCTAGGTGAACAAACA
>NW_006399795.1:13396273-13398063 GCF_000299155.1 Elephantulus edwardii
TGTACTGGACTAGAAATTGCTGATGTTGTTATATGTCGTTGAGTCGCTTGCAACTCATAGCAACCCTAAGTACAACAGCCCTAAACCCTGCTCTATCTCTTACCAACCTTATTTTTCTCTGACACAACTATCCCCTTTACCCCAATGATGGAATCATTCCATCTCATCAAGGGTTTTCCTCTCTTACGCTGTTCTTCCACCCTCCCAAGCATGATGTCCCCCTCCAAGGACTGGTCCCACTTTGCAACATGTTCAAAGTATGTCAGACGAAGCTTCAGAATCTTTGCCTCCAAGGCGTAGCCTGGTTTAACCTTCTCCAGGACCAACCTGTTCGTTCTCTTAGCAGTCCATGGTATGTTCAATGCTCTTCTTCAGCACCAAAGTTCAAATGCATCAACTCTCCTATTAACATCCCTAGTCATTATCCAGCTCTTTGACACATAGCAAGTAATGGCAAAGATCATGGCCTGTATCAGGCACACCTTAGTCTCCAGACTGACATCGTTGCTCCTCAGTACCTTGGAGAGGTCTCTGAGTAGACTTTCCCAGTGCAATTCAACTTTTAATTTCCAAGCTGCTGGTACCAAGATTGTTGATTGTAGAGCCAAGCAAACTGAAGCTTTCAACATTCTCAATATCTCCACCATTTATCAATTGGCACAGTGGTGAGAATCTTTGTTTTCTTGATATTGAACCTCAATCCATACTGAAGACTACAGTTCCTGACCTTTTGCAGTAAGCTTTTCAGGTCCTCCTAAGTTTCAGTAAGCAGGGTTGTTTCTGCGCAAAGCAGATTGCTGATGAGTCTACCTCCAATCATCATGCCACACTTCTCCTCATAGAGCCCACCCTCCTGAATAATCTGTTCTACATAAAGATTGAAAAGATATGGAGATAGGACCAATCCTTGATGCACACCCTTCCCAATTTTGAACCATGCAGTGTTTCTTGCTCTATTCTGATGACTGCCTCCTGGTCCAACTATAAGTTTCACATAAGCACAATCAAGTGTTCTGGGATTCCAATTCTTCCCAAAGTCAGGCACAGTTTCTTGTGATCCACACAGTCAAATGCCTGTACATAGTCAATGAAGAACTGGTACTCTCTGCTTTCAGCCAAAATCCATCTGACATTAGCTATAATATCGCTAGTGCCACAGCCTCTTCTAAATCCAGCCTGTACTTCAGGCAATTCTCTGTTGATACGTTGTTCCAGTCGGTTTTGGATGATCTTCAGCAAAATCTTGCTTGCATGTGACATCACTGGAAATTAGGTTTCTTAAAATTAAAAAAGTGTGTGTCAGAGGTGTATTCTTTCTCCAAACCAATTCCATCTGCACGCTGAGAAAATCATTCCAGAATCTGGGCTCTAAGAAGATGAATGTGACATAATGATGGAAGGAAGACTCATCAATAACTTTCACATATAGAAGGCAAATTTCTGAAGGTGAGAGAGATTTAAAATGCTTGCTTGCAGAAGATCAAACACTGCAGCCTCAAAAAATCCTAACCAATGCACTTATGGGCAGCATCATAATAGATGGAGAAAAGATTGAAGCTGTCAACAGCTTCATCTTACTTGGATCCACACACAAAATCAACACCCCTGGTACCAGGACTGAGGAGATCAGAAGATGTATTGCACTGGGAAGTCTGCAGTCAGAGATATCCCCAAATTATTGAGGAGCAATGATGACAGTTTGAGGACTAAGGTATGCCTGATTTCAGCCACGGTCTTTTCAATCACTTGTTAAGCATCTGAGAGCTGAATACTATCAAAGGATGACAGAA
>NW_006399795.1:13398440-13399551 GCF_000299155.1 Elephantulus edwardii
ACTAGAGGACACCGAACAACAACAGTGCACTAGAGGAGACCTAACAACAGCACATACTTTGGGCGTGTTGTCAGGTGGTGCCTGTCTTTTGGAAATTGCATCAAGTTTGGACAGAGGATTCGTGAAAAAGAAGACCCTCAGTGAGATAGATTGACACAGTGACTGCAAAAAATGGGCCTGCGCATGGTGGAAATTATAAACAGAGTGAACGATATGGTCATATTTCAATCTGTATGAGGCATTGTGAATGCCTAGGAAACTGGACCTACAATATGGATTGAGGCTCAATGTCAAGAAGACAACGATTCTCACCACTGGACCAATTGGCAAGGTCAGGATGGATGGCGAAGAGATTAAGTTTGTTCACAGCTTCAGTTTCCTCTGTTCCACAGTCAACACTCTTGGCACCAGCAGTCAGGAAATCAAAAAGCATATCACTATGGAAAGTCTGCTGTTAGGGACCTCTCTAAAGTACTCAAGAGCAACGGTGTCGCTCTGGAGACTAAGGTGCACCTGATACAGGCCATGGTCTTTGCAATCGCTTGTTATGCATCAGAGAGTTGGACAATGACTAGGGAGGACAGAAGGAGAATTGATGCCTTTGAGCTGTGGTGCTGGAGAAGAGTATTGAGAATACCATGGACTGCTAGGAAAACAAACAGATTCATCCTGGAAAGGGGTAAACAGGGTGGCTCCCTGGAGGCAAGGATTCTGAGGCTCTGTCTAACATACTGTGGACATGTTGTGAGGAGAGACCTGTCCTTGGAGAAGGACATCATTCTTGGGAGGGTGGAGGAACAGGCGTGCAGACTGGGAAGGCCCTCTATGAGGTGGATTGATAAAGTGACTGGGGTAATCAGGATGGGAGTGTCAGAGACAGTGCGATTGGCACAGGACAGAGAGGAGTGTAGGGCTGTTGTACAAAGGATCGCTATGAGTCGCAAGTGACTTGATGGCACATAACAACATCAACAACAACTACAGGAAACTGGACAGGGAACTAGCCGGAGGGCAACATTGTTCTGTACTCCAGGCTGCATGTCTTATCTTCCTCAATCTTTAAATGCAGAATGGTCTCCCATTGTTTGGTTTAAAGTCACAAGGAAGCAGA
>NW_006399795.1:13399927-13403281 GCF_000299155.1 Elephantulus edwardii
CATTCATTTGTTGATGGTGTTACAGAGCTCTTAGTCCTGCCAATTAGGGCATCTTCCTTCAGTACTCCAAGTTTGAGGGAAGACTCCTCGCTCTGCTTTCTGTGGGGCAGCAGTCTCTGGCCAGCTGTCTCATGGTGGGTCTCTGGTTCTTGCCTGCAGCTGCGGCTGCTCTAGGTCCTAGTAGGAGTGGCGCCGACATCTTTGGCCTCTTAGGATGCATGCTGCATTGTCTGCTGCTTCTTTCCTGCTGGTGGTGAGATTCTAAAATTTCTGCCATTGATTTTATTCAATATAAACCTGGTGGATGGTGAAAGTAACCCATCCCCCTCAAAGATAAACTAGCACGCTCTGTTCACATGTTCCCTCCCAGCCAGGTGACCAGGAAAGCCATTTTGAACCATAGACCCGTCACACCACACTCTTATTGTACGTTCCCTTTCCCTTCACGCATTTAATGTATGTTGCTTTTTGTTGTTAGGTGTCGTCAAGTTGTAGACAACTCATAGCGACCTTATGAACGAAAGACCTGAGGCCTGTTCATAGAGTTTCTGGAGGCAAGCCATTTCGGAAGTGGATGCTACTCCTGCTTCCAAGCTTGTTTTAATCGGGAAGCTCCACCGAACACTGTCCACCATGGGTGACCATTATCACATCTTGCACATCAGTGTCACCGTGTTTAACATCACAGCAGTGATGACTTACCTCTGTACAGCATATGGACAGTCCAGTTCTATATCACTTAGAAGAATGTTTGATGTCCCTCTCCAAAGACCTGTCTCTCCTTGCAACATGTCCAAAGTATGTCAGACGAAGCCCCAGAATCTTTGCTTCCAAGGAGTAGCCTGGTTTAACACAAATTGCATTGGGAAAATCAGCTGTCAGGATCTCTCCAGAGTACTGAAGATTATCTCCATCAGTCTGGAGATTAAGGTACTCCTGGTCCGGGCCATAGTCTTAGCAATTACTTGCTATGCATCAGAGAGCAGGACAATGACTAGGGATGACAGAGAACTGATGCCTTTGAGCTGTGGTGCTGGAGAAGAGTATTGAATATACCATGGACTGCTAGGAGAATAAGCAGGTTCATCCTAAAAATGGTGAAACCAGGCTGCTCCTCGGAAGCAAGGATGAAGCTGCGTCTGACATATTTTAGGCACGTTGCAAGGAGAGACCAGTCCTTGCAGAGGGACATCATGCTTGGAAGGGTGGAGGGACAGCACAAGCAAGGTAGACTCTCAGTGAGATGGGTTGATACAGTAACTGGGGTAATGGGGGTTAGGTGTGTCAGAGACAATGAGGTTGGCACAGGATAGAGCAGGGTTCAGAGCTGTTGTACATAGGGTCACTATGAGTCACAAGCGACTTGATGGCGAGTAATAATAACAGGAGGCCAGATGTCCAAATTCAGAGCATTGGTTTTAGGGATTTATTTCTGTGTTGGCTCTGGAGGGGAGAGTCCGGTCTCTCACTTTCTGCTTCCTGGTTTTTTAGGAAGTTCGCTCACCCCATCTATGTCAGCTCATTTCATCTATTTTTATATCTTAATTTGGATACATTTTATGTGAATCTTTCCTCACATTACAAAAGACCCCAATTCTGAAGGAATGAAAAGCCAACTTTTCTGTCAACTTTTGTTAAAAATCACAATAAAAACAAACAAACAAAAAAAAAACCCAACCCCAAAATTCCATGACATAAAGCCTAGAAATGTTACAGTACAGGCTTTACTGTCTCAGTGGACAAGGCAGAACCATCTAAGAGATTTCTCATCCTTCCCCTGAGGAGACTGGATTGCAGCTGCCAGGTTGGGCCAGTCCTTATGGTTAGCAGCACAACTCCTTCAGGAACTAGACCAGCCAAGCTCCCTTGCTCTCAAACTCAAATTCATTGTCGTGGAGTCAGAACTGATGCACCGCTGACTTTCCAGCAGATTTTTCAGAGGCCGTAAGTTGCCTGGGAGATTGCGCATCTTTCTCTCTCAGAGCAGATGGTGGATTTGAACCACCCACCAGCCTTCGGGTTGGCAGTGCCCCAGAGCTCCCTTAGAGAGTCGTTCTGCTGACCCTTCTCTGTTGTTGTTAGGTGCCATCGAGTCGACTGTGACGCACAGGGACCCTATGAAAAACAAATCTGAAACCTGCTCTATACTGAACCCTTGTTCATTACCATTCATTCATAGCTGACCTTCCAGCAGGTTTTCAGAGGCAGGAAATTGCACACAAGTTGATCGTCCATCTTTCTCCTGCATCAACTGGCATATTCAAACCACTTGCGTTACCCTTACTTTGTTGTTGCTGTTGTTAGTTGCCATCAAGTACAATTTATAACAATCCTAGAACAACAGATCTGAACCCTGTGCTGACCTGTGCCATCTTCACAGTCTCTGACACATTCCAGCCCATTGCTGCAGTCACTGCATCAATCCATCTCATTGAGAGCCTTTCACTGACCCTCCACTTACCTAAGCATCATGTCCCTTTCCAAGAAATAGCCTTTCCAGAAACATGCCCCAAGTATGTGAGATGAAGCTTTATCATCTTTGCCTCCAAGGAACACTCTGGCTGTACCTTGTCCAAAACATTATCTGTCTGTTCTTTTAGCAGCCATGGAATATTCAGTACTTTTCTTCAATACCACAATTCAATGACGTCAGTTCTCCTGTCATTCTTATTTATTGTCCAGCTCTTAACCACATAGCAAGAGATTAAAAAGAGTCTGGCCTGAATCAGGCCCACCATAGTCCTCAAAGTAACAGCATTGCTCTTCAATAGTTTAGAGAGGTACCTGACTACAGACTTTCCCAGTGTAATACGCCTCCTGATCTCCTAACTGCTGGTACCAAGGGTATTGATTGTTGATCCTAGTAAGATAAAGTCTTTGACATTTTCAATTTTTTTCTCTAGCTATCAAGATGTTGCCCATCAGTCCAGTGGTAAGAATTTTTGTTTTCTTGACGTTGAGATGTAATCCATATTGAAGGCTGCAATGTTGGATCTTCTGCAGCAAGCACTTCAAATCCTCACCTTTAGCAAATGAGGTCATGTCATTTGCATAACAAAAATTATTATTCATAGTCTTCTATTAATGAGCCTATTAATGGGTCTTCCTCCAATCCTGATGTCACATACTTCTTCATAGAGCCTAGTTTCTTGAATAATTTGCTCAGCATACAGACTTAATAGATATGGAGACAGGATACAAACCTGGCACATAACCTTGCTCTGTTGCTGTGGAAAGTCTGCTGTTAGGGACCTCTCCAGGGTCCTGAGGACCAATAGTGTCACTCTGGAGACTAAGGTGTGTCTGTTACAGGCCATGGTCTTTGCAATCACTTGTTATGCATCAGAGAGTTGG
>NW_006399795.1:13403381-13404211 GCF_000299155.1 Elephantulus edwardii
GTGTCAGAGGCAATGAGATTGGCACAGAATAGAGCAGGGTTTAGGGCTGTTGTACATAGGGTCGCTATGAATCGCAAACGACTCGACGGCACATAACAACAAACAACATCTCTGCCAGTAGCCATTTAGGGTCTGTCTATCAGGGTTATATGCGAATGTCTGTCCATCTCACTGAGAACCTCACACCCAGTGTGGAAAGAAAACTGCCACATGTACCCACAGGAAGGGACTCTTGAGCTAAAGGCTAAGTGTCAGAAGGAACTGGCTGCCAGTCATCGCTCACATCTGGCAGGAAGAGTGCCCCAGGGTGGGGTGGGGTGGTTGTGGAAACTGCTCCCCAACCTCCTCTGTGGAGTCCGGAGGGGCCTTGTGTCCACTTGGAACTTCTGTATTCTTTACTTTTGTTGATGTTTTTGAACCATATTGTCACTGTTGTTTTGTGCCATTGAGTCTCCTGCGACTCATAGCAATCCTGTGTACAACAGCCCTAAACGCTGCTCCACCTGCCAATCTTATTGTCTCTGACACACCTGCCCCCATTACCCCAGTCAAGGAATCAATTTTTCCATTTTTTAAAAAAATGGTGGCTTGCAGGCCTTCAGTGTTAGGACATTTTGACCTGGCACCTTCTAACTCTCAGATTGGCTGTATTTGACCCTCAGTTGTCTCTTTGCTGAAGGCATAGAAGAACCAGTTGTCACGGGGTTGATTCGGACCCCATGTGAGTCAGAGAACCACTATGTATAATACAGGGATTTTTAAAATTTGTTTCTTTTTTAGGATTTTTCTATTTTAATTGTGTTACTCATTCTCTTTGTAAAAAAGCTAGG
>NW_006399795.1:13410822-13415093 GCF_000299155.1 Elephantulus edwardii
ATACCCTGGACTGCCAAGAAAACAAACAGATTCATCCTGGAGAGGGTTAAACCAGGCTGCTCCTTGGAGGCAAGGATTCTGAGGCTTCGTCTGGCACACTTTGGACACGTTGTAAGGAGGGTCCGGTCCTTGGAGAGGGACATCATGCTTGGGAGGGTGGAGGGACAGCACAGGAGGGGAAGGCCCTCTACGAGGTGGATTGATTCAATGATTGGGGTAATCGGGATGGGTGTGTCAGAGGCAGTGCGATTGGTACATGATAGAGCAGAGTTTAGGGCTGTTGTTGTACATAGGGTCGCTATGAGTCGCAAGCGACTCGACGGCACATAACAACAATGGGTCTTCCTCCAATCCTGATGCCACCATACTTCTTCATAGAGCCTAGCTTCTTGAATAATTTTCTCAGCATACAGACTTAAAAGATATGGAGACAGGATACAACCCTGGCACATACCCTTGCTCTGTTGCTGTGTGTTGTCGAGTTAGAGCTGACTCATAGCTGACCCTCCAGGTTTTTAGGGGAGGAGACTGCCCATCCTTCTTCAGACGAGTGCTGTTGTTGAGCACTGTGGGGCCAGAACCGAACCAGAGCTGACCCTCCAGCAGGTTTTCAGGGGCAATTAATTACAGATTGATTGCCCATCCTTCTCCTGCAGAGCAGGATTCCAACCGTGTGCCTTTAGGATTGCAGCACAGCTTCTTGCCCCTGGGCCACCAGAAGAGAGCTCTAGGAAGAAATAATTCAAACTTGAGCTTTGAACCTCCCATCTAGTAGCAAGCTACTAATTGTAACACCCAAGGCCTGATGAACACATGAACAATAATCCACCGCCCTTGAGTACATTTGGGTTTGACTCCTAGTACCCTTTCATTGGATTCCAGAGGCCATAAACCTTCGCAGGATGAGACTTCCCACATTCCTCCCTCAGAGAGGCTGAGGGACAAAAAACTGCCTGCAGCACTACACACTATGTACTGTGTACCAAGTCACCAGAGCGTCTGTGAACCCTGAGGCCAGTATCTCCCTTTCAGGCCTGCCAAAAGTAGATAAGCTCATGGGCACCTTTATCTGGTAAAAGTGTGTGATCTTTATTTTCCTTTATTCCTAGCTGGAAAGATCAAGAAATAAGATCATCCAGGTCACCTTCAGCAACACAAGAGTCAAGTTCATGGTCACCAAGATCTCTGACAATGAAATCCTGGACACTCTACAGGTATATCCTCAGCTGTCTCCATGCCTCCAGGATATTCAGCTGGAGGTGGAGGTGGAGGACAGAGGCCTCAGTTGGACTCTGATGACCCCATCCATTTTTGTCCTCTGTTCTGACCATGTGTTTCTCTGTGAGGTGGGCATCCACACCCCAGACTCTCTCTCTGCTCAGACAGAGGGCACCAGATGGCCTCTGGCCTTTCCTAGCTCTGACTGTCAATGAGGATGACCACTGGGGGGCACAGGCTGAGCTGTCCCCCAGGCACTGTCCCCTAGGCAGGCTGCATCTCTTCCGTAGAGGATCATCTCAGAGAGAACTGACTACTATAATCAACTGAAGCAGAAAGGTTTGAAAGTGACTCCATTGAACCCATCCAATTCCATGCTCTCCACTTCCAGCAAATGCAAGAAGGGGTCTCCCAAGTAGGCCATGCCTAGGAAGCCTGGCCAGGTCAGCCCGGAAGAGGCTAGGGCCTGGATTGGAGGTCACCCCGTGTTCTGTCCTAGCCCAGCCTCTGTCCTCTAATTCAGAATCTATTGTTTGTCTCATGGCTTCCACTTTTTTCTCTCCTCCATCCTCACAGCCAGACCTACCCTGGAACCCTTCATGTCCCCCAATTTCAGAGTTCACTCACTGGAAGTCAGCACCCATGCACATATCATTTGAGACCCCACAATGATTTCAGGGAATAAGACAAAGTGTCGGGTGACAGGAGGCCTGTTATGAGCCCTCGCCCTTCACACTCAGCTTGTGCCCCCACCCCCTTATCTTCAGTTGCACACAAACCCCAGAGCTGTCAGGGTGCTGTGACACCCCTTCTCATCAGGGGCTCATCTAGCTGGTGGTGGATGAGATGGGACACACCTGGTCAAGCTCATTCATCTCCTGCAAGGAAAGTTCCAGAAGACAGACTTTACTATTTACCGATGTCAGCCCTCAACGAGCCAGATTCACACAGTGAACAACAATGGGTTTGAGCGTGGATGGCATAGGTGGAGACGATGCCACAGGATAGGCTGAGGTTTGGATCCGTTGTTGTTTAGGTGGCTTTCTTTGAGTCCTAGCTGACCGGCAGGTAGTCAGAAGCAGTTAATTGTACAGGAGGAGACTGTCCATCCTTCTCCTGCGGAGCAGCTGGTGGATTCAAACTGCTTGCCTTTGGGATTGCACCGCAGCTTCTTGCCACTAAGCCACCAGAGCTCCCTAGACCTTAAAACAACAACATTCTCCTCTGAGCGCCTGGGCTGCCGGGAGCTTTTGGAGACTTTGCTCTCCGCTAACATCGTCCAGCATCTAATTTGGATTCTACACCTGCTTACGGATGGTACCGGCGCCAGGCACCACTGTGCCGATTCGGACACACTGGCGCTGCAGGGGAGACGGCCAGTGACCAGCGGAAACTGTTCTCTTGACCCAAACCAGTGGGTACATGGTCTCCTTCCCAGCCAGGCTCCGCTGGACGCCCCACCCCCCTCAAGGCCTGGCCGCCCTCTGCCCCGCCCCGCCCCACTCTCAGCCCCGCCCCCACTCTCAGGCCCGGCCCCACTCTCAGCCCCTAGCAGAGGCCTCTGGACACGTCCCCAGACTCAGCCTTGAGTCCGATCCCCGCGCTGGGGTGCAATGCAGGGAGACCCCTGGGATTCGAGGTCCACTCCCGCAGGTCCCTGAAAGGGGGTGTCCTCTTGCAGCACCTCCTTGCAGCAAGGGGACTTCCTGGAGGTTCAGGAGGGGAGGGCCAGTGCAGCCCTCCTGGGAGACACGCCCCTCGGCCCCCTAGTCCTGTCCCCGCCCAGGGCCCCTCTGACCCCTCCAGCCAATCCGCGGCTGTCCCTCCCTGCCGTTCTGGGCGCCCATCCAAGTCCAGCTTTGTCCACGCTGCGCACGAGTCTCGCCCTTCCTACAGAGGAAAAAAAAACACCAAAAAAACACACCAAAAAACCCAGCCCAAACAAACCCACGGCACAGCCAGGCGATTCCAATCATACATAACCGAAGGGTTTCCATGTCTGTAGATCCTTTTTGTTGTTGTTGTTTAGAAAACTATGATTATTCTCACTACTCTAACAGAGCTCTGGGGGTGTTTAGAAGCTGTGTGGAAATCGCAAAGGCACGCGGTTTGAACCCACTAGCTTCTCAGCCGGAGAAGCATGGGCAATCTACTCCCTTGCAATTTCCAGCCCCGAAAACCCGCTGGAGGGTCAACTGGTTCAAAGAGTTTTGAATTTGACATCAACGTGGATGAATTGCTGCTGACTCAGATCGGCCCTCCATTGGGTTTCTGAGGC
The DNA here is from genome assembly GCF_000299155.1 of Elephantulus edwardii. NCBI lineage: Eukaryota > Metazoa > Chordata > Mammalia > Macroscelidea > Macroscelididae > Elephantulus > Elephantulus edwardii. The sequence goes on from NW_006399795.1 coordinate 13,414,319, forward strand.
TGTAAATATTAACCAGAGGAGACTATACGTATTTCTCCATCAGAGAAGCAGGTGAATTTGACGCACAGACCTTTCAATAAGTGCAATACGCTATGCACCCGAACATTAGTGCTCCCCATTTGTGAGTCAAAAACAGCGAAAATAACATGGAAAGGAGAGTGCTATAGCACGAGTGAGACGCCAGGGTGATAATCACACCGGCTCATAGCGACCCTAAGAACCACGGCTCTATCCTGAGCCCATCTCACTGCCTCTGACACACTTGCCCCTATTACCCCAGTCAGAGGGTCAATCCATCTCATCCCGGTCTTTCTCTATGTCCCTCTACTCTTCCATGCATGACGTCCTTCTCCAAGGTCTGGTTCCTCCTGGCCACGTGCCCAAAGAAGTATACGAGACGGAGCTTCAAAATCTTTGCCTCCAATGAGCAACTTGGCTTCACCCTGTTTGTTTTCTTGGCAGTCCATGGTATGTTCAATACTCTCCTTCAGCACCACAGCTCAAAGGCATTGATTCTTCTTCTGTCATCCTTCCTCACTGTTTATTCAGCTCTCTCATGCAAACTTGATAGCAACGAGTTTTACTGGAAAGCAGCTTAATGCTTTAACGACAACTCCACGATGATTCTCCGTGCCTCTAAAAAAAAAATAAAATAAAAATCCAAACAAACAAAACAACCCTCTACCATTCCAGACCTAGATCCAAGGCAAACTCGCATTAGGCACTTCTAATCCTCCTCAAAGCCCCTCCCCTCTCTCCCCTGAGGGCCGCCCAG
>NW_006399795.1:13451486-13452609 GCF_000299155.1 Elephantulus edwardii
AAACTGGGAGGAGGGTAGAGAGAATAGTGCAACAATGAATGAGTGGAAGCCCAAAATCTCTGTAAATGTTTATGAAAATTAATAAAATATAGTTATAGAAAAAAAAAAAGAAAGAAGGTCTCGCAGTCTGGTAGGCAGAATATCAGGGAAATGGGAGTCAGAGGGGCATGGCAGCTCAAGGAAAGGGGCCATTCCAGAATGAGCTCTGACCAAACATAACCAGGGAAAATCCATTCCTTGAGGACCTGGGAAAGGGCCAATCTATGACAGAACCAGAATACACATCTGAGACAGGTCAGCTAGAGAGAACCACAGCCCCGGAGATAAATGCAAGGTGGGCACCCTCTAGGGACAGGGAGGAAGCCAGACACCAGTGAAATGCAAACCCTATAGAAGACACCTCTAAGGAATACTGAGGAGGAACATGAGTTAATCTAAGTAATGATTCTAGGCTCTCCTTCAAGGGAGCTCTGGTGGCCTAGTGGTAAGGAAACACGCTGCCAACCCCAAAGTGTGCTGTTCAAGTGTACCAGCTGTTCCAAAGGAAGATGGAAAATCGCCCGTGCAATTTACCGCCTATTTGCCACCTCTAAAAACCTGCTGGAGGAGGGTCAGCTATGGGTCGGTTCCTGAACACAGGGCTGGATTCGGAGAGGGGATATGACGGTACTAAGGTTGCCAGTAAATGCCATCTTTGTATCTTTGTCCCTTGCATTGTGACCTAAAGCTCCTTTGCCAAGAGGAGGTCTGATTCCCCACCCCAGAATCTGAACTGGCTTGGAGACTTATTATTACATCTTACCACCAAACAATTGGGGATCCAGCTGTGTGCAGCCTCTCCACGAGCACCCCCACTTTAGCTCTCTCAGAACCCGTCTACTGTGAGACAGAGCCTAGGCTTGCCTAGCTGACCACCTGAGCAGCAGAGCTGGTCTACTCCAGACCTGGCTGCCCTCACTACTAGCAGGCTGAGGGTGACAGGAAGGGGTCTGCCTGAGGCCACTCCAGTCACTGGTTCACAGGCAGCACTGCTGTTGTTGTTGTTATGTGCCGTCGAGTCGTTTGTGACTCATAGCGACCCTATGTACAACAGCCCTAAACCCTGTTCTATCCTGTGCCAATC
>NW_006399795.1:13452709-13465187 GCF_000299155.1 Elephantulus edwardii
TGGGCGCTGCTGGGGGTTTATGCAGCAGCACCCTGTGTGTTAAGGGTCACAAGGTGTGGGTTGCAGGGGGGGGTCACACAATGTCAGGTAGTCTTCGCTCCTCTGGAGTTCCATGGTAGGTGGCTGGCTGTTGTTCTTCCTGGGTCTCTTCCAGGTCCCTCTCGCGGTGGAACCCCGTCTGGCGGCGGCGTTCTCCCGTCTGGGGGCCTCGTTCTTGCGCTGCAGCGCTCTTCTTTTACTTTTCAAAAGAAGCCTGCATAGTGGAGTGGACTTGGGGGGAGGGAGGGATTGTGTAACAATGAAAGAACTTTTACTTTTCAAAACAAAGCCTGCATAGTTGAGTGAACTTGAGGGGCGGGACCATATAACAACAAAATAATTTTTCTTTTATTTTCAAAGAGAAGAGTGAACTAGGGGGGAGTTAGGCAGGGAGAAAAGTGTAATAATGAATGAATGGAAATCCAAAGTCTGTAAACTTTCATTAAAATTGAAAAAAAGAACCATAAACAAGTTTTTTTCTAATGTAGAGTTTTAAAAGATTAAAAAAAATAGTCACAATGAAATAACATCCAAAGTTGGGACAAGTTTAAGCAAGAAACAGATTAAAAATGTCCGAAGTCTTATTGCTGTTTAATTCAAGGGAGCTCTGGTGGCTTGATGGTAAGGAGCAGTGCTGCCAACCTAAAGGCAGACAGTTGGAATCCACCAGCTGCTCTGTAAGAGAAAGGCAATCTCCTCCTGTGAGATTTCCTTCCTTTGAAAACCTGCTGGAGGGTCAACTACGAGCTTGTACACAACTTATTGCCGCCGAATAGGAACTGACCCTCCAGTGGGTTTCTGAGGCTGGATATTACTGTAATCTTCATTGTGGATTGAAGCTCAACATAAGAAAAATAAAAACCCTCACCACGGGGCCAAGGGGCTGCACCATGCTGGATGGAGAAGAGCCAGAGGACTTGCTTGGTACTACAGTTAACACTCTTAGTACCAGCAGCCAGCCAGTCAGGAAATAAAACCTCAGACTGAAAAAGCATTATTTAAGTTTGTATGAAAGTGGTGTCGTACAGAGAGGGCTGCACGGCTAAGGCTAAGCCAGCGCTTCCCTGGCATCTCAGCCATCCAGCTGCCCCTCAGGAATGGTGGCAATCAGTCTCCTCCCAGGCAACTCAGAGCTTCCGATAGCCCACTGGAGGGGCAGCAGTGAGCGGGTTCTGACTTGACAACTAGAGGGAGAGAAAGATTTCAACAATAATGAGTTTGTGGCTATAAGCTTAAGAACTTGGATTTGCATTCATTCATTGTTGCATATTTCCAAGATTTTTTTGGTGTCCGATACTGAGGTATTTTAATGCAAATTTACTTTTTTTTTCTACTTATATTACCACACAGAGGAGGTATATTTGGGTTTGTTAATATATATGTTCACTTTTTCTACTTAAACAAGATATCCTATGCATACCCATGTTTATTGTGGCTTTGTTCCCAATAGCAAAGAGCTGGAAACAACCCAAGTGCCCATCAACAAATGAAAGGATAGAGAAGCTGTGGTATATTCACACAATGGAATACTATGCAGCACTGAAAAACAAGGAACACATGAAATATTCTGCAAAATGGGTGACCCTGGAGGACATTATGTTGAGTGAAATATCTCAGTCACAAAAAGACAAATATTGCATAGGGCCACTGTTGTAAAACGAGACTTACATCAGGGTTGGGGGAAGACAGACAGAAAGGGAGGGGAGGAATGATGTCTATTCCATTGAAACACATGAGGGAGAGAACGATTTAAAGGGGATATATGAATGGGTATTCTTGTCATTACAGTAGTCCAGAGTGAAGGCTGCATAGTGGAATGGACTTGGGGGGAGGGACTGCATAACAATGGAAGTTTTGCTTTTCAAGAAGAGTGAATTGGGGGGTAGGGGGTGGGTAGGCGGTAAAGTACAACAATCACTTTCCAGTGACTAGAAATCCTATGTCTCTGCAAACTTTCATTAAAAAAAAAAAGGCATGCTGTAGAGATAAAGGGCTGTGATGAGTCAGCACCTAGTAACAACATAAGGGATGTGTGTAAAGGCAGAAATCTTAAGAATTGTATACTAATGAAGGCTTTTTTTTCTTGTTCTCTTTGGAGGGGGGAGCAAGCTGGTGGGGAGGGGTGGGCAGGGAGAAAAGAGCGGCAAAGAATGAATGGAAATCCAAAACCTCTGTAAATGTCTATTAAAATTAATAATAATAATAAAAACAAAGAGGGTCAGTAGAAGGAATTTCAGTGATTAAGACCCAGATTTTTATCTTTCATAACTAAATGGGTTCACTGATTAAATTTCAAAGAGCTTTAATTACAGGAGAGAGCTCCAGAGGCTTAATGGGCAAGGAGTTGTGTGGGCCAGGAGAGGCGTGGTCACCACCAGTCAGAAGCCAGCTGCTCTGGCGTGGATGAAACTATGCAGAGTGTCCGCACCCGTGCCTTTTCTCCAAGGCGACCACAGCTGGGGTCTGAGACCAAGGGGCTCAGCCCTTCGCTGCCCCATGAGATGACCCCAGGCCTGTCTAGCAAGTGGCCAGGACTACAGGTGACAAATGCAGGGCCACACCTTCCTGGCCCATGTCCTGGCCAGGCAGGGCCTCTGCACCCCTGGAAGGACTGAGAGCGGTCAAGGTGCCAAGTTGCTCCCAAGGAGGATTCAGGGCAAAAAGGAACATCTGCTGGGGCCTGGAGTGGTGCTGATGCCTCTGGGGGTGTTGGGACAGGCATCCAGGGCAGCCTGAACCCAGAGACAATAAGAAGTGTCCCAGCAGGGAGGAGTGGCCGTGGCTGGTCGTCAGAAGACAGGAGTCTAGGGGGCAGGCATCCCTGGGCAGCGTCTGACAGCAAGTACTTGACGGCCTGCTGGCACAAATGGCTTGGGAAGGAAGAGGCATCAAACAGCAATTCACAGGTTCTCAGCTTCCCCACCTAAAAGGAAACGGCAGTACCAGCCCTGGAATCTCCACAGGAAAAGACTCACGGGACAAAGGGATAAAACGGATTCATTGTACATTTATTACAGGTCTTCCAGGATCACACGGACATTAAAAAAGAACCCACCTCCAACCCCCCCCCCCCCAATCAAGCTGTATCAGAAAGGAACAAATGCTGGCAGTTCTCGAGCAGACACAATCAATACGCTGAGGTTACAGACCTCTGAGCAGGTGCTTCAGAAACCCTGGCAGGAGGGGCGGCTGACACTCAACATATTCAGCCCTGAGAGAAAGGTCACCTCTCTATCACAAAGTCACTTTACCAAGTGACTGCTGTGACCCACCCTGGGGCCAGGTCCCAGCCTAGGGCACCATGAGGTGACAAAACAGCCATCAATACACGCTGACAGGGCGCTGACAGGGCAGAGGGCAAAAAGACAGGGAGGACTTGTCACTTCCAGTGGACTGACTGAGAGGCTTGGAAATGACTGGGAGCACCGGTCAGGGTCTGCCAAATGGGTCAGTCTGGGTCTCACAAAGTAGGGGGCTGGCTTCTCCCACAAAATACAAGAATCATTCTTTGTGCGCCAAAAACATGGTTCTACCCATCAGTGTGATCACCTGAGTACTTCAGATTCCAGCCAGACGTTAAGGCAGTGAGGTCAGTAACCACCTTCCATGCTGTTGGCTGGGCCTCTCCTGACCCCAGGCAGGTGTGTGTGCGCTGGACACGTACTGTACACACACACACACACAGACGTCCTATGGCTCAGGATAGCCAGAAACGAGAGAAACCTAAAATGTGGAAGAACCGTGCACCTGGCAAGCTCACTTGATAGTTTTGGGGCTTAAAAAAATGACATGCATTCTCTGCTGCTGATCACTGAACTCTGTACCAGTCGGGGCAGAGTTACAATGCGAAGGGCCCTTGTCAGCCTCTCTTAGCCCAGTGATAGCAGTGGCACACGACTCCTCTTCACCCACACCACTGCTTTCAAACTGAGAGAGCTGCCCATCTACAGAAACATCTCAGCCAACTTCTTCCCCTCTCCTCCAAAAGAAAACACCAAGAACAGGAAAAATGATTTTAACAATCCTAAAATCACAGGAAGGGGAGTTCTGGTGGCCTACTGCTAGAAAGCTGCACTGCACTCCCAAAGGCATGCAGTTCGAACTGACCAGCTACTCTGCGGGAGAAGGATGGGCCGCCTCTTCCCATGTGGTTTACTGACTCTGGAAACCCACTGGGGGTCAGTTCCGACTTGATGTCACATAACAACAACAATGAGGTTGTATTTTTCTTGATTTTCTAAAAAGGGGAAAACATACTGGTAAAAAGCAAAACCCAAACCCACAAAAAACAAAAACACACTGGTTTACGCCAAGGCAGAGAACGTAACGTCATTCAACGCTGTGGAGCTGCCTGACTGGCCCAGGAAGATCTAGGCAGGTGTGCATCATAGAAAAATAGTTGTATACTTCTGTCCCGGGGTCAGTATGCCCATCAGTCCAGAGTCCAGCTTCCGGACCCAGAGCCTCTCTGCTGTGGGTCTACATGATTGCAGAGCCTTCTCCAACAACACATCGATTTCATGGGAGACATCAGTCCATGTTAGTTTGGCAGGTGGGCTCTGTAAAGGCAAACAGCTTAGGCACACAAGAACACAGGGTCACTGGACATCAGACCGTCTGGAGGACCAAGCCAACAGTACACATAGCTTAAAAAAATATGCAGGTGAAAACGTCATGAATAATTTAACATCATCACGTAGAAACCTCTTTAAAATAAGCAAAACCAACTGCAAAATCTGACAGCGGCTGCTGGTGTGGAGAAGTCGGGGCCTGGAGCTCAGCGGATCACAGTGAGGAGGGACGGAGCGATGTCCAGGTCTGTCTTTGAAGGATACACCACCTTCAAGGCCCCCTCTGTGTCCACCACCCGGACCTGTTCTACTATCAGCGGGGACGTCCCGTCCTTTGCGGCACTTTGGTTAGTGTTTGGATCCGTAAACTGTCCAGATGCAGCATTGGTTTCAGACTCTGAGATGGAGTCTTCATCTTTATTTTCTATCGTGTATTTGTTGAGTTCTGCCATTTTCTGCAAATAAAAAATGTCTTTTGAGTCGGGAGGTTACGGGTAGCCTGGGGAGGACACGCTCCTCTGTGGCTCAGAGTGGTACCAGCGGCATCCACGCGCAGAGACCACGCAGGCATCGTCCCCGTGGCTCTGGTGACAGGGCTTACTCACCAGAATGAGGGTGTCCATGATGTCTTTACAGATCTGCAGACTCGTCGCACTCGTGACCTCCAAGAACAAGTCTGAAGTGGTTTTCTTAATCTTTAACAAAAACCCAAAACAATAAATCAGAAAGGTATCCAAGATTGAACATCAGCAACCACACATACGCTCTCAAGTAAAATTGATCCGTCATCTTCTAGGATGAGCGCATATGGAATCTTGCACAGTGATCGTTCTTAGTGAACCACTCCCTGGACCAGTGACCCAAGGCCCTGAAAGCCCACACTTCAGGGTCCTGAGCGCACCCCTTTCTCAGCTGGATGCTCTGTCATGCACCCCTGTGTGAATATACAACATGGAGCCCCCACCTTCGTCTTCTCGCTGTTGGTGATGGGCGGGAAGGAGATCACGTCGCCGTCTGCATCCATGAGACACGGGTAGTTGTCTTTCCCATCCAGTAAGTGAAGGTATCTGTGTGGAGAGGACACAGAGCGCAGACATAACCATCAATAGACACAGTGGAAGGCCACAGTGCATAAACAAGAGTCTGTACATGGACTAGGCAAGAGGCCACGAGCACACGCTTAACATGCTTCAGAAAGCAGTGTTCCAAAACCCGCATGCGTCAGCATCAGTGCAGCCAGGCACTCACTACCTCAGGGGCTGGTGGGAGCAGGCTCAGGACTTCTGCTACGTCCCAGCAGAGTCTGCGTAAAATGCAGCAGGTACACCTGCACTGTGGTAACTGGGATCAACGGGAGTCTCATGCTCTGGACAGGTTCTGGACTTTCTACAGCTGGCGGAGGAGGGCAGCTCCCAGGTACCAGCAAAGTGATGCGACACACCACCCCACTCAGGGACTCTGTCACCACCTGGTTTCCTGAGGGAGCTCTCCACCTCTGTGTGTCAGTACCCATCAGGGCCCACTAAGCAGTTACCACCACTTCCCATTGCCTCACGCCACACTGTCCTCTTGGACCACAGCCACTGACTGCTCCCTCACCACAGGGACTCACTTGTGCAGGCCCGAGATGTTCTGTCTCTTTTTCTGCTTCCTCTGCTCCTCAGCCTCCTGCTGCAGCTGCCGCACCAGGTCCTTGGCCTTGACCTCTCGTCGGCCCAAGGGGACAATCTACCAGGGTAGAAAAATCACAGTCAACCTTTATGAAAAGATTACCAGCCACCTTAGAATGATAGCCACAGACTTGCCTGTGCTGTGGACCCTGCTTTTAAACATGTTCCATCACACTCATTGCTTCCTTTCCTCATCAAGAGACACTGGGGACAGCTGGTGATTGACTAGGATTCACATTGACCAAGGAGGACCATGTAGCCACCTGACCAGAAAGTAGTTTAGTGCACAGGGTGCCTCCAGGGGTCTCCTTGGGTACAAAGAAACCCAAGCACTCAAGTACCTTTAAAACTAAGTGTAACCTTCAATCAGCCTATACATGCGTGAACTTCTGTAAACCTGGAAGCCAGGCAGGGATGGACTCAGCATGAGTCCACAGGACAGAAGCCTGGAGACCTCCAATGCCCCAGGGACCCCAGGACCTTGCACCAGCCTGGCAGACACAGCAGGATTGCTAAGGATCCATTCACACAAAAGTAAACCCACACCAGGGCTGCTGCCACTGGGCCCAAATCTCTTAGTAACAATGAGCGAGCAAAAGAAAGAAAATGACTTTCCACTAGCGCTCCATATTCAGTGCTCTAGGCAATTACTTACCCAAAGGAGCTCTAACCCGGGCCCCTGCTCACCCACGGGAACACATTTTATGCGGCAACAAGTTCTACTTTAATTTATCTACACAGACATGTACTATTCCTGGACCTCCCTGAGGGCAGAGCCCCAGCTCTGAGCCATGAAGTGGCCGTGCCCATCACGTCACCTTGAGGTCCTGTGGTGGCCGGGCTCCATACTGCAGGGGCCCCCGGATGGCCTTGAGGTCATGGGTGGCGATGGTTGCCGCTGTCCTCTTCTCGCAAAGGTCCTCGTGGAGCTTCGTCTGGAACACAAGGTCGGGGCAACGGCACAGCTCAGCGTGGAGGAGCGGAGGTGCGGGCAGAGGCCCTGGGCCCGAGCTGCACACAAAGGGAGCTGACTTCCTGCCTGCTCCTCAGCACCAGGCGTCTTACCACCTTACTCCCACCACCAGCGAGGCCTCCTGGGGCTCTCTCCTCTGCCCTGCTCACCAAGGACTTATTCGGGGGACTCATTCGGGAAAACTGTCTGTTCATCAGCTCAATTCTTCTTTCTCTGATTCTAGAATACAGGATTTCAAAGTCTGGAAAACCAATCATGGGCTAGTAAGATTTATGACTGAATAAATGAGTATGACTTAAATGAGTAAGAACCCTAGCACGCTTTTCATCCCCAGCACTGACCCTGAACTCTAACAGCTGGCCGGATGACCCTGCTTGCTTCACCCTCAATCTCAAGGAAGGGGCGCTCTGAGCTGAAGAGGCACCACCTTCCGCTGGCCTAAGGCCCTGTACTGGCTTGGCCCTCGTTTCATGAGGCGTGTTTTAAGCTGGGCGAAGACAGACTTTATAGAAAAACAAATATATATAAAAAAAATATTAGTCTAGCCAGAACCTATAAAGAGACCATCCACCTAAGAGCCAAATGGCAAAAGAGGTGATGCTTTTCATCAAGAGTGGGAAAAAAAGCCATCAAACTGACCCCAACCCACAGTGACCTCCCATGTGCCACAGAGGACCGTTCTCCACAGGGTTTTTCATGGCTGCATTTCTGGAAGCTGATCTCCAGACCTTTCTTCCAAGGTGCCGCTGAGTGGACCAAACCATCGGCTTTCAAAGAGTCACAGGGTGCGTTAACCACGCACACACCCAGATCAGAGAAAGAGAGGGAGACCCCCAATAACATGGTCTGATGTGTTGACTGCAGCCATGAACTCAAGTACACCAGAGACGGTGAGGATGGCACAGGATGCGGCAGGGTGCAGATCTGTTTTTTACAAGGTTCCTGTGGGTCATAGACTTCTTGATGGGACCCAACAACACGTAAAAATAATGCATAGTTTTTTTGCAGAAACCAGAAAATCTACCAGAACATCAGAAAACTCAAGAACAATGACTTTCAGCTCCAGTCAAGCCGTCTTCTCAGGCAAGTGGCTGATCTCTGACCTGGGCAGGATGCAACATGAACTACGGTCGGGATCTGCCATGTCTGTTCCAGCCACACTCCTTTCTGGAGTCACGGGGGCCGGATGGTGCCCTTAAATGATTGTCCTAAGATGCTTTTTAAAGCATTTTTATACAAAAAATCTCCCCTAAAGTCTTTTCAAAACCTAGCCAACAGTTCAGCTTAACTAATACAAAGTATGCCTTGAGCATTATGCTCTTTTACAAGCCATCTAAGGGAAATCAAAACAGCAGCACAGCAACTTGGACGATGGGACAGGACCCTGGGGCAGTGAATGGGACAGAAATGACTCAGAAAAGGATGACACAAATCCAGTGGTTGCTTAGCTGAAAGATGTAGCAGTATCTCCAAACAGGACATGGGGAAATGGAGTGTACAATGGGCTCGACGGAGCATGTCAGACAGCGTAGGACAAAGTACGCTGTTGTGTACAGGGTCGCTGTCTGACATCTCAGCACCTGACAACATGTTTCACTGTGCATGTTCTCAGGAACAAAATAAAGACACAAAATGAAAACCGGGAGAGAGGTGTGCTCCGGATTTCTGAGCCATATGCCGTTTTATAAAGCTCCTGTGATGAGGATGGGGGCTCACAGATGGGGGTTTATGTCACCTAATACCAGCCCCTTTACACTTGCTGTGCTGTGTTCTGCCTGATTCCGTTCTCACAGAAGGAGACTGAGACGCTACCGCCCATCACCTCTTTATTAGCATGATCACTTCATTCCCGCCTGCTAGGCCCCCTCCCCAGCTGCAGACAGGGGCGAGTCCTACCTGGGCAGTGAGAAAGCGCTTGAGTGAGTTTCCAGTGTTCAGGTCCATGCCCCTGACGACAGCGCCCACGATGAAGGGCCGCACGTCCCTGACCTCGGGGTGCACGCTCACCACCAGGGGTGCAGGGTTCTCGGAGATGTGCAGGACCTTGACCAGCAGCCTGTGCGCAGCCTCCAGGTCTTTCTCCTCCCCCTCGCTGCCCTCCTTCTTCTGCTTCTTCTCCCTCTTCTTCTTCCTGCTGTCCTCCTTCTGGGAGCCCTCAGCCTTGGCCCGGCCCTTCCCACAACCCCGGCCTCCGACCCGCAGGTACTCCAGGATGGACTTGGTCTGACAGCCGTGCACCATCTTCTCCAGGCGCTTGTCCGTCAGCTTGTTCCCCTCGAAGTGGATCTCCTTGAGCTTCGGGCAGTCAGCCAGCGTGGCGGGGATCTCACTCAGCTGATTATTGGAGAGGTCCAATGTCTGGGAATATACAACGGGGGCAAGTTAGACCACTGAGCTTCAGAAGAAGATACCAGATGTCCTATCTCCAGAGACACATCAATGGTCACTGACATTCTGTGAAAGCCCTATTATGTTAGCAGGTTGAAAGATGCCCCCATCGTCATGGACCCCATGCATGCAGCTCTGGGCTGCCCCTCGTCAATCTCTATTCAGTGATGATGTCATCAGCCAGAAGACTCCTGCTAATGGGAAGAGGTCAGCAATAACTATTGTTCAGAGTGATCAAGTCACTTTCTGATTCCTTGTGATCTCATGTGGCAGAATGAACTGCCCCACAGCAGTTTTCTCAACTGTAATCTCTACATGAAGGAGCCCTGGTGGCTCAATGGTTAAGGGCTCAGCTGTTAACTGAAATGTTGGCAGTTCGAACGCACAAACCACTCCTCTTCCAGGAGGAAAAAAAATCTAGCAATCGGTCCGTTCCCATAAAGACTACAGCCTAGGAGATCCTACAGGATGCTTCTACTGTGCAGGGAACAATCTTCAGGGGAACAGATCTCAGGGTTTTTTCTCCTGTAGCAGCCTGGGACAGGATTGACTCTCAGCAGCCAAGTGCTAAACTGCTGCACCACCAAGGCACCTTTAACAATAATTTAAACATACCCACAAACATTCCACTGCCATAAGGCCAATTCTAACCCTCCAGTGGGCTTCCATGCCTGTGACACTTTACAGAAAGAGACTGTACAAGCTTTCTTCCATGGAGAACCTGGTGATCTGATCATTAACCAGTGCAATACTTAATGCACCGTGCCACTAAAGCACGAGTGTTGTTGTGTACCGTTGTCAGAACTGACCCTCTTAGTGGGTTTTCAGAGACAGTAATTGCAGGACTGGCTTCCACTTCCTAAACCACATGCCTCTGGAAACTCTATGAACTTTGAGAAATGATGATAGCTACAGAAAGGCTTCAGGCCTTCTGTTCATAGGGTCACTAAGAGTGGTGCACAACTAGACGGCAATCAACTACAACATAATCACTTAGGAAGAGATTGTCTATCCTTCGCCTGTGGGACAGCTGGTGGCTTCAAACCTCATGCTTTCAGGATTTCAGCACAGTTTCTTCCCACTAGGACACCTAAGCTCCCTTTCAGCCATGGTTACCGAGAAATGATACTGGCTTTCTTTACTCCTATTCAGACACCTTAGTCATATTGCCCAATTATAAGTTTCCTGACAGCAATAACTAGAGCCAAGACTCCAATCAACCTTTAGATTGCAGGGGAATGATAAGGGATAGGTGTCAAGTTTGCTTAAGAAACAGGAAACCTGCTTCAGAAACAAATACTGCTTTAGGTGGACAAACAGGTATTCCACAGAGAGGTGCAAAGTTGGTATTTTGGGTTTTTAAAAATTGAGCTTAAAAAGCAAGCATATAGAAAGATCAACAAATGCTACTGTTCTCACATTTCGTGTCTGAAGAAAAATGACAACCTTTAAAGGCAGTGATAGATGTGCAGCCCTTCCCATGACCCTGGAGGGGTGGGTACCCCAGCTGTCATGCTGTGAAGAGCTCTATAAAGATGTTCAGGATACACACTGGCCCGTATTAAGAACCTCCCCGTACTGTGGAGCAGACTTTGAGACAATGTGCCACTGCTCTCCCATGGTCAAAGCTGCCCCTGACATGGGCTGACTCCCAGTTATTACCATGACACTGCTGAGTGCAACATCTACAGCCTTAGTAACTTCTTTAGTTTCAAGTAGCTTAATGATAAGAAGCTGCACTGTCAACCTGAAGGTTGTTGTTGTTATGTGCCGTCGAGTCACTTGCGACTCATAGCGACCCTATGTACAACAGCCCTAAACTTCGCTGTCCTGTGCCAATCGCACTGTCTCTGACACTCCCATCCCAATTATCCCAGTCACTGAATCAATCCACCTCATAGAGGGCCTTCCTCTCCCGCGCTGTCCCTCCACCCTCCCAAGCATGATGTCCATCAAACCTACCAGCTGCTCCATGGCTGAAAGATGGGTAATCTCCTCCTGTACAACTTACCACCTCCGAAAACCTGCTGGCAGCTAAGCTATGGGTCAGTTCCTGCTCCATGGCAACTCGGTGCATTGCATTTTGATGTTAACTACAGAATTTCAAATCAATTTGTATACAAGGAAACTAAGAAGGGATGAGGGCAATGCCCGAGGAAAGGCTTGGCCTTTGTCCATCTCCCTCCTCCTGACCCTACGCGTGGTGGCTGAGTCTGCAGCAGCCGCCATGGTCAGGGACACCAGGCATGAGAAGCAGAGGTCCCTTTCACGTTGCTGCAGGGCCAGCTCTGGGCTGCTGAGCTGCATCCTCGGAGCGGAGCCTCGGCTCTGGAGATTTTTGGTCTGGTCTGGGTTGAGTGAGCCTGTGCACAGGGAGCTGCCATGTGGAGGGCAAGTCAGGGGAGGGGGAGCAGCCACAAAGAGCTGTACCAGGAATGATGACTCTGCTTAGCCGTACTGGACCCTTCACTGGCGGCCTCAGAGGATGTCACACCCTCAAATCAGTTACTCCCAAAGGGTCTGGGCAACAAAGATGGCCTAACTCCAACCACGGGGTGAGAACAGCCTAGGGCCAAGCCAAGGTAGGCAGCAGATTGTACCCGCACATGGGAAAGATGAACAGGGGCTCTCATGACCCAGGAACCAGGGCCTCTGCCTGGTTGGTGTAAAGGGCAATTTTTATATAATTACACAAACTTTAACTTAGGAATAACACTAAAAAGGAAATATTTGAATTTGCTGGGGTCTATCCACATGCAAGGTAGTATTCTGTCATGCGAAAGAAGGTCTCTCCAGTAGGGTCTAGACGGCAATCAACTACAACATAATCACTTAGG
>NW_006399795.1:13467857-13481742 GCF_000299155.1 Elephantulus edwardii
GCCTCCAAGGAGCAGCCTGGTTTAACCCTCTCCAGGATGAATCTGTTTGTTTTCTTGGCAGTCCATGGTACAGTCAATACTCTTCTCCAGCACTAGCTGCATCTATTAACCTGGCAGCCTGCTCTCAAAAGACTTTGATCAAGTGAGCTCTGGTGGCAAGAAACTGTTAGTCTTGAAGGTGCACAGTTCAAATCCACCAGATGCTCCACTGAAGAAGAACCCCACCTGTGACAGGCAGTTTCGATTCGAAGGCATACAACAAAGAAAAAAGAGAAAAGGAAAAAACAAAACAAAACTTTGATCAAACAGTGTGAGAACTCTGCTTGGGTAAAACCTCACCTCTACTTGGAAACCTGGTAGAACACGATGCTGTTATTCACACAGGAAAGCAATTTACTCAACACCTGGGAGCACGATGTGATTTCCAATTGCTTCTTAAGCTTGTGAAAGGTGGACAATGAACAGGAGGCCCAAAGAATTGGTTCCTTTAAATTGTGGTGATGCGGAATACTGAATATACCACTCACTGCCAAGAGAACAAAATGCCTTGAAGAAGGAACCGGAGTGCTCCTTAGGGGGCATGGACATGTAGGAAAGTGAGGCCTGGATCTGGCAGGAGTGGCCAACCTTGGAAAAGGACATCAGGCTTGGAAAACCTTTAATGAGATGGACCGACGCAGAGCCTGCACAGCGAGCTCAAGTTCACACAGGGGTGTCTGGGCGGACAACATGCGATTGGCAGTTTTGTGCTGTAGCTTTGCTACACACAGGGTCACTGACCTGGAGTCAACACGCAGCCACCTAAAATAGTGGAGTAGCTGACAGACCATGAGTCCCAGAACATTAACCAGACCTCACAATCTGCTGAGGATTCTGCACAAAGAATTTAAGTGCACATAGCCTGGAGGGTGGAGAGGGGTCTTCTTCCTGTAGCTTGTTGTGTATCATCTGATAGCTACGATTGCAGCAGGTTTCAATCGCACAGGAGACTGTACATCTTCCTCCTGCAGAGCATGTGGTAGATTCAAACCTGTGGCTTGGCAGTGCAGTTCCTTGCCACTAGGCTACTAGAACACCTTCTTCAAAAATACAGGGCATTCTGGAACAGCAATTCAATAGTGGGACCCACAGCTCAGGACTGAATGTGCAGAGAAGTGCAGCAGTGGGACCATGCAGTGTCCTTGGGGAGCCTTGTTAGAAACATGGGAGAGTCCCGCTGAGAAGCGTAGAAGCTGCCTCAGACCAGCACTGTCTTCCACCTGGCACTGGCCGACTCATGGGGAAATGGTAACAAGTCACTTGAGGCCAGACTTACACACTACAGCACTGAGGGTGCGTCAGGAAACTCAAGTGGAATGAAGCATCAGAGCAAATGTTAGACATTCAACATCAGCAGTGCTGGGCGCTCATCTTCTGATGGGGGCTGTGTAATTACGCACCTCAGCCCTCGCCCCAGCGTATGAACAGCATGCTTTCTTTGTGGGAGATTCATCACAAGTGTGGAGTGGCCTCCCAGCACTTGGCCTACAGGTGCCACAACATTATCCTTGCCCATCGGTGCTCCTATTAACCAGACTTTTTGGAACAGAACATGCCCAAGTGTGTGGTGCTCAGGGTGCACCCAAGAAACCAGTTCTCAATGGGGATGCGCAGTTTGTGATTTAATACAAGATTCTCTTGTACAGGGAGCACCAATACTGACAAGGCTGACAGCTGTCATGGTGATGGGGGGCCATCTGCAACTCTGGGTGAAAGCAGAATGTGTTCACGAAACCTCACTCTTAACCCGCAAGTGCTGTTTTCTAATGGTGTTGTCATGAGGTACATTTGAATTGTGTAGGACTCCTAACAACCCTATCAACAACCTATCTAAACACTGTTCTATCCCAGGCTGTCCTCACAGACTTTGACACACTCAAGCCAAAGAGACTCTAATCTTAGTGCCATGACAAACTGAGATGAACCAATTTCTCTTTGGAGAAGCCTTCCCGGTTCTAGTGAAAGATGATCCAGCCACGCACTTGAGTACCACAACCTCTGACAGCAATTGGGCAAAAGAAAAGAACTGGTTCCCCCCCCTCAAGCTTTCATTTCTCCAACCATGGGACAGGAGGCTTCACAATCAGAGTTCCATTTCTCTATGATCCTTGGCTAGGTGGTGTTGTTAGGCTGACCTAACTCACAGCAACCCTATCAACAAGACTGAAATCTTGCCCTACCTGTACCTTCCTCACTTTTCTGCCATGCGCAAGCCCATTTCTGCAGTCACTGTATCACTATCTCATCAAGGGTCTTCCTCTTTTCCTATTCTGAAGACTGGCGCCTCTTCTCAACATGCCCAAAGTACAGGAGATGAAGGTTCACCATCTTTCCCTCTAAGGAGCACCCTGGCTACACTTTCTCCAGGTCAGATTTCTTTGTTCTTTTAGCAATCTACAGTACACTGTGTGAGAAAAGGTGTTCTGGTTACGTTTTTTTAAAATTTCCTACGTTGGGGGTGGGCTGATATGCAAGAACAATCTCATCACCCTATCATCTGGACCATCAGACCAACCTAAGCGGCATGACCCTCAGTGGGAGGATTCTTAGAGAGTGTAGTCTTTCTACTAACCATTGTGCCACCTTGAATCGAGTTAAAAGGACGTAAGTCCTGCCCATCTACGAACAAGAACTTGACTCTCCCCTTTGACTCTGGTTTCTGAACTCAAGCAAATAAGATGCCTTGGTTTTGGTACAACCACTATGGAAGGCCGTCTGGCACTTTCTCAAGAAGCTGGAAACAGAAATCCCATTTGACCCAGCAATTCCACTACTAGGAATATACCCTAAAAAAATCAGAGCTACAACTCAAACAGATGTACACACCCATGTTTATGTTATTCAAATAGCTGAGACGGAAGCAACCCAACTGCCCATCAACAAATGAATGGATGTTCTCAAAAACAAAGTATTCTAACTTTGTAAATAAACTAGTATGTTAAAAAAACCCAACCAAACAAAAACCACAAAAGAATAGACAGAAAAACTATGGTACATTCACACATGGATTATTATCCAGCAGTGAAAACAGAGAACTCATAAAATATTACACAACATGGGTAAGCCTGGAGGACATTCTGCTGAGTGAAGGAGCTCAGTCACAAAAAGACAAAAACTGCATAACACCACTGTTACAAAATAGGACTGGCAAGAGGAGTTAGGGGAAGAATAGAAAAAGAGTAGATAAATAATGAACAATGCATAGGAATAGCTGAGGAGGAGAAAAGTCTGAACAATTTATGACTGGGTAATACATGACAATAATCTGGAACAAGAAGTGCAATACAAAGCGGACTGGGGGAGGGAAAAGAGGAGGAGGAAAGAAAAAGTGCAATAATGAATTTTTTTTTAAAGATGTCTTGTTTTCCAGAACAGCTGGCAAGCAGGGACACCTGGTCCTGATGCAGTCATGCAGACACTAAAGTCCTAATGACCAGGGGACCCAACCATCAAGCCCTTTCCAGGGCCTCCTGGGTGAGTGAGAACATTCACACAGGGCATGAGTGAGGGACAATGAGAGCACCAGGTCGGAATCTCCCAGGCCTTGCCAGAATTCCCCTATGCTAATGTAAACACAGCACTTAACATGAATTTGGTTTGCTATTCTAGAGACCTGACAAACCCACAAGAGTAAGGAGCCAGTGGGGCTGGCAGCACTGGCCATTTGTTTAGATGCAGCTCTGCATGGCTGAGTCAAAGTCAAAGGTCACACAGATAAAGGGTCACACAGACCAGCAATGAAGAAAGAGTCCTTCTTGCTTGGTACCTAGACCCAGGGGAAGAGAGAAAACAAGAGGGGATGGCTGGACATGAGGATGTCACTTCACGCCCGACTGGCCACCCTCTTGGCAGTTCCAGCAGAACCAAAGTAAGCGGACCCATGCAAGTAAGTTTTCCCTGGGTTCTTGCAACTCTTGACCAAAGAGGGAGGTTAAAGTGAGTGAGTCAGAAGCCTTAGCAATGAAGTCACATTTGCTGGTGGGCTGTTACCTGGAAAGTTTGAAAGGATAGCAATGGGGCTGCCGCCTCTTCAGGTGCCTTCTCCACGTGGCGGGAGTGGAAAAGAGGGCCAGGACTTTCTCAGTAACGTGTCTGGGAAGTGAGCACTAAGTGCTAGGGCCAAGAAGCTTCCCTTTTCAATCTCTACTCCTCTAGGGGGCCAAGGAGAAATAGAGGGTTTTGCTACTATGGGCTTTAACCAAAAAACAGGTGCGCTCGGTCCACTGTCACTGAGTCCACTCCCACTCACAGTGACCCTCCATCAGGTTTCCAAGGCCGTCAGTCACTGCGGAAGGAGACTTGGTGATTCAAATCCACCAGCTGCTCCAGAGGTAAAAGATGGGGTTAGCAGCCTGATTCCCTCCGGGGGTCCTGGTACTATTACTGTAGTGGGCCCCACAGAACCATACCTTCTATTGCCCACATTCTTGAATCTAGACTATGTGAGAGATTATTAAATCAAAAGAGAGAAAAAGTGATTGGGAGGGGAGATGATCCAGGTGTTAGCCTGACGAAATCCTAGCAGTTTCAGCTTCTGTGCTCAGGGCAACTCTGAGTCTCCATGGAGAAGTCAGACCATCCTGCTGGCAAGGCCAAGTGGAGATACAGAAAAATCAAAGGTCAACTTCCAGAACTTCTAATCATTACAGGTGATGAACAAACTTGGTCGTGAGAGTTCAGTATGCAACCCGCTCATTCTGGTCTGCATGTGTGGGGTAGAAGATAAAAGGGTCAAAGTTGTGGGCGGTTGTGCACGTCTGTGGGTGGTGGGGGAAGTGGGGGTCAAGGTTGTGGGTGGTTGTGCGTGTCTGTGGATGGTGGGGAAAGCGGGGGTCAAGGTGATGCGTGTCTGTGCGTGGTGGGGGTCAAGGTGGTGCGTGTCTGTGGGTGGTGGGGAATGAGGGGGGTCAAGGTGGTGAGTGTCTGTGGGTGGTGGGGAATGAGGGGGTCAAGGTGGTGCATGTCTGTGGGTGGTGGGGAAGCGGGGGTCAAGGTAGTGAGTGTCTGGGTGGTAAGGGTCAAGGTGGTGTGTCTGTGGGTGGTGGGGGAAGCGGGGGTCAAGGTGGTACGTGTCTGTGGGTGGTGGGGGTCAACGTAATGTGTGTCTGGGTGGTGAGGGTCAAGGTGGTGTTTGTGGGTGGTGGGGGAAGCGGGGGTCAAGGTGGTGAGTGTCTGTGGGCGGTGGGAGAAGCGGGGGTCAAGGTGGTGCGTGTCTGTGGGTGGTGGAGACCTTCCAGAAGTGATGACAAAGGCTCTCTTTAGTTCAGCAGGGTTGTTCATGGCTTAATGGCCCGCAGGGCGTCTCCAGGGCGGCTCAGCCACCGAGGGGAGGCGTTCCCTCTCCAAGGCGGCTCCAAGCCCCCACCCCGGCCCGCCCGCGCAGCCTCGCTGACCTTGAGGGAGGCCAGGTGGGCGATGTCAGGGCTGAGCTCTCGGAGGCAGTTGTCTGCAGCGGCCAGTTCGCTGAGCAGGGGCAGCGCGCCGGGCTGGAAGAGCGTGGCGGGAAGAGAGTCCAGACGGTTGCCGGTGAGGTTGAGGGTCTGCAGGCGCGGGGCGCAGCGCGCCAGATCCGCGGGCAGCTCGCGCAGCCGGTTGCCGCTGAGGTTGAGACTCTGCAGCTGCGGGAGGCCGGGCGGCTCGGCGGGGCCCAGGCCCTGGCCCGGGGGCAGCGCCTCCAGCGCGTTGCCCGAGAGGTCCAGCACCCGCAGAGCGGGCAGCGGCCCGAGCTCGGGGCTCAGGGCGGGTCCGAGCGCGTTGCGCCGCAGCACGAGGCTGTGCAGCTGCGGGAGGCCCTGCGCCAGCCCCGGGCCCGGCTCGCGCAGGCTGCCGCAGCCGCTCACCTCCAGGTAGTTCAGAAGCGGCAGCGTGAAGAGCCGCGGGGGCAGCCGGCCGCCCGCTGCCCGCACCCGCTCCTCCAGGCCCGGCCCCGTTAGCAGCAGCTCCCGCCGCTTCTCCCGCTCCGCCAGCTCCAGCTCCGGCCAGGCCTCCGGCACAGCCGCCGCCGCCATCGCGCCGCAGATCCCTGAGCCTCCCCAGGTGCTTCCGGGGCGGGGCGACGTCACGTCCGGTAAGACCAAGAGAAACCATGGAGACAATGTTGAGAGGTTAGAGAGTCACAGGAAATACCATAGAGTAGAGGACGCGCCCAGATGGGCCCATGGCCAGACCTGCGAAGTGCGGTGCTTCTTCTCCCTCCAAAGTCCCGGGCGACCCACGTGGGGCACTCCCACTAGATGGACACATCAGGCTGCCCTCTGGCTGAACTCAATTCAATTAATTACTATTGAGTCATAACCTTAAAGCTGTGATTCGCATTTGGAATCACTTGTGGCTCTCAGATTACTAACATTTCTCATATCTTGAAGGGACAGCATAAACCCCATTTTTATTTCGTGGGCAGAACATTCTCTCGGTGCCATTGAGTAGGAACGACCCATAGTTGACTTTTTTTTTTAATTTTTATTTTTTTAAATTAGTGTGTGTGTGTGTGTGTCTGTGTGTCTGTGTGTGTGCCGTCAAATGGGATCTGACTGGTACTGGATTGTCCCTCCTTCTCCAGCTGAGCAACTGGTGGATTCGAACCGAGCATCTCTGAGATTGCAGGGCAGCTTCTTCCCTCTAGACCACCAGAGCTCCTGACCTTTTTTAGAGGCTGTAAATTACAAGGGAAGAGATTGCCCTTCTTTCTCCCCAAAGCAGCTGGTGGATTCTAACGGCAAAGGAGGCACTACTTTTGGGGTTAACAGCCCAGCTCGATATGTACCCTACTGAGAACTCTGATTTGATTGGTTTGGGCTGTGGTGTGGTGAGGCCACTTTGGGAAGAATTCATTGTCTTGTTCCCAGATTACTAGCCCGCGGTGTTTAGACTACTGGAAGATGATAGAGTAAATTCCTTGACCTGTTTTCACTAACTCCTCAACCCAATAGGGTTTTCAGTTGTTTTGAAGTTTGGGGATTTATGTTGAAGAATATGAGTTTTGTATATCATATAAGCATTACCCAAAACGTCACCAGACTCCCAAAAGTTCCTTCTGCCCCAGAGGAGACCCACTCCTCGACTTGGAACGGTACAGAATGGTTTGCCTGCCTTTAATGTACAGTTTGTGCTCTTTGGTGCCTACCTCCTTTGGCTCTGTGGGCCCCTAGAATTTATCTGTATGAGAATGCAATTGAACATCTCTTGTGTGGCTGTCCAGTATTATAAGGTGAATGTAAATATGTCGTGTCCATTCCCAACAGGACTCTGACTCAGCTGAGACTCCCACAGCCCCTCCCCCAATAAACCATATACCAAGAAAAGGACTTGAGTATTGATTGCTGTTGAGGTTGATTCATCACTGAAAAGCAATAAATGCCCAAAGCCATGGGAGAAGTGCAAGAAGGACTTTAAACCTTCTTCCAATCTGTCATTTCGTATCCAGCTTCAACTGCCCTCTGTCCAACTGGAGTCACACAACACCAATTTAAAAGAACCTTTAACCTTTAAGAAGTCTCAGGGACTTCTTAAAAGAAAACACATATAAAACTCTACTGGGGATTTTTTGCTCCCAGGAACTGTTCTTCTCTTGCTTCCTTAGTTTCTCCAGTCTAGATTTTGTTGTAAATATCCAACAGCTTGTGCTATCCTAGGCCACCTTGACATGCTGTAAGAATGTTAACATTAGTTAACATAGTAATATATAGTAACATAGTAAAGAGAACTGGAAACAATGCAAACACTTATCATCAGGAAAGTGGACACATGGTGAAACATTCTTGAAATGAGTATGTTGTCAGCCTTCCAGTGGACTATAACTCATAGCCTCCCTCTGAACAGATCTGAACCTGACCCTGTTTGGCACCATCTTCATGATGTCGTTCATACTCAAGGCTATTGTAGTAGTCACAGGGTCAATCCATTTTAGTGAAGGTCTTCTTTTCTTTCCCTGACCCCTACACCTTTCCCAGAAGGATGTCTTTTTTTTTCTGAAAGTTTTGTTCATCTTGAAAATATGCTCAAAATAATGGTATTAGGTTTGGCACCAAGAAGATAAGAAGCAGAAGTTTATGCTTGGAAAACTGAGGTGTCATAACCAGGAAGCCAACATGGGCATGCATGGAATTAGTGCTTTGGGCTCAGGGGTGATGTCAGAAGCAGTACACACTTTTGAAACCTCGTGGCATCCTCTCATTGGTCCAGGCTCCAGCCCCCAAGGCCTGCCCAGCTGAGGGAAAATACCACCTCACTTCACTAGCCCTCTGCCTTTCCTCCAATTTCCTTTCAGGAGTAAGGTCCATACCTTTGGAATGTAACTTTCTAATAAATCTATCTTTATTTTTTACCTCTGCTTCTGCCTCCTTGTTTTGCTTGTCGGTCTTTTGCTCTAGCAAAAAGCTTTGGCTTAATACTCTATGCACTAAAGTTTATTCTTCCAAAATCCTGAAATACTACACACTGTGGTATGTTGGTGCTTGGACACCGTCTCCTGCTCTAGCCTTTTCCATTTGTCATAATTCCTTTGTCTGTATGAGAAGGGCAAACTAGGGAATTGACCAAATAGCAACAAATGAGATGAAATTTCACCATCTTTGTCTCTAAGGAGCACTCCGGTAGCACTTCCTCTAAGACTTATTCTTTTTGTTCTTTTGGCAGCCCATGGGGTATTCACTACTCTTGACCAACGCCATAATTCAAAGACATTGATTCTTTGGTCTTCTTTATTCATTGTCGAACTTTCAGATGTGTAGGAAGCAATTTTTAAAAATTGCTTTAAAAACTGGCACACCTGTCTTTAAATTGATATCCTTGCTCTTGAGCATCTTGGAGAGGTCCTCCACAACAGGTCTCAGTGCAACATGTCTTTTTTTTTATCAGTGAAAACATTCAAATATAGAGATTACCTACCAATATAAGGTTGCAAACAGTAAAGAGGCACAAAGTAATAGCAAACATTTAACAGCAGATACTGTGAAGATTGACACACAGACACAGACACACATTACCCAAGAGGGACCAGTCCTTGGAGAAGGACATCATGCTTGAAAGGGTAGAGGGACAAAGCAGGCAAGGAAGATCCTGATGAGAATTGACACAGTAACTAGGGTAATGGGAGTGGGCGTATCAGATGGCCACTGCAAAATATAGAATGCTTCATAAATTTGCATGTCATCTTTGCACAGGGGCCATGCTAATCTTCTCTGTTTCATTCCAGTTTTACTGTATGTGCTGCCAAAACGAGCACAGTGTACCCTTGCCTTTTGACTGCTGTTACCATGGGTGTTTGTGTGGACCCAAGTAAAAGGAAATTGTTGACATCGATCTTTTTCTCAATCGTGATGTTACCTATTGGTCCAGTGGTGCAGATCTTTGGTTTCTTGATGTTAAAGTATAATCCATCTTGATGTTGAAGTGTTTCAGGTCTTTTTATTTTGTAAGCAAGGTTGTGTCATGTATGTAATGTAGGATATTGATGAATCATCATCCAGTCCTGATGCATCAGTCTTCAAACTGACATCATTGCTTCTCAGTAATTTGGGGAGGTCCTTGACAATAAACTTTGCCAGTGCAATTTGTCTGCTGGTCTTCTGACCAAGGGTATTGATTGTGGCTACAAATAAGATGAAATCGTTGGCAATCTCAATCTTTTCTCCATCTAAAGTGATGTTGATTATCAGTCCAGAGGTGAGAATTTTTTGTTTTCTTCATGTTGAGAGGTAAAAGATATTGAAGGCTGTAGTCTTTGGGCTTCTGCAGCAAACACTTTCAGCAAACCAGGTTGTGTCATTTGCATAACAAAGCTTTATTGATGAGTCTTCCTCTGATTCAGCTGCTGTATGGAGTCCAGCTTCTTGAAGAATTTGTTCAACATACAGAGCGAATAGATATAGAGAAAAGGGCACATCCCTGACATATGACTTCCTTAACTTCATATAGGGTTCCTTCTCTTTGTTTGCACAACAGCCTTCTAATCTAGGTATAAGTTTCACATGAGCACAAGGAAGTGTTCTGGGATTTTGATTCTTCTTAATGTTAGCCATAACTTGTTATGAATCACATAGTCAAATGCCTTTGCATAGCTAATAAAGCACAAATGAAATTCTTCTAGGGTTCTTTGCTTTGAGTCAGAATCCATTTGTTAATAGTAATGATATCCCTGGTGCCACGGCTTCTTTAAAATCCAGCCTAAACTTGCAGCAATTCTCTATGTACTGTTCAAGCTGTTTTTAAGTGATCTTCAGCAGTATTTTGCTTCCACATAATATTGTTTGATAATGTCCACATTGTGTTGGATCACTTTTCTTCGGAATGGGAACAAATGCAGATCTCTTCCAGTCTATTAGCTGTCTTTTAAACTTCCTAGCACAGACTGATGAGCATTTCATTCAAATCTATCATTTGAAGTATGTCAATTAGTGTTTCGTTTATTCCTAGGGTCTTGTTTTTGCTGATGCCTCTAGTGCAGCCTCAACTTCTTCTTTCGTTACCATTGGCTCTTGATCATTTGATAATTCCTGAAATACATCTGTATCAGCCATTTTTTTTAACAGTGATTCTGTATTCCCTCCATCTTCTGTTGGTGCTTCCTGGATCATTCAAGATTTTGCCCACAGATAGGCATCTCTCAGTATTACAACTCAGTTTTTCAATTATTTCATTTCAGAAATGTAGAGTGAGTTCTTCCCTTTTTATTCTCCAAATTCCAGCTCTCTACACTTTCTGTTATAACATTTTCCTTTGTCTTCTCAAGCTGCCTTTTGAAATCTTCGGTTCAGCTCTTTCACTTCAGCTTTCTTCCCTTTCATTGGGCTTCCTAACTCTTTAGTGTAAATTTTAGAGCTTCTTCTGATATCTGTTTCGGTTTTTCTGTTCTCCTCTGTCTTTGTAATTCTCTTTTGCTCTCTTTTTTAAAAAATAATTTTTTTTATTATTAATTTCAATGAAAATGTATGGAGACTTTGGATTTCCATTCATTCATTGTAGCAATTTTCTCCCTGCCCCACCTCCCCCCCAGTACAATCCCCTCTTGGAAAAGTAAAAGAAAAATTCTTTCATTGTTTTATAATCCCACCCCCAAGGTCCACTCCACTATGCAGCCTTCACTCTGGACTCCTGTCATGACAAAAATACCTAATCACATATCCCTTTTAAACAATTTCTCTCCCATCTGTTTCAATGCAGTATACATTATTGAACCCATCTTTCTCAGTCTCCCCTCAACTCTGATGTCAGTCCTGTTTTACAACAGTGGTACCATACAGTATTTGTCCTTTTGTGACTGAGATACTTCACTCAGCATAATGTCCACCAGGGTCACTCATTTTGAATATTGCATGAGTTCCTGGTTTTCCAATGCAGCGTAGCATTCCATTGTGTGAATATACCACAGCTTCTCTATCCATTCCTTTGTTGATGGGCACTGAGGTTGTTTCCAACTCCTTGCTATTGTGAACAAAGTTGCAATAAACATGGGTGTGCATATATCTGTTTGGGTGTCAGTTATGGTCTCTTTGGGGTATATGCCCAGAAGTGGAATTGCTGGGTCAAATGGTATCCTTATTTGTAACTTTTTGAGAAAGCGTCATACTGCCTTCCACAGTGGCTGCACCATTTTACACTTCCACCAAGAGTGAATAAGGATTCCAGTTTCTCCACAACTTCGCCAGCATTTGTTGATTGCTGTTCTGTTAAATTTTGCTATTCTTATTGGGGTGAGATGATACCTCACAGTTGTTTTGATTTGCATCTCTCTCAGAGCTAGGGATTTTGAACATTTCTTCATGTATTTGTTGGCCATCTGAATGTCTTCTTTGGTGAAGTGTCTGTTCATATCCTGTGCTCATTTTTTTTATTGGATTATTTACCTTTATCTTGTTGTGGTGTATGGATAAGATTCTTAATGTCATTCTACAACTCATCTGGTCTTTGATCATTGGTGTTCAAAGCTTCAAACCTATTCTTCAGATGATTTTCAAATTCAAATGGAATAGACTCAAGATTGTAGTTTTGTTCTTGTGGACTTTTAAAAATTTTCTTTGGCCTCAATTTGACCTTGCACAAGTAATTAATGGTCCCTTCCACAGTCAGGCTACCTACTTAGTGGGTTTGGTACCAGCAGCCAGAAATTCAAAAGATGAATTGCATTGGGAAAATCTGCTGTCAGAGAGCTCTCCAGAGTTTTGAAGAGCTATGACATCAGTCTGGAGACTAAGGTGTACTCGATCCAGGCCATGGTCTTTGTGATTACGTGCTATGCATCAGAAAGCTGGGCAATGACTAGGGATGATAGAAGGAGAATTGATGCCATAAAGCTGTGGTGCTGGAGAAGAGTATTGAATATACAATGGACTGCTAGGAGATCTCTAAACTCTATAAATGTACAGAAATCATGGCAGTTATAGAGCAGAGTTCTATACAGAAATGATGTTAGTCATAGAACAGAGTTTAGGTCTTTTGTGCAAAACTTACTGTCAGTCATATTTGACTTGATGACACTTAACCAATGCTAAGTGAATACAGTGCTGTTATATCCACGTTGTACATCACTCTTTGTCAAGGTCTGAACCTTGTACCATTGGGGTATCAACTATCAGAATGGCTTCCCAATGTGGCTAGGGTTTGGTGGAGCTCCAAGTTGTAAAACAGATTTGGAAACAGGAGTGGCATCCACTTCTTAAACCACATGCCTCTGGAAACTCTATGAACTTGGAGAAATGATGACGGTTATGGAAAGGCTTTAGGTATTTTGTTCATAGGATTGCTATGAATCATGTTCGACTCAATGGCAGTAAATAATAACAACAAGCTAGAAGATTGAACAGGTTTGTCCTGAAGAGGGTGAAACCAGACTATTCTTTGGAGGCAAGGATTCTGAAGCTCTGTCTGACATACTATGGGCATGTTACAAGGAGGAATCAGGCCTTGGAGATGGACATCATGCTTGGGAGGGTGGAGGGACAGTGTAAGAGGGGAAGACCCTTGATGAGATGGATTAGCTCAATGACTAGGTAATGGAGGTAGGTGTGTCAGAGACAATAAGGTTGGCTCAGGATAGAGCAGGGTTCAGAGCTGTTGTACATAGGGTCGTTATGAGTTGCAGCTAACTCCACAGGACATAACAAAAACAACAGTGGATTCTAACTGCTAAGCTTTAGATTGTTTGTTGTTGTTATGTGCCATTGAGTCACCTGCGACTCATAGTGACCCTTTGGACAACAGCCTTAAAACCTGCTCTATTATCCCTGACGCATCTATCCCCATTAACCCAGTGATGGAATCAGTCCATCTCATTGGGGGTCTTCCTCTCCTGCGCTGTCCCTCCACCCTCCCAAGCATCAAGTCCCTTTCCAAGGACTAATCACGCCTTACAAAATGTCCAAAGTATGTCAGAGAGAGCTTCAGAATCCTTGCCTCCAAGGAGCAGCCTCGTTTCACCCTCTCCAGGATGAACTTGTTTGTTCTCCTAGCAGTCCATGGTATATTCACTACTCTATTCCAGCACCAAAGCTCAAATGCATCAACTCTCCTATCCTTGGACCAAGAGGCAGTCATCAGAAGAGAGCAAGGAAACACTGCATTGTTCAAAATTGGGAAGGGCGTACGCCAGGGATGTGTCCTGTCTCCACATCTTTTCAACTTGTATGCAGAACAGATTATCTGGGAGGCTGTGCTCTATGAGGAGAAATGTGGGGTCAGGATTGGTGGAAGATCTAGAAATAATCTGCATTATGCAGATGACACAACCCTGCTTGCTGAAACTGAGGAGGACCCGAAGCACTTGCTGCAGAGGGTCAAGGACTGCAGCCTTCAGTATGGATTGAGGCTCAATGTCAAGAAGACAAAGATTCTCACCACTGGACCAATTGGC
>NW_006399795.1:13482242-13483813 GCF_000299155.1 Elephantulus edwardii
TGGAGAGGGACATCATGCTTGGGAGGGTGGAGGGACAGCACAGGAGGGGAAGGCCCTCTATGAGGTGGATTGATTCAGTGACTGGGGTAATTGGGATGAGTGTGTCAGAGATAGTGTGATTGGCACAGGATAGAGTAGAGTTAGGGCTGTTGTACATGGGTCGCTATGAGTTGGAAGTGACTGGATGGATAACAACAACAACTCCTTCTATCATCCCTAGTCATTATCCAGCTCTCTGATGCATAGCAAGTAATTGCAAAGACCATGGCCTGTATAGGCGCATCTTAGTCTCCAGACTGACATCGCTGCTCCTCAGTACCTTGGAGAGGTCTCTGACAGCAGACTTTCCCAATGCAATTCGTCTTTTAATTTCCTGGATGTTGGTACCAAGAGTGTTGATTGTAGATTAGCAGCTGAGGATCTCAGCCACAATTCCACCAGCACTCATTCGCCCTAGTAGGACCAAAAACTATGTACTAACTTTAACCAAAGCAATACTAGCACCAATCAGTCCCTAGATTGAAGCAAGCTTGTTTTCACAGGGGCCCAGCCTGTAACTGGTTTATTTTGGTTTTGAAATCTCTGACCTAGGAGCAGGGAGCGCTAGTGGCTAATTCTGCAGGGAGTAGCACTGCTCGCCCAGAGCCCAAGTCTTACTGGTGACTTAAATCCATCCACAATGCCTCAGGGTGAGGGGGGCCATCTCCTTCCATTCTGTTTATAGCCTCAGCGAGTCAACAGAGCCCAATGGAGAGTCAGTTAGGAGTTGATTCTGACTCAGTGGTGGTGAGTCACATAGAAACAGCCCTGGTGGTGCAGTGGTTAACTGCTCAGCTGCTGATCAAAACCTAGTCATTTCAGCTGTTCCTGAGAAGATGACATGCCAGCATCGCTAACAATTTTTAATTTTTTTTTTACTTTGTGATTTCAACAAAAGTTTACAGAAAAGTTGAATTTTCTTTCAGTCATTCATTGTTGCGCATTTTCCTCCCTCCTGCAAGTTCACTTTTTTTTTTTAAATGCATTCATGCCGCAATGAAAGAATCTTTTTAAGGAGAAATGTGAACTAGGGGGCAGGGGACAGAGAGGAAAATGTGCAACAATGAATGATTGGAAATCCAGGGTTTTTGTAAATTTATGTTAAAACATCAATTCGAAAAATGCATTCATTTTTGGTGAGCTCTGGTGGCCTAGTGGCCAGAAGCTGTACTGTAATCCCAGAGTTTAAAATCACCAGATGCTCCACTGGAGAAGGAGGGACAATCTCCTTCTGTACCAGTCAGATCCGATTTGACGGTTGTTGTTGTTGTTGTGTGCCGTCGAGTCGTTTGCGACTCATAGCGACCCTATGTACAACAGCTCTAAACTCTGCTCTACCCTGTGCCAATCGCATTGCCTCTGACACACCCATCCCGATTACCCCAGTCACTGAATCAATCCGCCTCATAGAGGGCCTTCCCCTCCTGCACTGTCCCTCCACCCTCCCGAGCATGATGTCCCTCTCCAAGGACCTGTCCCTCCTTACAACATGTCCAAAGTATGTCAGATGAAGCCCCAGAATCCTTACCTCC
>NW_006399795.1:13485153-13506760 GCF_000299155.1 Elephantulus edwardii
ATATTTTGAAATTTTTAAATTTAAATAGCATTCAGTTTATTACAAATATTTAGTATTGGCTTCCCTTATTTCCCCCCTTTTGTTTTTATCATAATTATATTATCATCTAGATGAGCATCCTTTATACACAAACAAATAAATTAAACATAATAAACTCAAATACTTTCAAAAATCTCCATATGATCAGAAGGATTCAGGTTGAACATTCCTTGAAAGTCTGTTTTAATTGTCCCATTGCCATTTGTGAAAGGAAAAAAAGAGTGATATGTTCTTTCCAGCTACTTCCTGCTGAACATGGGCAAAGATCTGGGGCTCAGAGGCTGGATTGGGATGGCCCAGGACCAGTAGCCAGGGGAGAATATGGATGTCACAGCAGCTGGTTCAAGTTAGTTGACATTTCTTTTATCCATTTGATGTCTTGAAACCACGAGAGCTGGTAGGTTCAAGAGAGAGAGAGTGAGGGGCATCACACTTGCCCCCAAAGAGGGCAGGGGTGCAACATGCCTCGACTCCTCTCCCAGGTTTCATGCACCAGGATGTTAGATCTTCACACTGGATGTAAGGCCAAGGACTCAAGGAAGCGACCAGAGAAAGAAAGGAAGTGGAATTCCTTGCTTTTCAATGCAGCGTAGTATTCCATTGTGTGAATATACCACAGCTTCTCTATCCATTCATTTGTTGATGGGTGCTTGGGTTATTTCCAACTCTTTTGCTATAGTGAACAAAGCTACGATAAACATGGGTGTGCGTATATCTACTTGGGTGGCAATTTTGCTTTCTCTAGGGTATATTCCCAGTAGTGGAATTGCTGGGTCAAATGATATTTCTATTTGCAACTTTTTGAGAAAGTGCCATACCACCTTCCACAGTGGTTGCACCATTTTACACTCCCACCAACAGTGAATCAGGGTTCCAGTTTCTCCACAACCTGTCCAGCATTTGTTGTTTGATGTTCTATTAAATTTTGCTATTCTTACTGGGGTGAGATGATATCTCATAGTTGTTTTGATTTGCATCTCTCTTAGAGCTAGGGGTTTTGAACATTTCTTCATGTGTTCGCCATCTCAATGTCTTTGGTGAAGTGACATCTTTGCTTTTTAACACTCAAAAGAGGCCTTTGCAGCAGGTTTCCCCAGTGTGACGTATGGTTTGATTTCTAGGAATTCTTCAGATGCATTTATTAGTCGATGGCTGAGCTCCACCAGCTGCTCCACGGGAGAAAGTTGGCCAGTCTCCTCTCGTACAATTTACTGCTTCTGAAAACTCACTGGAGGGTCAGCTGTAAGTTGGTTCTGACTCAATGGTACACGGTAGTTATCTAAAGCAATTTAAAAATGCACCCACACAGAAGGTGACAGTGATGAGACATCACAAGCCTACAGATGCTGGGAGCCTTATGTTCTCTTACGTAGTTGGTGGGCTCCACAGAGCCAGTCTATGTGCAGAGATGTCATCACTCTAAAAAGAAAAGGAAAAAACCAAAACCGAACCACAGCAGGGTTTCCAGAACACAGGTACCACCTAGGGAGAATCTGATTCTTTGGGCCACTCTAGTGTTTGCTCTTGACACGCTGGCTGTCAGTCCTACATATGCAGAGTAGAACTCAC
The DNA here is from genome assembly GCF_000299155.1 of Elephantulus edwardii. Taxonomy (NCBI): domain Eukaryota; kingdom Metazoa; phylum Chordata; class Mammalia; order Macroscelidea; family Macroscelididae; genus Elephantulus; species Elephantulus edwardii. The sequence continues at coordinate 13,486,762 of NW_006399795.1, forward strand.
TGTTCCACAGGGTTTTTCAAGGCAGACTTTCCCGAAGCAAATCATCAGGCCAGTCTTGCACAGCACTTCTGGGGGAGTTGAACTGCTAGGATTTTCGAGTGGAGTTCTAGTGGGTCCCAAGAGTTCAGCTCCCTGATGTTCTCCAACTATCAATGCAGTAGAGGAGGGCCCAAGCCTCATCTGAATTCTGGACCATTTTTTTATCTTTATACCAGCTGGATGCTCCACGAGGAGTTCTGGTGGCCTAGTAGTAAGGAATTGGCTACCAAACCAAAGACATGTGGTTCAAACCCACCAGCCACTTCACAGAAGACGGACAATCTCTCCCGCCTTTGAAAACCCACTGGAGGAGGGCCAGCTATGACTTGATAGTACGCAGCGATGAGGCAAAGTGGTAGTTGAGTGTCGTGCCCTTCACGTCTACTGGGCATGCTTTGAGAGGCAACTCATCAGTCCCCCAAGTGAAATCTTGGACCTTGGGGCTGCTTTATCCATGACTTGAGTCCACCATCAATTCTGCAAAGAAAATAGGAAGCAATCTCTTCTCATTAAGAAGACCTATGTTAAAGCAACAAATGCTGGCAAGGTTGTGGAGAAACTGGAACCCTTATACACTGTTGGTGGGAGTGTACAATGGTGCAACCACTGTGGAAGGTGGTATGGCATTTTCTCAAAAAGTTGCAAATAGAGATACCATTTGACCCAGCAATTCCACTACTGGGAATATACCCCAAGAGACCATAACTGACATCCAAGCAGATATATATGCACACCCATGTTTATTGTGGCTTTGTTCACAGTAGCAAGGAGTTGGAAACAACCTAAGTGCCCATCAACAAACAAGTGGATAGAGAAGCTGTGGTATATTCACCCAATGAAATACTACGCTGCATTGAAAAACAAGGAACTCATGCAATATTATTCAAAATGGGTGACCCTGGAGGACATTATGCTGGGTGAAGTATCTCAGTCACAAAAGGACAAATACTGCATGGTGCCATTGTTATAAAACAGGACTGACATTGGGGTTGGGGGGAGACTGAGAAAGATGGGTTCAATAATGTATACTGCACTGAAACACATGAGGGAGAAAACTGTTTAATAGGGATATGTGATAGGTATTTTTGCCATGACAGGAGTCCAGAGCGAATGCTGTCTAGTGGAGTGGACCTTGGGGGAGGGTTTGTAAAACAATGAAAGAATTTTTCTTTTACTTTTCCAAGAGGTTAGGGTACTAGGGGAGAAAAGTGCAACAACGAATGAATGGAAACCCAAAGTCTCTGTAAATTTTCATTGAAATTAATAATAAATTTAGGAAGCTCTGGTGGCCTAGTGGCAAGAAGCTGCCTTGCAATCTCAGAAGTGTGAGGTTTGAATCCACCAGATGCTCTGCTGGAGAAGGAGGGACAATGTCCTCCTGTACCAGTCAGATCCGATTTGATAGTACACACACACAAAATAATAAAATAAAATTTTTTAAAAAGAAATTAATAATAAATTTTTTAAAAGAACTGAAAAAAAAAGGAGACCTATGTTGTTGTTGTATGCCATCAAAAGCTGACCATCTGGTGGGTTTTCAGAGGCAACTCATCACATGGGAAGAGATGATACATCTTTCTCCCATGGAGCAGCTGATGTCCTCGAAGCACAGCTTCTTGCCACGAGAGCTCATTGGCAGTGGGTTTGGATGGGTTTTAGGCAGTTAAAAAAAGATTTCACAAGGCTTAACTTAAGCAAAAAGGAAAAAGTCCACTCAGTTGCCGAAGCCGCTCTGTCAACCACAGAAATCCATGTTTATTTTATTTAACATGCTTCCTGGGTCCCTTCCCACTGTATTCCCAAGGTCTTTGTGCCATTCTGTGGGGCCTCTGACATCTGTGCAATATCCTGTGTGCCTGGTGCCAAAATATATGATGAGGTGTTACATGGAGGAGGGCTGTGGACGTAGACGTGTCCCTCCCAGACACCGCCCACTGTGTGCCCTCAGCCCCGCAAGCATCTATGTGTGCTTGTGCTCGAACAAGTAGATGCTGATGAGGTAGCCCAGGCTGAAAATGGCACAGAGAAGGACAAATCCAAACATTGTCTTCAGGACAATGCCCAGTTTGCCCATGCACAGCTTCTGGCAGACCCTGTTGTTGTTGTTGTTGTTTAATGCCGTCGAGTCGTAGACGACTCATAGCGACCCTATGAATGAACAGCCTGAGCACTGTTCGTACATAGAGTTTCCGGAGGCAAGCCATTTCGGAAGTGGATGCTGCTCCTGCTTCCAGGCTTGATTTAGTCAGGAAGCTCCAGCCAACACTGTCCACCATGGGTGCCCATTACCACCATTGGCACATCACTGTCACAGGCTTCAGCATCACAGCAACCGCGAGCAACCCGAGGGCCCTTTGGGCTTAAGGCCGCCTCCTGGTTCAAACCTTAGGCCCAGGCTGGCTAGCCTCACTCCAGGGACAGAGCAAACCTGCACGTCAAACACATTCCCGGAAAAGCAGTCCACTCCAAAAACTTGCCACGATTCCTGCACTCCCACCACCACGCTCCTGCCTTCTAGCAAGGAGAGCTTCCCAGACCCTAGGATGAGAAAACTCATGTAAGCCTCAGAGTAGGGCTGGAGGAGGGAAGTGTCACTAAGGGGACAGATGGGGGATAGTGTCAGGGCAGAGTAAGCAATGGGCAGGGTGGTCTCAGGCAGGGGTGCAGAGGCAGCCCTAGGAGCTCAGCAGACTGAGGAGGAGGAGGAAGGTGGGAGCAGGGATGCAGCCACATCCCAACCTTGGGAGGGTGTTCTCAGGCTGGGGCTAGAACAGAGGGCTAGGTCCTGAGCTAAGGAGCCTGGACTTGCTAAGAATCACAGTAAGACAGAGTGGTGTCCAGGAAGGGGCCAGTCTGCCTGTCAGGGTTTGGAGGTGGGGTGGGGTCAGTGTAGGGATCTCATCTCTTAGGCATCTCGTCGTTATACAGGATCATCTCAGATCTGCTGTCCTTCCACTGGGCGTACTGGATTTCACACTCCTGAGTCTGCATTCAGTGAGGCATGCACATGTCAGCAAAGGTCTTTCCCTGGGGAAGACCAAGGCAGGGGGCCAGGCCAGGACTATATGAGGGTCAGCACATCCCAGGGGGACACACTGATGGAGCAGGAACCAACCCAGCCATCTTAAGGAGGCCCCTAGAAGCTCTGGGCCACTTTTGCAGAGTGTTTAGGTGAGCCGCTGGACCCTGTAAGAGGAGGTAAAGTTAGACTTCCAACCCAGAGGCTATCAGGTGTCAGCCACAGGTGTCCTCAGGAATACACAAGGGCAGATCTATCCAGAACTATGCGTGGGCTCCCAGATCACCATGTTCTTGTTAGGTGTTACTGAGAGTAAAACTCATAGCAGCTCTATAAACAACAGCCCTGAATCCTGTCCTACCTGGGCCATTCCCAGGAATAGAACTTGCTGGATCCTTGCGTTAGTGCCAGAGTGTCTGTGTACCCAGGTAACTGCACCTCCCCATTCTCACTAGAAGAGGTCTCTGGGGAGGCTGGCTGGGTAGACCCAGAGAACAGTGGCTAGCACCTTCAGCCCTGTAGTGAGGGGGCCTGGCTGGCCCTGCCTGGGTAGTGGTAACCCTGGGCTTGTGCAGCCCCCTTCCTGTAGCTTGGGGAGTACCTAGGACATGGGTCTCCCTCAGAAGGGAGCAGAGGCCTGTGGGGAGACCAGGGGCTTAGTGAGAGCAAAGCCTTGCAGCCTTTTGCACCTCATGGTGGTGGGTCCCCCTATGCACTGGATTGGCAGAGGCAGGATTTGAGGTGGGATTAGAGAGCAAAGCATTGTAGCCCTTCTGCACTTCATGGTGGTGGGTCCCCCTATGCACTGGACTGGTAGAAGGCAGGATTTGAGCTGGAACTAAAATGGGGAGTAGCAGCGTGACAACAGTGGTGGTGGTGGGGTCTGCAATGGGGTCTGCACACAGGGGTAGATTGCACACAGTGAAAGGCGGAGACTGAGGAGGTACGGGGTCACCAGCCTGGAAAATACTGACCTTTCCCCTCCCAGGTAATTCTGTACACAGTTGCTTAAAGGCACAGCAGCTCATGAAAGCAGGCAACCCTTAAATCCCTGATGTGATCCTGGTTTGGCCCTTCCCCAAGGTTGGACCTGGAAGAGCCAGATCACAGTCACAAATCTCCTTGCCCTGAGCAGGATCCTATCTACTAGAGGCAGTAATGTGCCAGTCCAGGCAATAGTAGTCCTGGGTTGAGATAAGCATAATAGCCTCACCTTTCCAAAGCCACCTAGCTCCGGGCAAAGTCAATTGGAATGGAGAAGGGGTTGTTAAGATGCCTGGAGTTGAAGACTCAAAGCATCCTATGAACAACAGATCTGAACCCTGCCATCCTATGCCTGCCTCATCATTTCTGCTATACTTGAGCCCATTGTTAGAGTCACCATTCAAATCTATCTTGTTGAGGGTCTTCCTCTCTCAGCATAAAAAAGAAAGAGAGGGAGTATGAGGAAGCGTGTGTTTTCATGAAAGGAACAGCAGCCTCTTCTGCCTTGAAGAGTCATGGGACTCTACGTGAATTCCATGTCTGCCACGTTCCTGTGGATTTGTGGGTGTGAAGGAAATGCTTCTTCGGGGACAGACAGGGATGTAGTTTCCTGTTACACACTGCTGGCCGGTGGAGACCAACACAGCCCTTGTGCTACACTGGTGGTGCTGAGAGGGGCGTTTCCTCTCTCCCCTCCACACTCTCTGTAGACACATGTCCTGCACCCATTTGACCAAGCAGGAGCCTCGAACCTAGCAGACCTGCCCTAATCCAGCAGAACTGGGAGCTTGGGAGAAGGGGTGGGAGCCCCTGTGGGACTCCATGCCCTCCTGAGAGTGTGAGTCTCATCCCAGACCCTTCATCCAGTCTCGAATCCCTCAGGATGCCACAATTTACAAATGGAGGGCGTTGGGGTGGGGGCCAGGGCCTGTGGGGCTCAGGGAGACTGTCAGAGCCTTGCAAGTGGCTCAGCTCTCAAGACTGGCTGATTCCTCAAAGCTCATGAAGCCAAATTTTAAAAGGGGCTGGAGAAAAACAATGTATATGAACTTTGTAAATAAACCAGTAAAAAATAATAGTGATTTTTAAAAAGTGGCTGGAGCTTCCTAAGGGGTCTTGTAGGGATCTGGGATTGGGTAGGTCTTCTGTGAAAGGTTAGACTTTCCCTTCCCTGCAGCTGCAGGCCCTGGAGTCAGCCAGCCCTCCAGCTTTGCTGCGGCGGGGAGCTACAAGGCTACCAGCCTGGGAGACTTGCCAGCAGCTCTCCTCTCCCCAGTCCGTCCAGCAGGCATGCTTATCTGTGTGCTTATCTCTGTCTGGTGCAGCTCCTCAATGTGGGTCTGAAGGGTTTGAAGCCTGATTTTATATAGAGCAAGGCAGGGTTAGAGAGGGGCAGTTCCTGGGGGAAAGCTTTTGAGGAGGGTCTAGGCATTCAGATGGCACTGTACTTAAAGAATTTGGTGTGAACCACAAGGTTGGTGGTTGGAACTGGCTTGGTGGAAGAAAAATGAAGTAGTCAGAAATAATAAAGATTTGTTGTTAAGTGCCAATGAGTTGACTGTGACCTAAAGATCAATTCGACCCCACTGGTCTGTGTCTCTCACTGTATCAGTGCTATTTTGGTTACTATGGTGTGTAGTAAGTTTTGAGGTCAAGGACTGCTATGCTTCCCACTTAATTTTTTTTTAAATTTTATTATTTTTTATGTGTGTGTACCGTCAAATCAGATCTGACTGATACAGGAGGAGATTGCCCCTCCTTCTCCAGCAGAGCATCTGGTGGATCTGAACCGTACGCCTCTGGGATTGTAGTGCAGCTTCTTGCCACTAGGCCACCAGAGCTCCTTCCCACTTCATTTTTATAAAAGCCCAAAAGGGAAAGGGGAGGGGGGTGAGACGGCAGGAAAGGGGGAGAGGATCACTAGAATACTTGAGTTCAGGGGGCGGATGGGAGTGGTGGTGAAGGAATGGGAAAGACTGATTGCACCCACAATCTAAAGGTTGTTTTTATGTGCAATTTCATCAGAACCAACTTGTGTCTAGTGGGTTTTCAGAAGTTGTAAATTGCATGGAAGCAGATTGTCCATCTTTCTCTCAGGATGCAGCTGGTGGATTCGAGCCCTTGCCTCTCAGTTGGCAGTGCAGCTTCTTACGCATTAGGCCACTGTGGTCCAGGCCACAGGAATGGACTCTAAACCCCTGAATCCCAGAAGGACCTTTCTCTCTGCACTGCGGTTTGGGGTTTTGTCTGGGAGTCAGAGAATAGACACTCCAGGGCGGAAATGAGGTCTGAGGAGCAGAACTGAATGGATCCGGACAGGCCTCCTGTGGAGGGCAGTGGACTAAGAAGTCAGACAGGACTGGGTGGAGGGTCGGGTGTGAGGCCAAGTATCGAGGTGCTCACTCAGCCTTCTTGGCATGAAGGGAGCCCTAGAGACCATGTGCCCAAGGACTTGGGTAAGGGTGCAGTTCCCACTGGGCACTGGCCCATCTCTCACAGGCAGTGTCAGTCTGTGGCCAGACCACCCTGAATGTGCCCAGTCTCATCATGGACAGTGCCAGTCGGTCCTGTTTGGAGTGAGCGAGGTGCCCAGTGTTGGCTGCCTTTAGTAAGCAGATACGGAGTGTGTACATGGATACACAGGTGGTGTAAGCAGAGAGACCAGTGTGGCTGGATCCTGCATTCAGGTGGTCCTCTAGCATTCCACTCACCCCAAAAGTCAGGACAGGAAGGCATTGGTTAACATCAGAAAAGGCATTGGTTAACATCAGCAAGCTCACCCACCATTGGGTTTTTGAGGATGTGATTTTTTAAATTGTATTATTTTTTTATGAATTATTGAATTTTTGGTTTGATTTTTATTATTATTAGTTTCAATGAAAATTTACAGACACTGTGGATTTCCGTTCATTCATTGTTGCACTTTTTCCCCTGCCCACCCCTCCCCCCTATTTTATTATTTTTTTGTGTGTGTACCATCAAATTGGATCTGACTGGTACAGGAGGAGATTGTGTCTCCTTCTCCCGCAGAGCATCTGGTGGATTCTAACCACTCACCTCTGGGATTGCAGTGCAGTTTCTTGCCACTAGGCCACCAGAGCTCCCTGAGGATGTAACTTTTAAGAGGAGGCAACAGGCTGTCTCTGTGGAGCCGCTGGTGGACTTGAACCCCTGGAATCATGCAGCTTTTTGGTTAGCTGTGCAACACACTACAGACTATGCTCCCAGAGCTCCTCAGGTGAACAGCACAGTGCTCCTTCTTTCCTCTGAGGGATGAATGGACTTGGACAGCTGTGTCCCACCCCCAACCCCCGCCTGCCCAGGGCATTCCACTACCCGATCAGCACCTCAGTCAGCCAAGCCCCGTGGGGGCAGGTTCCCAATGCCCCGGTGTGTGTGCAGCTGAGAAGAGGGGGAAGGAGTGTAGGGTGAAGGCCCAGGACCGCTGGAAGCATTCCAGTTCTGTGTGCAATCTCCCAGGGGGGACCCAGTGACATAGACTAGGTGTGCTGACTTCCAGGGAATACCCTCAGAAATTGGAGCTCATGATGGGTTCCAAGGTACAGAAGCTTATCAACTGGCTAGGCGGATGCAGGAGATAAAAAAGTGGAGACTATGAGACCAACGATAGAGTTTAATTCTGAATAAGAGGGCAGAGGCTGGGCTAGGACAGAACACAGGAGGGTGACCTCCGATCCAGGCCCTATCCTCAGCTGGGCTGCCCTGCCAGGCTTCCTGGGCATGACCTACTTGGGAGACCCTTTCTTGGATTTGCCAGATGTGGGGAACATGGAATCGGATGGGCTCAAGGGAGGCACTTTCACACCTTTCTGCTTCAGCTGGTTATAGTATTCGGTTCTCTCTGAGATGATCCTCTATGGAAGAGATGCAGTCTGCCTGGGGGACAGCTCAGTGCCTGTGCCCCCCAGTGGTCATCCTCATTGACAGTCAGAGCTAGGAAGAGCCTGGGGCCATCTAGTGCCCTCTGCCTGAGCAGAGGGACAATCTGAGATTGTCTGAGAGACAATCTGGCGTATGGATACCCACCTCCTAGAGATATTCATAGTCAGTACGAACAATTAGATGAGCAGAAGACAAGAATGGATGGGGTCCTCAGAGTCCAACTGAGGCCTCTACCCTCCACCTCCACCCTCAGATGCACATCCTGGCGGCATGGATGCAGCTGAAGGCAGGAACATACCTGTAGAACATCCAGGACTTCATTGTCAGAGATCTCAGTGGACATGGACTTGATCCCTGTGCTGTTGAAGGTGGTCTGGATGATCTTATCTCTTAGTCTTTCCAGCTAGGAGCAAAGAAAAGAAACATCACTTGCCTTTGGCACCTTTTTGTTGTTGTTGTTATGTGCCATCGAGTCACCTGCAACTCATTAGCTCTGAAACCTGCCATATCATGAACCAATCTCATTGACTCCAACAGACTTAATCGTATTTCTCCAGGCTTCGAGTCAATCCATCCCAGCCCCTCTTCTAATTTTGGCAGGCCTAAATGGGAGATATCACACTCATTATTTATGAGCTGCATCTGCTGGCTGAGCAAATAATCTGAGATGTTGGACTGTATGAAGAATGTGGCATCAAGATTGGATGAAGACATCAATAATCTTTGACCACACAACCTTGCTTGCAGAAAATGAAGAAGACTTGAAGCACCTACTGACTTTCACTATGGATTACGCTTCAACGTAAAGAAACCAAATAAATCTCACACCTGGACCAATAAACAATATCAAGGTAGACGTAGAAAGGATCGAAGCTGTCAATGATTTCATTTTACTTGGATCCATACTCAACGCCCATGAAATCTCAAGACAAGAAACTAAATGATGTGTTGCATTGAGCAAATTGGCTGCTAAAAACCTCTCTATGGTGTTAAAGAATTCAACTTTGTGCCTGATTCAAGCCATAGCATTTTAAAATCACTTCATAAATGTATACAGTTCAAATAAGGAAGATCGAAGAAGGATTAATGGCTTTAAATTGTGTTGGAGAAGAGTGTTGACTATGTACCATGAACTGCCAAAAGAATAAATCTTTCTTGGAAGAAGTCAAACCAAATGATTCTTAGAAGCAATGACATCATCTTGCGTACTTTATGTATGTTATAAGGGGAGTCCAGTCTTCAGACAAGTCTATCTTTGCTTGTAAAAATAGAAAGTCAATGAAAAAGAGGAAGACCTTGTGTACAAGATGTGTGTACACGTCTGTTAGTATTATCCCACTTAGCATTGTCTTTGTTATGTTACTTAAGGAGGGTAAGTTTATGTTGGTGAGGAGTATTGAACAGGCCTGCCAAGAGAACAAGCAAAACTTTCTTGAAGAAAGTGCAACCACCATGATCCTTAGAGAAGGGACGGGGAAACTTTGCCTCATTTATTTGGGTATATTTTCAGGAGGAACCAGTCCTTGGAGAGAGACAACATGCTGGGAAAGGTGCAGGGTTACTGAAAGAGAAGACGACCCCAGTGAGATGAACTGACGTCATGACTACCTCAGTGGGCTTGCGCATGAGACATCCTGAGGATGGTGCAGGTGGGCAGGACTCATGATCGTGAGGAGTTGTGGTCAACAACAACAACAACAACAACAACAACAACAGTGTACGGTGTTTCTTGAATATTGGCGATCTTGTGTGTGTGTGTACCATCAAATCAGATCTGACTGGTACAGGAGGAGAGTGTCCTTCCTTCTCAAGAAGAGCATCTGGTGAATTCGAACCACAGTCCTCTGGGATTGCAGTGCAGCTTCTTGCCATTAGGCCACCAGAGCTCCGAATATTGACTATCTTTTGAGATATAAAAAGAAATTAAGCAACCAAGCACAAGGAGATGGGATAAGAGGTGCCAAGACTTGTGGAGATCTCCATGGGACCAGGAAGTAGAATCTGAAGAGACAAAGACTTTTCTCCATCGCTGACAAAGAGAGAACATCTACTTCTCGAATCTCTGTCTGGATTTGGACTTCTACTCTCCCAAAAAGTGAGCAAATAAATTTCTGTGTATTAAAGCTTCTTTTCTATTTAGCTACACTGTTCAAAATAGCCACATAATAGAATTTCCCCAAGGGTTGGTTCATCAGTGGCTGGATAAATAATGGATGGATATCCATATATTGGAAATGAAGATCTGATATAGGTCAGCACAGAGATGAACCTTGAAAACATGAGGCAGAATGGCTAGAACTGTGTCATGCCACTTATATTTACTACCCAGGACAGACAAATGAGATGAAAGGGGATGGGGGGTTGGGGGCTGTGAACAGCTACTGCTTAAAGGGGACAGAATTTCTGTCTGGGTCAGTGAAAGATTTTGGAAATAGATCATGATGACAGTTGCATGATATAATGAGTACAATTAATGCCATGGTGTTGTGTACTTAAAAATGGTTAAATTGATACATTTTAGGTCATGTAGATTTTATTACAATCAAAACCTAGCTTAATTTTGAACTTTAAGTAAGGTCACCTCTCTGTAAATGTCCTTTATCTGCTATCTGGTTTCCTCAAGCAGAATGTGTCCACTGGTTTCCTCAAGCAGAATGTGTCCACTGCACCCTTGGTGACTTTGTACACATGAACTTGGCCACTAAGAGTTAGCCCTAAAACAACTATGAGATATCATCTCAACCCAGTAAGAATAGCAAAATTCAACAGAACAGCAAACAACAATTGCAGGTGAACTTGTGGAGAAACTGGAACCCTTATTCATTGTTGGTGGGAGTGTAAAATGGTGCAACCACTATGGAAGGCTGTATGGCGTTTTCTCAAAAAGTTGGAAATAAGGGAGCTCTGGTGGCTGCATTGCAGTCTCAGAGGTATGAGGTTCAAATCCAGCAGATGCTCTACTGGAATAAGAGGGGCAATTTCCACCTGTACCAGTCCAATCTGATTTGATGGCACACGCACACAAAATTAAAAAAAAAAAATTTAAAAAAGTTGGAAATAGAAAAACCATTTGACACAGCAATTCCACTACTGGGAATATACCCTAAAGAAACCATAACTGCCACCCAAGCAGATATATGCGCACCCATGTTTATTGCTGCTTTGTTCATAATAGCAAAGAGATGAAAACAAATCAAGTGCCCATCAACAAACGCATGGATAGAGAAGCTGTGGTATATTCACACAATGGCATACTACACTGCATTGAAACCCAAGGAACTTATGCAATATTCTTCAAAATGGGTGACCAGGGAGGATTTTATGCTGAATAAAATATTTCCATCACAAAAGGATAAATACTGCGTAATGCCACTGTCATAAAACAGTACTGACATGGGAGTTGGAAAGGGACTAAGAACTAAGAGGGGATAAATAATGTACACTGCATTGAAACAGATGAAGGAGAGAACTGCTTAAAAGGAATATGTGATTAGGTATTATTGGCATGACAAGAGTCCAGAATAAGAGCTGCATAGTAACTTTAGTTGACTAGGGTGGGAAGGGGAATTGTACAACAATGAAAGAATTTTTTTCTCAAAGAGAAAAGCAAAGTGGGGGGAGGGGCAGGGAGGAAAATGTGCAACAATGAAAGAATGGAAATTCAAGTTCTCTATAAATTTTCATTAAAATATCAATTAAAAAAGAAGAAAAAAGTTAACCCTATAGTGAAGACTGGTCAGATTCAAATCCCCAAACCATTTTTTAGGTAGTCTGGGGTGTTAGGTGGGTTAGTAATCATTCTTTGTTTCAATTTCCCTGTCTAAAGCGAGGATAGTTACAGTCCTCACTTCATCCTCTGTTAAAAGGGTTAAATGTATTTCCTATCACTGAACAACTTAGAACAGCACCCACAGAGCATGTACTATAAAGGACAAATGCCAGATGCCCAAGGTTTTCAAGTGATGATTTTTCAGAGGAAAGTCACCAGGACTTTCTTCCTAGGTGTGTCTGGGTCCACTTGCACCTTCAACCTTTTGGTTACCTGCTGAGCTAATTGATTGCAACTTCCAGGGACCCCAAAAATCACAAGCAGGCATACTTATTACACTGATTCCACAGCCTCTGTGCAAATCTAACCGCTCCACAGCCCAGCCCAAGTCCCACGTCCCTCATAGATAGAGAGGCCCGTGCCTAGGAAGCTCCTTCCTGTCATTATTCTAAATCTCCCTCCTCCTCTCTCCACCATTTTCTGCTTCTGCCAACATTTCAGGGGCATCATCATCTAGCTGGGCGCTGGGATGAAGATTAGATAGTCAGAACCCTGCCCTCTCAGCAGGCACGCTCCCCTCTGGCTGACAGTGGGCAGGGGTCCAACGTCTGCACTGCCAGTTACTGGGCCAAGACCCTCAGGAGGCGGAGCTGGGCATACCCTGGCCTGGGCGCTCTCCAGGGCCACACGAGCCTGCTGCTCCTCCTGCTGGATCAGCTCGCTCCTGTTCTGCAGCTCCTCCTGCAGCTGCTTCCCCTGCTGCAGGTGTTTCTGCTCCAGGCTCAGCTGGATCTGCAGCTGATGCACCTTGGCGGTGTATTCCGAGATGACCTGGTCACGATTCATGAGTTCTCTTTCCAGGTCCATCACTTGCTGTTGGAGAGCCAGGAGGACAGAGGAGAAAGGGACACTGTGGGTGCTCTCGGTGTCATTCCTTCCATTCCCCTCAGAGGTGGGGGACCCACTCTTTCTGGAGCCCAGGTTGAGATCCTGAGCCGATGACTGCAAGGACTGTGGGCTGTCCTGAGACACGCTGTGTGGGGACCTGCTTGAAAGAAAAGTCTCTCAAATATTCGAGTACTCGTGTTGTCCTGAAGTCAATGCTGATTTACAGCATCACCTTTGGTCTCTAGGGCTGTAAACTTGAATGAGAGGAGCCTGCCCTTTGTTCTCCTGAGAAGGGGTCAGTGGATTAGATCCACTGGAGATGCTCAGCCTTTGGTTAGCCATGCAACATGCTATCGCCTATGCCACCAGAGATCCTCGGCATAAGGGGAACTGTACGGCCTGTCTAAGGTGCCCCGGCGGCGGAGTCCACAGCGTGCGGTGCTGCTAACTGAAACGCTGCCTGTCTCCAACATCTCCTCCCATTAAGTTTTAGAGCTCTGGAAATCCGAGGGAGGGTTGCTATGAATCAGAATCGACTGCGTGGGAGCAGGTTGGTTACTTACCTACAAATTAAGAAGCCTTAGTGGCCCAGCAGGTGAGCTCTGGCGGCCTAGGCAGTAGGGAATTATGCTGCCAACCCAAAGACAGGCAGTTCAAACCTACCAACCGTTCCATGGGAGGAAACGGGGCAATTTCCTCCCATGTGATTTAAAGCCTCTGAAAACCCACTGGAGGGTCAGCCAGGAGTTAGTTCTCACTCAATATTAGTGAGAGAGAGACAGAGAAAGAGAGAGAGTGTGCTTTATATGTTGAGTTGTTAACCAAAAGGTCAGTGGGTCAAATACCTCAGCTGCTCAAAGGGAGAAAGGTGAAGCGGTGTGCTCTTGTTGTGATTTATAGCTTGGGAAACGCTTCGGAGTGCAGCCATCAGTTGGGATTGATTGGGGGCATTCTCAGCTTCCTCTTGCCTTATTACTCTGTCCCAGGAAGTAGAGCCAGAACAAGGACTTGGCTGGCCATTTGCCAGCACCCAGAGCTTACCTGTCGGAGGAGAAGGTTGTCCTTCTCGATGAGCCCCATCATTTCTTCATGTTTCTTGCCTTCTCGGAGGTTGGAGAACTGAAAGGCAGGCAGAAGGGTTAGCCCAGGGGACAGCCAGGCAGAGCGGGCAGCTTGTACACTCGCGGTCAGTGTTCCTCCCTCCCTTTGTTACTGTCGGCTGCCACCAAGTCAACCTCAGCTCATGGTGATCCCACGCACAGCAGCACTGGACCACTGTGATCCATAGGTCGTCACAGGCTGGATTCCAGACAGAGTCGATTACCAGCACATTTCTTCCTAGTCTGTCTGAATCTGGAGGTTTTACTGGAACAGAGCCCAGCTTGAGCCTCCCCAATTATGACTCGTTATTAACCCTCTTGAGCCTCCCCAATTTTGACTCGTTATTAACCCTCTGTTGGGTCTCCAAGGCTGTGAATTTTTAAGCAGGGACACTCCTCATCTTCTTCTCTTGAAGTGACTGGTGGATTTGAAGTGCAGTTAAGATGTGTTAATGATATTTGGTGACTGGAATGCAAAAGTTGGAAATAATAAAGAAGAAATAGTAGTTTGAAAATAAGGGCTTGGTGACAGAAATGAGGCTGGAAATAGAATGATTGAATTTTGTCTTTTCAATGATTTATTCATCACAAATACCATTTTAAAAAGACACAAACGGTGACTATACACACGGACCTCCCTGACGGGCTGCAGAGGAATCAGAATGACTACATCTATGGACAGAATCCTTGGAGAAGCTCAATACGGTCAGTCAAAACTAGGCCAGGCGTGGACAGAGGGTCAGATCCTCAATTACTCATATGCAAGTTCAAATTGAGGCTGAAGAAAATGAAAATAAGTCCACAGGAGCCAAAATATGGTCTCAAATCTATTCCATTGAATTTCAAGATCATATTAAGAATAGGTTTGAGAAGCTGCACTGCAATCCCAGAGGTACACAGTTTGAATCCACCAGATTCTCTGCTGGAGAAGGAGGGGCAATCTCCTCCTGTACCGATTTGATGATACACACACAGAGAAATAATAAAATAAAATAAGAATAGATTTGAAGCACTGAACACCAATGCTAGAAGACCAGATGAGTTGTGCAATGATATCAAAGGTCTCATCCATGAAGAAAGCAAAAGGACATTACAAAAACATAGGAGAAAGAAAAAATTGAAATGGATGTCAGAAGAGACTCTCAAAATTATACTAGAGTGTCAAGAAGCCAAAACAAAGGGAAAACATGCCAAAGTAAAAGAGCTGAACAGAAGATTTCCAAGGGCAACACGAGAAGACAAAGCAAAGTGTTGTAATGTGCAGAGTTGGAGTTGGAGAATAAAAAGGGAAGAACTCGCTCTAGATGTCATTTTTAAAAAAATTTATGTATGTATGTATGTATGTATGTATTTTTCATTTCAATGAACATCTACAGAGATTTTGGAATTCCATTCATTCATTGTTGCACCCTTCTCCCTCGCTCTGCATTTCTTAAGCTGAGAAAACGGAAACGTAAGTTTAAGCCTTGAACTGCAATATTGAAAGATGTTGTGGGCAATATATTGAATGACCCAGAAAGCATCAAAAGATGGAGGGAATACACAGAATCACTGTACCCAACTCATGTGGATTAAGAGTGCTCATTCCGTGTACATGAGGAGTAGGAATAAACACGTGTGCCAAGCACACAGTGGGCACCACAAGGGTTGGCCGCCTTGTTGGACAAGTCTAGTGCACAGTGGGTGTTAATAGGGGTTGACCACCTTGTCAGACATGGCCTGAAGCTGATTCTTGCGCTCCCGCAGCTCCTTCTGCAGTATCTCGTTCTCCATGTTGACTTTTCGTAGCTGAGACTCTTGGAAATCCACTTGCCTTTGCAACGACATAATCACTCCTGAATGAGTAAAGGACAAACAAAGGGGACAGGGATACAGAAAGATGGAACGCTGAACAAGAAGAGGCTGGTTGTCACCATGTCAGCCTGAAGGTGCTCTGGGCCCCTGTGAGGTACAGGTTGAGCCCCTTGCATCAAATTGCTGGGAGGATGAACCCTGCTCCTCCCACCCTCAGAACAAAGCAGGCAGCATCTGGGTGCTCCCCACCCACGTCTGCACCAGCCCCTTCCCCAGGTGAGCCTAGCATCAGCAGTGGTGGCGGGTCCTTCCTACCTGTCGCCAGCGAGTATCTGTTCCTGGTGATCTCCAGGTCACACTGGATCTCCTCGACCACCTGCTCATACTCCTCCAGCCTGGCCATCAGTTCATCCTCAAACGTCTCATCCAGGGAATAGATCCTCTTCTGAATCTCATCTTTTTCCTCATCATCTCGTTCCTCTTCCACTGGGCTTTCCTCTTCCTCTTCCTTAACCCCCTCCTCTTCCTCATCCATTTCCTCCTGCACAGCCCCCTTCTTGTCCGCAGCCCTCTTTCCACTGCCCTGTGCTCCCTCAGCAGCCCTTGCCAGGTCTTCTTCCTCCTCGCCTCCTTTCAAGTCCTTGCCCTTCTGGGCCACCATGGAATCCTGCATTTGAGAGAGGAAGGCCATGTGCTGGGTGGGGCGGGGAGGGGGAATTCAGAGGGAGTTTCACTTCAGGCTGCTATAGGGGGTTCAGAGAGAAGGTGACACCCACTGGGCACTGTGCCAAAAGCTAGCCAAACACACCTGTGCCCCACAATCTGCTCCTTTGCTGGCAAGAGGCTTGTACTCGCGGATGGGTGTACCTCCTCTGTTCCCCTGCAGGGGCCCGAAGGCCTACATCAGGGGGCACCTGAAGTCAGGGCTGCAGGTAGGGACAGCTCAACGGGGCAGGAACCCTGGGAGAGGCTCCAGAGTAGAGTTGACAGGCTCTTGCCTTGGGCAGACTCGCGAACCCATTGGCCTGGCACCAGTGTACCTGTTTCCACCCCAGTGGTGACTCCGCCTCCTCCTCCTCCCTGCTGACTTCCGGCAGGACGGACAGGCTCAGCTGCTTTTGCTTAGTGGGGGACTCTGGCAGCTGCTCCTCCAGGAAGCTCAGGTGGGTCCTTAGGCTTTCAAAACGCTCCCACAGTGCCTCTGGGGTGATGTGATGCTTCGACGTGTCCTCCTGGCAAGGCGGCAGCAGTTGATCCTCATAGAGGCAGGGAGACCCGCTATCCTCCTGCCAAGGGGTCAGAGCACATCGAGGTTACGGAGTGGGAAGCCAGCAGCTCTGCGGGAATTCATTAGGACACACGCAAGGAGGGCTGCGGATGCCCGTCCTAGACATGCTGTCTGCCGGTATCGCTGGGCCCTGTGCCTGTCACACCTATCTAACAGCCCGCGGGAAGCTGCGGAATGGGAACACAGGGTGGTCCTCTCCTCCTCCCTAGACACCTGTCCACTGCCTGCCCCCATCACTATCAGCAGCTCTCTGGTCCCTGGGACTCTGCTACAGGCTGAAGCCTCCCTCTCCGTCATGCCTACCCTCAGCATCAGCCGGGCCCTATATCTTCTGCATTAAACAATCATGAGCCCAGGCCGAGCCCAGGGTCCCCGCTACATCCACACAGGTCTGCTTCCCACACTCACTTCTCTCTTCCCCAGCCATGGGCAGGCAGCACCACCCTCCCCATCTTTGAGGAGGAGACAGGCCAGGTCAGGAGCACCCCAGAGCCAGAGAGTGGAAGGAAGGGACAGTGGCAAGAACAGGAACCTGAGCCTGGGGTGTTAACCACCTGGCCACCTCACGACAGAGTTGTGGCAATGTGCTCACCGGCAGGGTCACCCTCCACCCCTAGGCTTCCAGCGCTATCCGCAAGCCCAGAAGTCAACTCAGGCCCTTAACCCAGACTCTTCAAGCAAGCAGTTGAAAAGCAGGCTGAGAGCTGAGCTGAGACAGCCTTTGGGTATCAAGGTGCCAGCTCAAAACTCCTTTTCTCTGTCACATTTTTTCTCCCTTGGATCTGAATTCCTGTCTCTTAGTCAAAATCCTGGGAGTCAGGCAAGGGCCAGGTAGCATCCAGGGTACCAGGGAGTCAGCTCAGGAGCCTACAAGACCCTGGCAAGTGAGGGTCCTTTTGAGCAGCATCCTGATTGCGCCCCAGATGCTGGCTTACCTGCAGGCCTGGCGACATGACCATCTCCCCGACTCTGCCTTTTAGCAGGTGCTGAAGCTGCTTCTTCAGGGCCTCCATCTCCTTCCACAGCATGAGGATCTCTTCGTTTTTCTTCCGGCTCTGCCGCTCTAGCTCCGACAGCCGCTGCACCTCCTTACCCAGCATGAACAGCATGTTGTCCTGCGATAGAGGAAACCCAAGTGGGTTCACGCAGCCTCAAGCCCCTTTCTCTCCCACTGTCTCCAGGCTTCTCATTGTACAGCAGACCCAGGCCCAGAAGAGCCTGCTGTGCAGGAACCCCTAAGTCCTGAGACCATGATACACACGTATAACCACTCACTGTAGCCAGGCCCTGTAGCCGTGTCTCCTCTGCGTCTATGCCCGAGGACTTTTTGTTAGGTGCTGTCTTGTCAATTTTGATCCCTACTGATCCCATGTGATAGATTAAAACTGCCCCCTGGGGTTTTCTAGGCTTTGATCTTCAAGTCGAACACTAGGTCTTTCTCTCATGGGGCTGATGAATGGGTGTGAACTGCTGGGCATGTGGTTATCAGGCAAATGCTTAATGTTTGTGCCACCAGGGCTCCTAAAAGCAAGCCCTAAAGGGCTCCAAGAGGTTTGTGATCAGCCTTCCTTTCCGAATTGACTCTTAGCTGACCCTCTAGTGGATTTTCAGAAAGATGGGAAGAGACTGCTCATCTTTGTCCTGTGGAGTAGCAGGTGGATTCAAACCATCAGCCTTTGAGTTGGCAGTGCAATTCCGTGTCCACTAGGCCACCAAAGCTCCTTATAAGGAATAGAATAGAATAGACTGAATAGAATAGAATAGAATGAATAGAATAGAATAGAACAGAACAGAATAGAAGTACAAGCCTACACCATTTGCCCATTTATATCCTATATGACCCCAACTGTCCAAACTCTTGCATTATTTATTTCTGTTGTTTTTGTTGTTGTTGTTGTTCTTAGGTGCTGTCAAGTCGAGTACAACTCATAGTGACCCTATGCACAGAAGATCTGAACCCTGTTCTATCCTGCACCATCCTCACATTTCCTGATAAACAAGGGCCCGATGTAGCAGTCACCGTGTCAATCTACATGGTCGAGGGTCTTCCTCTCCTTCACCAACCCTCCACCCTTCCCAGGATTATGTTTAATTAAAAGGTTACCAGAGCACCCCAGGCCTCCTGGTCAGACAGAAGCTAGTGGAACCTTCACGATTTTAACTCAAATGATTTGCTCAGCATACGTATTGAACAGATGTGAAGAAAGGATACAACTTCACACACGTTTCCTGATTTTAGACCACTCAGTATTCCTTTGATCTGTTCAGATAACAACTTCTTAATCTATGTAGTTTCCCATGAGAATAATTAAGTTCTGTGAGTTTCATTTGTTGGCTGCAATTTGTTATGATGTATACAGTCAAAAGCCTTTGAGCTGTGGTGTTGGAGAAGAGCACGGAACATTCCACGGATGGCCAAAAGAACAAACAAACCTGTCTTGGAGAAAGTGCAGCCAGAGTGCTCTTTGGAGGCAAAGATGATACAGAGCTTCACCTTACAGACTTTGGGCATGTTGCTAAGAGGTGTTATTCCTTGGAAAGAGACATGATGCTCGGAAAAGCAGAACAGAACATGGCATAGAAGAAGAAGACCCTTAGCCAAGTAGATTGACACCATGGGCTCTAATGTGCCAGGAAGTGTGAAGATGGCACAGAATAGGACAACGTTCAGACCTGTTATCCATAGGGTCATTATGGGTTGTACTTGAGGGCACCTAACAACAATAACAACAACAACAACAACACACAGTCAAATGTCTTCACATAGTCAATAAAACCCAAATAAACATTTTTCTGGTTTTCTCTGCTTTCAGCCAAGATCCATCTGACAACAGCAACATCTCTGGTGCCATGGTCTCTTCTGAATCCAGCTTGAATTCTGGATTCACTTCTCTATGGATGTACTGTTCCAGCAGCCATTTTTGCATCATCTTCAGCAAAAATTTACTTGTATATATTATTAATAATATTGGCTGACTATTTCTATACTCTGCTGAATCACTTTTAAAAAAATGGGAACAAATATGAATCTCTGCTAGTCAGTTGGTCAGGTAACTGTCTTCCAACTTTCCAAATTTCTTGGCATAGCTTAGTGAGCACATTCAGGGCTGCATCTGTTTGTTGCCATGCCAACTGGCATTCTATAAATTCCTGGGTCATATTTTTCCCAATGGCTTCAGTGCAGCTTGAATGTCTTCCTTCATTACTATCGGTTT
>NW_006399795.1:13506867-13563777 GCF_000299155.1 Elephantulus edwardii
CAAACATTTGCCATCAAACTGTTGTTTTTAAAAATTAAATATATATTTTAGGCAGGAATGAGGGTAAATAGTAATGATAAACTTATTAGAAATTTACACCCCCAAAAGGAGAGACTATCTTCTTGAAAGGAGATAAAAGCGAAAAGCCTCTTGCTTCTAAGGTGAATCTATCTAGTTCATTCTCTGGGCAGACCTTACCACTGGTTCTTGACCATATGCTACTTCCTGAAATAGTTCAGTATAGACCATTTCTTTTTGGTACAGTGGAACCAATGGTGATGAAGGAGGAAGTTCAAGTTGCACTAACAGGACAGCACTTAACAATGACAACTTGCTTGATGCCGTTGACCAGACCAGACACTAAGTAATTATCCGTAGTCACTGTGGGGTACATATGAAGTCTGTATGGGGAAGACGTACAGAGAGAGTGGGTCGGATCTGTTCTGTTGTTCCGTGGTGCCCCCATCCCCAGACCTACCTTCTCATGGATGACTGAGATGTACCAGGGCAAATGCTTTCTCGGATAGGGCTGGGCTATGTCCAGGCAGCTTGTTTTGGGGCTCAGCACCTCAAATTTGTTTTTCCTTTGCAAGTAATTGAACTCACAGGCACTCTTACTGGAGGACAGGGGATGCTCTGTTGAGAAAGTAAATTGGATGCAATGCCTGATTCACTCCCAGGAGGTGGCATCTTCCCTGGCCATGGTCCCACTCATCTTTCTCTAGCCAGTGGGCTTCCAGTCTGTCTGTCACTGTGATGGTGACTTTCATGTGTCAATTTGGCCAGACTGTGGTGTCCAGGAGTTTAGCCATACACTGTTCAGGGTCACTCGTTATGGAGTTGTCCTTTATTGTTAAGCTGGAACTGATACATAGCTGGCTCTCCAGCGGGTTTTCAGAGGAAAGAAATTGCACTGGAGGAGATTGCCCATCTTTCTCCCACAGAGCAGCTGATAGGTTTGAACTGCATGCCTTTGGGTTGGTGGTACAACTCCTTACCACTAGGCCACCAAAGCACCCTTTGTTATGGAGTACTTAGGTGCTATTAAATCAGGTGGTCTCAAGGAAAGCAAATGACTTTCCAGACTACGCTCTAAAGCAATTCAATGTCATCAATCTTCCATAATGTAATAGAATATTACAATCATCTTCCATCTGATCTAAGAAAATGACCTTTCATAATGCAATATAGTTACTTTCTCTCTCTCTCTCTTTTATTTTTTGTAGTTACTTTCCTTAAGGTAATCTAATGTAGTATAATAAACCAGTTAAAGGCCTTAGGAGCATAAAGGAGAGTGTTTCCCTAGGGTGTGTTCTCCTGCCACATTATAAACCGGTATTGGAGTTCTAGGAATTTTAGACTTGCCAGCCTCTCACAATCGTGTGGACCAGCTCCCTGAAGCAGATGACCCTTGTTTCTCTCTATATAAATGTGTGTGCTGGTTCTGTTTCTGTAGGACACCCAAACAAAAACAATCACCCACATCCTACTAAAATACTTGCATCCTTGTTTGCTGAGTGTCCCTCCCTCTCACCAGAGACCCGTTCCACAAGCACAGTGATAGTGACTGTTTAGTGATAGTGAACACCACAGGTGAGCCTCAGGTGTGTGCCGAGTAGACAGGTGTGTATCAGAGCATCGTCCAGGCTCTCAGGCTGAGGTTGCTGACCCTGGGAGTCAGGAGAGTAGAACTGCTCTGAGCCTTCCTCTCAGCTTCTCCACCATTAAACTGAAGGAGGTGGCTTGCCCAGGTCCCCAAGCATGAGGGGAGAGGGTCACCCAGGCTCTTGGTTCCCTGGCATTGAGGCCACGAAGGATCTGCCCTGCTGTGGATTTAATCTCCCTTCTGGTAAATAAAACAAATGCATTTGTCTGTAGGCTCATGGTCTATGGGTCTGTCTACTCAAAGAGGGCTGCGCACACGAGCCTTTGCAGAGTGGACACAGGGCTCAGTGGGGATGAGATTGTCACTGTCCATTTTGCCAAAGACCAAAGGACTGCTGTAGTCACTTGACCCCCAGAGGAAGGGAGATGCCATGGGTGTTGCCCAAGCCTGTGCTGGGCAAGCTCAACCTCACCGTTCATGTTTGTGTCAAAATCTGACTGCTCCAGGACCATTTCCTCACTTAGCTCCCAGGTCTCTGTGTTGCTGTCCAGTTCCTTTGGCAGAGAAGCTATGGTGGTACCTGCAGAGGGTTAGAAATGTCAGTCAGGAACCAATGAGCCCTCCTCTCACCTTGCTCTCAGGAGGGAGCAGGCTAGGGGGTTGTTGTTCGTGCCAATGCATGGTGATGTGCTGCGGGTAGAGTAGAATGGCCCCATTGAGGTCTCAAGCCTGTGATGCCTCGGGAAAGACTGCTAGGTTTGTCTTTTGAGTCACCTCTAGGTGAGCTGAGCCACCAACCTTTCAGATAGCAATTGAGTGCTTCCTGCTTGTGTCACCTAGGGACTCATAATTAACTAAAGATGGATTTTCTCAGTGGGCACATGGGACAGCAGTAGCAGGATGGAATCAAACCCCAGTTATGCCCTCCTGCCCACCATGGAAGTAGACTCTGAAATAGACTCAGGTAAGTTTAAGCTTTGCAAACTGGGCATCCTTCCTAGAAAGAGTAGATCTCACTTTTTCATCTGGAAAACTTTTAACACTTTTCACATTTTTATCAAAAGGGATAATGATACGTTTTGAAAGTCTTGTCAATGGCCTTCTGCCTTGAGGCTGGGCCAACCCAAAGGTGAACCCCTTTTCTGCTGGACTGTGTCCAAGCACCAGATGGACAGATCTTACACACAATACTCTGTGGTCTGGAGGCTGATCCTGGAGACCTGCCCATAACAGATCCCTGCTGCTGGGTAGGGTGCTCCAGGAGGTCCTGCCCATTCAAGGAAGCACTTCAAGCCTGGCTGTTGGGTGGGAGTCCCCTGGATAGTACGCATTCAGTTATGGGTTATTATGCCTCAGTGGTCACTGGTTTGAACAATTACACCAGTGTCGCCAGGAGACAAAGCTACGCAGGCTGCTTCTAGAAAGATAACAGATTTGTAAACCTCCCAGGGCAGTTCTACACAGTCCTGTAGGGCTGTTATGAGTCAGAATCTACTCCATGGCAACAGAATAAGATGATATAAGGAGTCTTGATGGAACAAATGGTTAAAGGTTCAGCTATTAATCAAAAGGTTGGCTGTTCAAATCCATCCAAAGGCTCTGTGGGGAAAAGAACTGTTGTTCTACTGCCAAAAAGATTGTTGTCGGGGCTGCCACGTTGGTTCTTACTCACAGGGACCCTGTGTGCAACAGAACTTAAGACTGCCCGGTGCTGTGTTGCTGTGTTGGAGGCCATTGTTGCAGTCACTGTGTCAATCCATGGTGTTGAGGGTCTTCATCTTTTTTGCTGACCTTCCACTATTTTGAACATGAGACCCCTCTCCAGGAACCAGAGCAGTTCATGCAGCATGTCCGAAGTATGTGAGAGAAAGGCTTCTTGTTATTGTCAGGTGCTACTGAGTCGAGTATGACTCATAGCAATCCTATGAACATCAGAGCTGAACCCTGTCCTGTCCTGTGCCATCCTCACACTTCCTGACACACAAGAGCCCATTGCAGCAGCTACCATATCAATCCGCCTGGTTGAAGGTCTTCTCTTTCGTTGACCCTCCACCCCCCTTCCCAGCATCATGTCCTTCTCCAAGGAATAGCACCTCCTAGCACCATGTTCAAAGTATATGAGGCAAAGCCTCCTCATTCTTGCCTGAAAAGAGCACTCCAGCTGCACCCTCTCCAAGACATATCTGTTCTCTTGGCTGTACATGGGATGTTCAGTGCTTTTCTCCAACACCACAGCTCAAAGGTGTGAGTTCTTATCCTTTCATCGATTTGTTGTCCAGCTCTCAGATGCATAGCTAGTCATCAGAAAGACTGTGGCCTGAGTCAGACACACCTTGGTCTTCAAACTGACATCATTACGCCTCAATAATTTGGAGAGGTCCCTACCTGCAGATTTTCCCAGTGCAATGCATCTCCTTCTTTCCTGACTGCTGGTACCAAGGGTGTTAATTGTGGCTCTAAGCAAGATGAAGCTGTTGACAGTTTCAATCTCCTCTCCGTCCATCATGATGCTGCCTATCTGTCCAATGGTAATAATCTTTGTTTTCCTGACATTGAGATGTAATCCATACTGAAGGCTGCACTCTTTGATCTTCTGCAAAAAGCACTTCAAGTTCTCCTCCTTTTGCAAGCAAGGTTGTGCCATTTGCATAAAAGGGACAAACTCGCTCTATATTTCTCAAACTGAGAGAATGGAAAAACACATTTAAGCTTTGTATTGCAATACTGAAAGATCCTATGGGTGTTATATTGGACGACTCAGAAAACATCAAAAGAAGATGGAGGAAGTACACAGAATAACTGGACCAGAAAGTATGGATCGGCACTGAAAAATTTCAGAAAGTACTGTAAGAACAGGAGACAAAAGGCTTACTGTTCTCAGTTGTAGGGAACACTTTGGCTTTACATCTTTCAAGACCGATGCGTTCATTCTTCTGGCAGTCCATGGCACATTCAATATTCTTGGCAACACCATTTAAAGACTTCAGTTCTTCTTTGGTCCTATTTACTCATTGCCAAGTTTTTGTATGAAGATGTTGTTAAGTGCTGTGTCGAGTTGAATGTGACTCACTGCCACCCTGTGGACAAGAGATCTGAACCCTGTCCTAACCTGTGCCATCCTCACACCTCCTGACACACAAGAGCCCATTGTGCTGCAGTCACTGTGAACATGAAGCAACTGAAAATGTGGCTTCAGTTAAACCCATCTTAGTCCTCAAAGTTATTTCTTTGCTCTTTAGCACTATAGAACAAACAACTTTGTTTTGGTTCCCCCCCCACCTTGTTTGTGTACCGTCGAGTCAGATCCAACTGGAACAGGAGGAAATTGCCCTTTCTTCTCCAACAGAGCATCTGGTGGATCCAAACCAGGGGCCTTAGGGATTGCAGAGCAGCTTCTTGCCACTAGGCCACCAGAGCTCCCTGCTCTTTAACACTTTAAAGAGGTCTTTGTAGAGATGTGTCCAATGTGATATATCCTTTGATCTCCTGACTGCTGCCTCTCTGGGTGTTGATTGTGGGTCTAAGTAAAGTAAAATCTTTGATAAGTTATCTTTTCTCCATTTAATATGTTGTTGCTGATTGGTTCAGTTGTGAGGATTTTGTCTTCTTTGTGTTAAGGTATAACCTATACCTTGGGCTATAGTCTTCATCAGTCACTGCCTCAATTCCTCTTCACTTTCAGCCAGCGAGGTTGTGTCAGGTCAGTCCTACGGAGCAGTCACACGTGGTGATTGTGAATGTGGACTGATTCAGGAGCACCTAACAACAGCAACAAGGATGATATGGCTCATGGGGAAAGGGAGCAAGCAGGCTCAGGATGCCTGAGTGAAACCACAGCTCCCCGATTTGCTCTTGTGTGGCTTTTGATTCTGAATCTCATAGCCTACATCAGAACGGCAAGGAGCTAGATGAGACCGATGTTAGGAGTCTTTATGTGGCACCAATGGTGAATATACTCAGAGCCTTCCTGCGAGGCTGGAGGTTCAGGTGCATACATCAGAGTCTCAGAAGAAATGCCTGGTGTTCTCCTTCCAAAAGGCAGCCACTGAAAAATCGCCTGGAGCGCAGCTCTGCTCTCTGACACTCCCGGGGCCACCATGAATCGGAGCCCATGTGATGGCAACCGATGTTGTATGAACATAAGACATATAAACATCTTCCCTGAAGATTCTAGAATCTTCGGCTATTTCTCTTCTTCTCCCAATTCTATTGAATTATTGGTGAGTGAGATCATGGGGGGGGGAAATCAAGAGGGCTGGGAGATATCATTATTATTGTCATCATCACCATCAGAAAGCTGTCTTCATCCTCTGCCTGTCTTGTCCCTCCTCTTTTATTCCCATCTACTTCCTTTTCCTGTCTTTCCTTCTTCCCTTTCCTGTCTTCCCTCCTTCCCCTTCCTCTTCCTGTTTTTCCTCCTTCCTTTCCCTCTTCCTGTCTTTCCTCTTTCCCCTTCCTCTTCCTGTCTTCCCTCCTCCCCTCTCTCTTCCTGTCTTTCCTCCTTCCTCTTCCTCCTCCTTTACCCACCTGCCTCCTCCCTCCTTCCTCCTTTTTCTTCCCCTTTTCCAGTTTTCCCCCTCCACTATTTCCTCCTCCCTTTCCCCCTTCCTTCTCCCTCCTCTCCTTCCTTCTACACTGTCCCTCCCTCCCTTTCTCTCTTCTTGGCCTCAGCTACTTCTCCCAGACAGAGACTAGGAAAGCAGCTGTGACAGGCTTAGGACTCCCCCAGCCTCTGCTCACAGGCTGAGGGGTCATGTGCCAGGAAGGACAGAAGGAATACATTGTCACAATTATTCAAGCCCCCTTGGGGACTCTTACCATACTGAGACATGGATGTGGCCCTGGAGCTAAACTGTGGGCAGCCTGGACGCATGAGAAACGCCTTTCGAATTCCCTCCACTTGAGAGGCAAAGCCATTGTAGACAGATTTGGAGGTATCTTTGTCTTCATTCTGAGACTAGATAAAGAAGATGACCACTTAGTGAAAGGACATGGGAGCCCCTCTCTAAGAGAGTGGAGTGTTTACCAAGTCTTATTGTGTGGATGTGCCACCTCTCCCCACATACTGAAGCATTTGACGGCAACCTGGATTTTGTATTAGAAATTACCAACTGAAAACTCAGATGACTAAAAAAGGCCAGACTTACTGGACTTGTTACTACATGCAGTTGGTTGGCTACACCTTCTAGCTAGCTATTGGATGAAAAGCACATCTGAACCTTGCCCTATCCTGAACCATCCTCACAATCTCTGACATGCCCAAGACCATTGTCATAATTAATCACTGTGACAATCCGTCTTGTTGAGGATCTTCCTATTCTCTGACCTTCCACCTTTCCAAGCATGATGTATTTTACCAAGGAATGGTCCCTCCCTAACGACATGGCCAACCAAAGTACATGAAATGAAGTTTCACCCTCCTTGCCTCTAAAGATACCCTGTTGCACTTCCTCTGAGAAAAATGTATTTTTATTTTTTTTTTGCAGTCCATTCAGTACTCTTCTCCAACACCACAATTTTCCTGCCATCCTTATTCATTGTCCAACTTTCAGATTCATGCGAAGTAATGGAAAAGACTATGGCTTGTATCAGCTACACCTTAGTCTTTAAACTGACATCCTTGCTCTTCAGCACTTTGGAGAGATTCTTGACAGCAGATTTGCCTAATGCAACATTTCTTCTGTTTTCTTAATCACTGTTACTATAATCCAAGTAAAATGAAATCTATAACAATGTCAATCTTTTTTCCATTTATCAGGATGTTGCATATGGTCCAGTGGTGAGGATTTTTGTTTTCTTAATGTTGAGATGTAATCCGTATTAAAGTCTGTAGTCCTTGGCCTTTTGCAACAAAGGTTTCATTTCCTCTTCATGTTCAGCAAGCGAGATACGTCATCTGCATAACACAGGTTGTTGATGAGACTTCATCCAATCCTAATGTCACAGTCTTCTTCATATAGTCCAACTTCTCAAATTACTTGTTCAGCATGTAGACTGAATAGGTATAGTTGTTTGTTATGTGTCGTCGAGTTGCCTGCAACTCATAGCGAACCTACATACAACAGCCCTAAACCCTGCTCTGTCTTGTGCCAATCTCACTGTCTCCAAAACCTCCACCCCGATTTCCCCAATCACTGAATCAATCCACCTCACAGAGGATCTTCCCCTCCTGCTCTGTCCCTCCACCCTTCCAAGCATGATGTCCCTCTTCAAGGACTGGTCCCTCCTTGCAACATGTCCAAAGTGTGTCAGACAAAGCCTCAGAATCCTTGCATCCAAGGAGCATTCCGGTTTAACCCTTTCCAGGATGAATTTGTTTTGTTTTCTTAGCAGTCCATGGTACATTCAATACCCTTCTCCAGCATCACAGCTCAAAGACATCCTCTCTAGTCATTGTCCAACTCTTTGACGCATAGCAAATGATTGCAAAGACCTGTATCAGGCACACCTTAGTCTCCAGAGTGACACCATTGCTCTTCAGCACCTTGGAGAGGTCTCTAACAAGAGACTTTCCCATCGCAATATGTCTTTTAATTTCCTGTCTGCTGGTACCAAGAGTGTTGACTGTGGGGCCAAGCAAACTAAAGCTATGAACAATCTCAATCTCTTCACCATCCATCATGATGCTGCCAATTGGTCCAGTGGTGAGACTCTTTGTCTTCTTCATATTCAGCCTCAATTCATATTGAAGGCTGTAGTCCTTGACCCTCTGCAGCAAGCACTTTCAAGTCCTCCTCAGTTTCAGCAAGCAGGGTTGTGTCATCTGCATAATGTAGATTGTTGATGGATCTTCCACCAATCCTGATGCCACACTTCTCCTCATAGAGCCCAGCCTCCTGGAATAGGTATAGAGAAAGGATAAATCCTTGATGCACACCTTTCTTGATTTTAAACCGTGCAATGTTACCTCATTCTGTCTAAACAACTGGTTTCATGGCCTAGGTAGAAGTTTTGTATGAACACAATTGTTCAGGGATTCAGATTTATATCAATGTTAGCCACATGTTGTTGTAATCCACACAGTCAAATGCCTTTGTATAATCAATAAAAGACAAGTAAACAACCTTCTGGCATTCTCTGCTTTCAGTCAAGAGCCATTTGACCTCAGACCTCTTCTGGATCAAGATTGAACTTCTGGCAGTTCACTGGCAATGTACTGTTCCAGATGTTTCACATAATCTTGAGCAATATTTCACTTGCATGTGACATTTTTATATTGTTACTTCCTGCCATCTGTTGGATCACCTTTTTTGAGTGAGAACAAATATGGATCTCTTCTGGTGAGTGGACTAGGTAGGTATCTGTCTCCCATATTTGTTGGCAGAGACTGGTGAGCATGTTGAGGGTTACATCTGTTTCCTGAAATACCTGAAACAGTTGATATACAGAAAATAAGTGTACAGAATAGTGGTTCTCCACAGAGGATCAGAGATCTGCTTTTGAACGTCAGTCAGTGAAAAGTCATAACAATCCCACTCAGAACTAGTCAGGGGAATGGAACAGGACTGGCCAAACTTCATCCCTGTGCATGGAGTCGACACCTGCCAGTGGCAGGTAACAGCACAAAGGGCAGTAAGAGAGCATACAGGACCAACTATGGGGCTGGTCATAGCCTGTTTCAGAAACCGAGTTAAAGATACCCAATTGCTTGTTTTATGGCTTTTCTTGGTAATGTATTCATGCTGTTGTTAAGTGCTATTGAGTCAGTTCTGATTCACAGCAATCCTATGCACAACATGTCAATTGGCATCCCAATTCCGGGGGCTCTATTTTTTGCCAATGCCTTCAGTACAGCTTGAACATCTTCTTCCATCACCCTTGGTTCTTGGTCGTACGCTACTTCCTGAAATGGTTATGTGTCAGTCAATTTTCTGGGTACAGTGACTACATATTTCCTTTGTCTTCTTCTTTGCCCATAGCAACTTGAGGCTTAACTTTGTTTTCCAGTTCTTTCAGCTTGAGAAAGACCAGGCATATTCTTCCCTTTTGATTCTCTAGCTCCATCTCTTTGTTTCATTATAACACTTTGCTTTGTCTTCTCAAGCTGCCCTTTGAAATCCATCTCTTCAGCATTTCTTCCTTTTGTTTTGACCCCTCTATGCTCTCTTGCAATTTTTTGAGTCTTTCCTGACATCCATTTTTGTCTTTTCTTTCTCCCATGTCTTTGTAGTAACCTTTAGTTTTCTTAATGGATGATATTGTTGATGTCCTCCCACAACTGGATGAGTAGAGATTAGAGAAATTTTAAGACTGTTATGCAGAGATACTCTTTAATATTAGAAATGAAAGAATTCCTGGAGGTCACCTTTCAATTATGTGACAGATGATTTCACAAAATGAATGCTATCTGTGAGTACAACACTTAAACAAACAAAAACTACAACAAACAAAAATTAGAATAAACTATTAAGAACCAATAGTTGGAGGGTGGGGGGGGGCTGGGCAGGGAGAAAAGTGCAACAATGAATGAATGGAAATCTAAAAATCTCTGTAAATGTTCATTAAAATAAAATAAAATAATAAAAAAAAGAACCAATAGTCAACAGTTAGGCTAAAGCAGAAATGAGAAGGTGGGGAGGGGTCAGAGAAGCTGTTGTTGTCACTGTTAGATGCCATCCGGCCAGCTGCAAACACAGACCTGAACCTGGTCCTACCCTGCACCATCCTCCTCAATGCACTCACGTGCATTGTCACAATCACTTTGTCAATCTGTTCTGTTAAGAATCTTTCTCTGATCCTTCCTCTTTTCCACCATGTTCTCTTTTTCCAAGGACCAGCTAGCCCCTTCTGGCAACAAGTCTTAAGTATGTGCTGTGAAGTTTCACTATCCTTGCCTCAAAGGACCACCGTGGTTGAATTTCCTCCCAGATTTGTGTATTCTCTTGTCTTGTTGTTAAGTGCCATTGAGTTAACTATGATTCATAACAATCCTATGAACAATGGATCTGAACCTTGTTCTGTCCTGTGACATCCTCCTCAGCTCTGATATACTTGAGCTCATTGATTCTTGCCTCTGGAAATTCTGTGAACCTTGATTAATGACGATAGCTATAGCAAGCCTTCAGGCCTTCTGGGTTGCTAGGAGTTGTGCTCAACTTGACGGCAATCAACAACAACAACAACAACACTGTTACAGTCACTATGCCAATCGAGCTTGTCGAGAATCTTCCTGTCCTTTTTTATTATTAATTTTAATGAAAATTTACAGAGACTTCGGATTTCTATTCATTCATTGTTACACTTTTCTCCCTGCCTGAATTTTTATGACTTTCATAGTTCAATACTTCTTTCCAACACCACAATCCAAAAGCATTGATTATTTTGCCTTTCTTATTTGTCATTCAACTTTCAGATGCATGGGGAGTAATTGAAAAGACCATGACTTTGTTCAGGTGCACCTCAGTCTTTAAACTGACATCCTTGCTGACTGACACTTTGGAGACATCTGTAACAGCACAGTTTACCAATGCAATACATCTCTTGATTTTTTTTTACTGCATTTGCCATAAATATTGATTGTGGATTAAAGTAAAATTAAATCATTGACCACTTTGAGAAGTCTTTTCTCCATCTATTATGATGTAGCCTCTTGATCCAGTGGTAAAGATTTTTTTTTAGATGTGGAAATGTAATCCGTATTGAAGACTGTAGCCTTTGGTCTTCTGTAGTAAGATTTTTTGAGTCTTTATAACTTTCTGCAAGCAAGGTTGTGTCATCTGTGTAATACAGATCTTGATGAGTCTTTCTCTAATCCTGATGCGACATTCTTCTTCATATAGCCCAGCTTCTTGAATTATTTGCTCAGCATATAGATTGATTAGGTTACAACCATGTACACATCTTGCCTGAGTTCAAACCATGCAGTATTTCCTTGTTCTACGCAGACTTCTTCTTGGTTAATGTCCAAGTTTCCCATCAGCACAATTAAGCCTTCTGGGATTCCTATTCTTCTCAATGTAATCTGTAATTGGTTATGATCCATACGGTCAAATGCCTTTGCATAGTTAATAAAACACAAATAAGCATCGTTCGGTATCTTCTGCTTTCAGTCAAGATAGATTACTGGAAACAGAACAACAGAATGGAAAATAATGAAAATGTTGACACATTGTGAGAAACAGACTCAAGAGAGTGGACAATATGTGTAAAAATTATAAAATGGGAGTCTGATTTACTCTGTAATATTTCACCAAAACCACAGTCAAATATGATTTTGAAAATAATGAAAAGTGGAAAATAATGAAAGAAACTGCCAGGTGTTAATTGCAGGATAGCCTTGAGGAGCCCGGCGTTGGCTTCTGGAGGCTCCCTCGGTGTTTGATGGGAGCAATGAACTTGTGTTCTTTCTTTTCTCTTCATCCCTCTTTTGCAAACTCCTGTGCAAGTTTCAAGGACAATTGGGTCTCCTTCCTCAGATTCTGGATTCAGATCCTTGCCTGGGAGGCTGCACCAGCCAGAGAAAGTCAGTAGAGATCTGCTAAGAAAGATGAGACCCAGAGCAGCTAATTTCCCCAGGAGAACTCTAAATAGCTGGGCAACTGAGGCACCAGGACCTCCCAAAACCTGAGCGTTTTGGGATGACAAGTCTGCATCACCAATGCTCCTCCACTTGTTGGAACTGCGCGTGGCCTTGTCTACCATCTGTAGATCATCAAGGCTGATTTCACATACTCTGTGGACTGACGAGAGGGGTCCTCTTGGCACAGTGTTTCAAGCACTTGGATGCTACCCCAAAGAGTCAAACCCTGCAGCCACCAACCACTCCAAGGAGGATGGGGCTTTGTGCGTCCACAAAGATTTACAGCCTTGGACACACTACGAGACAGGTTTACACTATCCTGTAGCATCACTATGAGTCAGACTCAATGGCACCTGGTCTTCTTGTTGTTTTTCAAATGGGCCAACCCAGAAGCCCAAGGTGAACAATTGACTGCTAACTGGAAAGGTTGGTGGTTCGAAGCCACTCAGCAGCTCTGCAAGAGACAACCCTGAAAGAGTTAGAATCCAGCATTCAAAGACAGTGACATTATGGAATGACAGGTGGTGAGGCCTTCTGTAAGGGAGGGCACATACAGGGTAATTTCCTGGGTGCTGGGCTCTCTGAACTGTTCTTTCCAGCCCCGTACCATCTTCTGGTAGTAGTCATGGAGGATTCCAGCTGACCTGCTGCGGGAGCCCTGGTTGCCAAGCAGCTTGTACTCTGGGGACCTGGCATCTCGGCTGGCGATGCTCTGGAGGTCGGTCAGGCCCTTTACAAACATGTTGGGAGCTTGGATGCATTTCTTGGGTGCATTGGATTCCTTTTGGGATAGCATCAGGAAGCTGAGAGGGAAAGACCAAGGCCGCTCTGTGAAAAATGAGACCCTGGTTGCTCGCTCCTCTGGCCCAGAGTGTCACTCTCAGTGTGCCCTCAGGCTGGAGCCTGCTGACTGACAGGAACAGGAAGACAGCCAACTTCAAGCTCTGTGAGCCCGCATCTACTGGATCCTGGGAACAAAGTATGGCATCACAGATGTCACCATAGAAACAGGCATGCCTCAATTTTCTGCAATTAGGGGAAGGAGATGAGAAGGGGACCCAGAAGTGACTCCCACCCAGTCTCAGTAGATTATAGACACAGGAGAAACGGCAGTAGCTTCAACACCATCCTTTCTCTCATGATTTTACTGATTTCTTATTTATTTTGAGCATCATTATTTCACTTTACTTTGGGCATGTTGTTAGGAAGGGCTATTCCTTGGAAAGGTGGAGAGTTAGTGAAAGAGAGGAAGACCCTCAGTGAGATAGATTGATACAGTGACTACAGCAATGGGCTCAAGTGTGTCAGAGATGTTGAGGATGGCACAGGATACGGCAGGGTTCAGATATGTTTTTCGTGGGATGGTTATAAATTGCACTCAACTTGATGGCACCTAACAATTCAACATTTAACTTAAACTTTAGTACAGAAACCACATTGGGATATCACCATTGTTGTTGTTATGTTCCGTCGAGTCGCTTGCAACTCATAGCGACCCTATGTACAACAGCCCTAAACCCTGCTCTATCCTGTGCCAATCACACTGCCTCTGACACACCTATCCTGATTACCCCAGTCACTGAATCAATCCACCTCATAGAGTGCCTTCCCTGCCTGCGCCATTCCACCACTCTCCCAAGCATGATGTCCCTCTCCAAGGACTGGTCCCTCCTTACACCATGTCCAAAGTATGTCAGATGAAGCCCCAGAATCCTTGCCTCCAAGGAGCAACCTGGTTTAATCCTCTCCAGGATGGATATGTTTGTTTTCTTGGCAGTCCATGATACATTCAATACTCTTTTCCAGCACCACAGCTCAAAGGCATCAATTCTCCTTCTATCCTCCCTAGTCATTGTCCAACTCTCTGATGCATAACAAGTGATTGCAACCACCATGGCCTGTATCAGACACACCTTAGTCTCCAGAGTGACACCCTTGCTCTTCAGTGCTTCTTCACATCCGTTAGGGTGACTATTACCAGAAAAAGGAGGATGACTATTCCACTGGCAAGCATGTGAAGAAATTAGAACCCTTATTTGTTCCTGGTGGGGTGCAAAACGGCTCAGCTGCTGTGGAATGTGTGGTGGAGGCTCCTAAACATGATCAAGAATACATGAAATGCTACACAATATGGGTGAATCTAGAACAAATGATGCTGAGTAACATGTGAGTCACATTAGAGCGAGCATATGTTGCTGTTGTTATGCACCATCAAGAAGGAACCAACTCATAGCTGACTCTCCAATTGGTTTTCAGAGACAGTAAATCACACTGGAGATTGTCCATCCTTCTTCAGCAGAGTAACCAATGGATTCAAACCGCCAGAGGGGTACAGTCATTGAGTTAACAGCTTGACTCCCTACATATCACACCATCAGAGCTTCCTCTGCAATGCGTAGAGATGGAACACTATTGAATTGTACAAAATAGTTGATGGTACAAAATATATGATGGTACAAAACACAAAAACAGTGACTATTTTGGGGAAATATAAACATATTTGCTTAAAATTCACAATTTAGAAGGCTATCTTAATCCATGAAGATATAATTCTTCTTTAAAAAAATACAATTAATGTGAGATGTGAGATTTTTCTCAAGTGTGAGGACCATGAACAATACAAGATCGATCTCACAGTAAAGGACTCTGGTTGTTGTTGTTTGCGATAGAGTTGAAACTGACTCACAGTTAAACCCCCAGTGGGTTTTCAGAGGCAGTAAATCACACAGGAGGAGATTGTCCATTCTTCTCCTGTGGTGTAACTGATGGAGTTGAACTTTGTTCCACCGGGAATGTAGTGCAACTTCTGGAGAAGAACCAAAATACCTGACAGAGGTCCAGGGTCTTCAAAACACCAAGCATCTGACTTCATGGTAACGTCAGTTGAAACCTGTTGTTGTTGTTGTTAGGTGCTGTCGAGTTGACTTTGGCTCATAGCAACCCTGTGACCAACAGATGTGAGCCTTGTCCTCTTCTGAACCATTCCCACCATCTCTGATGTGCTCGAGCGCATTGCTACGGTCAACTGTGTCAGTCCATCTTGTTGAGGGTCTGTGACCTTTCACCTTTCCCAGTACCATTCTGTCTTTTTTTCCAAGGACTGGCACCTTCTGGCAATATACCCAAAGCATGTGAGACAAAGTGTCACCATCCTTGCCTCTAAGGAGTACCTCACTGTACTTCCCTCCAGGACACATTTGGTTTTTTCTTTTGGGTGTCCATAACATATCCAGAGCTCGTCTCTAACACCACAGTTCAAGGCATCAGTTAGCCTTCTGTCATCCATTAGAAGTTAAAAAACCAATTCACTTGCTATCAAGTCAATTGTAATTCATGGTGACCTTTTTTTGCACAGAATAGAATGGTCCAATAGAGTTTCCAAGACTGTAATCTCTAGAGAAGCAGACAGTCTCATCTCTCCCCCACCATTGTAGTCTTTCGTTGTTGCTGGGTACCACTGAATTGGAACTGACTCATAACTGACCTTCCAGAGGGTTTCAGAGGCTGTCAATCACACAAAAGGAGATGGCCCATCGTTCGCTCGAAGAGCAGCTGGTAGATCAGAGAACCTCTTCCCTCTGGGTTGGTAGGGTGACTCCTTACCACAAGCCACCAGAGTTTGTGGAATGGATATAATGTCCCCCCCCCCACTTCCCCGTACATGCCCTGGCACATAAATACCACATATCTAAACCCACATTGCACCCTGCCCTGCAGGAACCTCTACCTGAGTGATTCAGTCCTTGGATGTCTGGAGCAAGCGTTCTGGCACCCATCTCTGTACATAATTTCCCTAACAAAGCAGTATCTGACAGCTCTGGCTTTCCCTGCTTGGTTTTAGAATCTGACTCACCCTGGAGCTGCTCCTGTGGTTTGGTCTGGTGGAGCAGGACATGGAGAACGCCTTATGGTTGTTTTTAGAGATCTCACTGTTAAAGCACTTAGCTGCTAACTGGAAGGTTGACCTCTGTAACCCACCAGCTGCTCTATGGGAGAAGAATGCTTCCATAGATGTTACAGTACAGATTATGAAAACTTCCTATCCATAACCAAAGACCTTGAGAGAATGAGTTGCTCGCCTTAGGAGTTCAGGACCATATTCTCAGGGCACATTAAGTTCAATTGACGTAACAGTCCACAAAGACAATGTTTTATATCCAACTTTCTTGAGGAATGAATGAGGTCTTCGGAGAAGTCAGCTAAGGTGCAACTTTTGATCTTTTCCCATTTAGAGCCAAGAAGAGTGAAGAAAATCAAAGTCTATGGTGCCAAAGGACTAATGGACCATCATGACCCTGAGGCCAAAAAGCAGAGGGTGCCCAACTATCACCATTGACTCTGTGCAAAGACTCACACAGTGGGAGAGTGGGAGCAAAAAGTGGAAAAGAGTTAAAGGAATGAAAAAGATTGCTTTCTGGTCTGATAGAGATTGGTGGCACCCTTGAAATGACAGTCCTTAGTCATCTCCTCAATCCTATAACTGAAATCAGCTCTGTGACTAAACTAGGGACAAATGCATTCCTTCGAGCCAGCAAAAATACAAGAGCTAAAGAGTAGTGTTCACCCAGCGGCCATGATCAGAAGGCCAGAAGAACTAGGGTGGAAGGAAGAAAGAAATGAGAAACACATTCCTTATAAGAAGCAGGAAGAGCGTGGTTACAGTGTGGGGGTATAAATTTTTTTAACTTATTTTTTTAAACATTTTTCTTGATATGTTAATGAAAGTTTACAGAAAACTTGGATTTCCATTCTTTCATTGTTGCACAATTTCCTCCCTCCCTCTACCCACCCCCCAGTCCACTTTGCTATTCATCTCTGATTCTGGACTACTGTCATGCAAATAATACCCGATTGTATAGTTCTTTTAGACAATTCTTTCCCTCATCTATTTCAATGCAGTGTTCATTATTTACCCTCTTCTTTTCTTAGTTTCCTCCCAACCCCGATGTCAGTCCCATTTTACAACAGTGGCAATTATTTGTCCTTTTTTTGTGACTGAGATATTT
This sequence comes from Elephantulus edwardii, assembly GCF_000299155.1. Classification (NCBI taxonomy): domain Eukaryota; kingdom Metazoa; phylum Chordata; class Mammalia; order Macroscelidea; family Macroscelididae; genus Elephantulus; species Elephantulus edwardii. Next base: position 13,523,999 of record NW_006399795.1, read on the forward strand.
CACTCAGCATAGTGTCCTCCAGGTTCATCCATTTTGTAAAATGTTTTATTAGTTCCTTTTTTCAGTACTGTGTAGTAGTATTCCATGTGTGAATATACCACAGCTTCTCTATCCATTCATTTGTTGATGGGCACTTGAGTTACTTCCATCTCTTTGCTATTGTGAAACACGCAGCAATAAATATGGGTGTGCATGTATCTGTTTGGGTGACAGTTTTGCTGGGTCAAGTGGTATTTCTATTTCCAAATTTTGGGGAAAACACCATACTGCCTTCCATAGTGGTTGCACCATTTTACACTCCCACCAACAGTGAGTAAGGATTCCAGTTTCTCCACAACCTTGCCAACAATTGTTTTTTGCTGCTCTGTTGAACTTTGCTATTATTACTGGGTGAGAAGATATCTCATAGTTGTTTTGAGTAGAGGATGTAATTCATGTCAGTAAACACAACGTGAAAGAATTGTCAAAGGGAGGAAAGTCGAATTTGTTCTGTGAACTTTCATCCAAATCATAAAAACCCCTTTTTATTTATTTTTTTTTTTTTAAACACTACGATGCAGAAAACCCTGCTAGGGTGGTTCTACTATCTACTGTAGTGTTACAATGAGTTGTAATCAACTTGACCACAACTACTTTGGTTAAGAATTTCTGGCGATGCAGCAGTGCCCACAAAGTCTGGCAGTTTGAACCTATCAACTACTCTTCTTGAGAAAGATGGGGCATTCTGCTTCCTTAACGATTACAGCTTTGGAAACGTCACAAGGAGTCCTGTAGAGTCACTATAAGTCAGAAATGACTTGATGACATGGGGTTTTGACAAATACATACACAACTATGCAGTTATATAACCTCCCCACTATGTCCCACTGCTGTCACCCCTTCCTCTATATCCAGCCCTTCACAATGATTCTTTTAAAAAAGTTTTTTTATTTTATACTGGTTTATTTACAAAGTTTGAACACGTTTTTTTTCTCATTGAGTTTTTCCCATTTCCTTCACACAGACACAGACACAGACACACAAACCGCTTGCTTGACAACCATTGATCATTTTTGTTACTATAGTTTTGTCTTTTCCAAAATGCCATGTAACAGGTAGGGTATGTAGTTTCTTGCACGTCACATAATTAGCCTGCCTTCTTTCACTTAGCAAACCTCATTTGAGATTCATCCAAATTGTCGTGTGTATGAATAGTTCATTCTTTATCGTTGCTGTGTGATGTTCCACTGTACCAATTACTAGTTAGTAAGTCTGTTCTCTAGTTAAGAGCATTTATGTGGATAAATAATGGGCACTGTATTGGCACAGATGAGGGGAAGAACTGTGTGAAAGGAAGGTATGCAGAGGCATTGTACGTATGACAACAGTCTGGAACAAGGGGTGCATTGCAAACTAGACAGGAAGAGAAAGGAGAGGGAGGAGAGCGCAGCAAGAAATGGATGAAGGGAACGGTTGATTTTCTTAGTCGCTCCCTTCCAGCCTCTGTTCGGTGATCAGGATGGCCTGTGGAAATCGGAGAGAACTTGCCCACCAGAAAAACATGAAGAAAACCCAGGAGGTTAGCAAGGGAAAAAGAAAAAGAGGACAGTTTGACTGCCTCTCAGAGAAAGCAGAGGGATTCTGAGATCATGAAACAGAAAGAGAAGGCAGCTGATGAGAAGTCTTTGTAGACAAGAGAAAAATGACTAGTTAATTTGGAAAAACCTCAGTGCTAATGCCAACTAGGTGTATCATACACTCTAAGATGAAGATTTTGCAGAGTGAACAGTCATTACATATGTTGTCATTTATCCTTATAAAACAATCTATTTTAAATTAAAAAAATTCTAATAAATGAATGAAAACCCAACCTTTCTGTAAACCTTTGTTAAAAACACAATTTTTTAAAAAGAGCATTTTATGTGGTTTATAATTTGTCACGATTGAAAATAAAAAGGGGGGTATTTAAGGGGTTTGTGTAAACAGAGGTTTTCACATGTGTTAAATATCTCAGAATGAGTTTGCTGGATCATATGTTCAACTCTGTGAGAAACCATCAAAGCGTTTTCCCACCAGCAATGGATGAGCTTTCCAGTAGCTGATATTGTCAGAATTTTGTTTTGGCTTTATGTTAATCGTTCTCACAGGTATGCAGTGATATCTCACTGTAGTTGTGGGGTGTATTTCGCTGATGACAAAAGATGATAAGAACCACTTCCTGTTCTTGTCATTCATATTTATTTATATCTTTTGTTTATTTTTATTTTTTTAAATTATTATTAAATTTTATTAGTTTTAATGAACATTTACAGAGATTTTGGGTTCTCATTCATTCATTGTTGCACTGTTTTCTCTACCCTCCTCCCCAGTTCGTTCTTCTTCCCCCCCATGTCTGTTTTAATTGTCCAATTGCCACAGTGCTTGTTGAAGCCAGTTCTGATTAATCTCCTTTGTCAGTGTGTCCTTTGCCATTCCCTATCACTCCTCCCTGAGAGAGATTTCACCCTGATTCATAAGGAAAAGGGGATGGCATATTCTCTTAGCTACTTCCTGCTGAAAAGGGATGCTGTGGGTTTCAGGGTGAAGATCTTCTCTCACTACTCTAAAGGGCCCCTTTGGCAGTAGGAAACACATAGACTATTATGGAGATTGATTTTGGAATTTAGATGCACTGTTATCAATTGTGCTTAGCCGTACATGTTCATATCCTTAAAGATGTATCATGGGGGTGTTGCAACCTAGAAGACACAAATTTAACTAACAAGTTAAAAGTACATGAGTCAAAAATGAACAAGCAATAATATTCCAAGTAGAGGTTCTAGTAGTGGCACAAATCAAGTTACAGAGGGAAGGTGGTTCTTACAATAAAAGGCCTATAGACTAGCACTTTGTCTATTATAGTGTACAGGTTAGGAACCACAAGATGTAGAGGCTCAGCTATATCATTATGGTTCTTAAGTCCCGGAGCAAATTCCATCTACCACTGGGCTGTTTTACAACTCTGAAGTTCACATGCAAGGTAGAGGTGAAGTAAGGAACTGCTTATGAGGTTTTCTGTCCATTCCAAAAACTAAAAGATAGTGAGAAGAGTTGGGACCTCAGAAGGCTTTTAGGACCAATTAGTAGGCTCTATGTCCAGGAGAAAATGAATATACTTACCAGTAATGTTAATGCTCATCCACAGCTCTTCTGGGAGGATCTAAATCGTTGAAGCTCTTTTGCTTATTTTTATAATGACTCTGTTTTCTTGCGGTTGAATATCAAGAGCTGGTTGAATATCAAGAATATATATATATACACACTCCTTATCAAATATGTTTTACAAATATTTTCTTCCTGTCTGTGATTTATCTCTTAATCCTCTTAATAATCTTTCAAAGACCAAAGTTCTGAATTTTGGTTGATGTTGAATTTATCAATCTGTTCTTTTATGGATAGTGTTTTTTGATGGCAAATCTAAGAAATCTTTGCCTGAGATGTTTTCTTGCAAACGCTTTTTTAAAAAAACGTTATTATTTGTGTGTGTGTGTGTGTGTGTGTGTGTGTATACTATCAAATCAGATCTGACAGTATAGGAGGAGATTATTCCTCCTTCTCCAGCAAAGCACCCGGTGGTTTCAAACTGTGCACCTCTGGAATTGCAGTGCAGCTTCTTGCCCTTAGGCCACCAGAGCTCACCCTTGCAAAAGTTTTGTAGTTTACATTTAAGTCTGTTAATTTGAATTAACTTTTGTATGAAGTACGAGTTTAAGTTTATTTTAAAAATATATCCAATTGTTCTAGCACCATTAATGGGAAAGGTTATCCTTTTTCCATGGAATTGTTTTGACACTTAAAAGAAAAAAAGTCAGCAAGCTCTGGTGGCCTAGTAGCAAGAAGCTGCACTGCAATCCCAGAGGTATGCAGTTCGAATCCACCAGATGCTCTGCTGGAAAAGGAGGGAAAATCTCCTGTACCTGTCAGATCTGATTTGACAGTGCACACACACACACACACACACTAATAAAATAAAATAAATTTTTAAAAAGTCGTTGCCCATATATATACATGGGTCTATTTTTTGAATAGAAATAGGCCAGAAAGCAATAAGAAATGAAACTTTCTTTAATAATAGTTTAAAAGGAAGTGTCATATTTGTTGTTGTTAGGCCTCATCAAGTCAACTATGACCCATAGTGACCTTGTGAATAATGGATATGAACTGTGTCCTGTCCTGTAAGCCCGTTGTTATACCTATGGTGCTGATGCATCTTCTTGAAGCTCTTCTCTCTTTAGCTGAACCACCACCTTTCCCAGCAGGATGTTTTTTCCCCAAGAAATGGCCTTTCCCGAGGACACGCCCAAAGCATATGAAACAAAGATGCAAAAATACTGAATAAAATGCCAATAGAATCCAACGATACATCAAAGAAATAATTCACCATGACCAAGTGGGATTCGTAACAGGTATGCAAGGATGTATGCAAGGATGGTTCAACATAAGGAAAACAATTAATGTGATTCAACATATTAACAAAGCAAAGAACAAGAACCACATGATCCTATCAATTGATGCAGAAAAGGTCTTTGACAAAATCTAACACCCTTTCCTGATTAAAACACTCAACAAAATAGGATTAGAGGGGAATTTCTTCAACATAGTAAAAAGTGTTTATGCAAATCTGAGAGATAACATTGTTCTCAATGGAGAGAGGTTAAAGACATTTCCTTTAAGAACAGGAACTAGGCAAGAATGCCCACTATCACCTCTCTTATTCAATATTGTATTGGAAGTCTTAGCGATAGTAATAAGACGAGAGAAGGGAATAAAAGGTATCCAAACTGGCAAAGAGGAGGTAAAATTATCTCTCTATGCAGATGATATAATAGTATACTTAGAAAACCCTAAAGACTCAGCAAGAAAACTATTGGACACAGTGGACCAATTCAGCAAAGTAGCAGGATACAAGATAAACATACAAGAATCAGTTGGATTTCTCTACAGTGACACAGAAAATACAGAGCCAGAACTAAGAAAAATAATACCTTTCACAATAGCTAATCACAAGATTAAGTACTTAGGAGTAAATTTAACCAGAAGCACAAAGGATCTATTCAAAGAGAATTACAAAACATCCTTGTCTTTAAGGAGCACCCTGCTTGTGTTTCCTCCAAGACTGACCTATCTGGGTTTTTTAGCAGTCTATGGGTTATTTAGTCCTCTTTCTCAGCACCGCAGTTCAAAGGCATTGCTTATTCTTCTGTCATTCCTATTCATTTTCCAATTCTCAGGTGCATAGCAAGTAGATGAAAATACCATTGCTTGGGTTAGGTGCACCATGCTCTTTAAACTGACATTATTGTTCTTTTGTTAGTTTGTTTTGTAGATATCCTTTATTAAGACACAAACAGAGCAAAGACAAACAAAAGCAGAATCCTAGAATGAGAGAAACATCAGCATGATGCCAGAAGTATTCCACCAAATCTTGGCTACGACTTCCATTTATATGATTTGGAAACCAAGTACAATCCATCACTGGTATAAGTGGGAGCTACATAAGCAGGCAAGAGGCCATTATTGGGTTACAGACACAACTGTATCACAAAAAGATTTAAAGAAGTCTTGTTTAGGTTGTGACCACCTGACTATATAGTGATCAGAGCTCGGACTCTGGCTGTCATTAAGGACACACTAAGACAAGTTCCCTGGTTCTCCATGCACGCTCTGAGCAGGGATTGCACCTTCCTGGGATTGCAGGGCAGGGAGCTCAGGTGGAATGCCCCTGAAGAGTTGTGCTGTTAACCCCAAAGCAGCACCTCTCCAGTTTGAATCCACCAGCGGCTCAAAGATGCCAATAACATACAAACACACATCTTTCTGGTATTCTCTTCTTTCAGCCAAGATCCATCTGACATCAGCAATGAAATCCTTCTTTCCATGGCTTCTTCTGAGCCAAGTTTAAATTTCTGACAATTCTTGGCCAATATTTGGAAAACCCTTCAGCAAGATTTTATTTGCATGAGATAATAATATTTTAAAAAGGACTTCCTTATCAAGTTTAACACCCTTGGTACCAGCAGTCAAGAAATAAGGAGATGTATTGCACTGGGAAAATCTGCAGTTAGGGACCTCTCATTTTATTTGCATGAGATAATAATATTTTAAAAAGGACTTCCTTATCAAGTTTAACACCCTTGGTACCAGCAGTCAAGAAATAAGGAGATGTATTGCACTGGGAAAATCTGCAGTTAGGGACCTCTCCAAATTAGTGAGGAGGAATGATGTCAGTTTGAGGAATAAGGTGCATCTGATTCAGGTCATAGTCTCTCAATCACTTGCTATGCATCTGAGAATTGGACAATGAATAAGGATGACAGAACAATTGACACCTTTGAGCGAAGACGCCTTTGGAGAAGAGCACTGAACATCCCATGGATGGCCAAGAGAACAAACAGATATGTCTTGGAGAGAGTGCAGCCAGAGTGTTCTTTGGAGGCAAAAATGATGAAGCTTTGTCTCACATATTTTGGGTATTTTGCGAGGAGGTTCTATTCCTTGAAAAGGGACATGATGCTGGGAAGGGTGAAGTGTCAGTGAGGGAAAGTAAGACCCTCAACCAGGTGGATTGCCATAGTGACTGCTGCAGTGGGCTCTTGTGTATCAGGAAGTGTGAGGATGGCACAGGATAAAACAGAGTTCAGACCTCTTGTTCACAGAGTCTCTGAGTCGTGCTTGACCCGACAGCATCTAACAAGAAGAAGTTTAAATTCTTTAGCTATTGAGGTTTACCTCATCATTCTGCAATATATTGTTGTTTTTAAGCATTGTGGACTATGATCATAGTGGACTATGACTCATAGTGACCATATGAACAACAGATGTTGAACCTTGCTTTGTCCACCACCATTGTCAGAATCTCTGTCTATAGGTGATACAACGCAATCTTTAGCTGGGTGTTACACCCTCCTGTTAATGAAGTATCTTTAGGCCTTGCATCATAGATGATCTTTTCAATGAATAGGAAGGAAAACTAAGTGTTTTAAACTTTAACTGAAGAACTGCTAGGTTTGCTCTGAATTATAGACTTTCTTATTGTCCTATTTCTTTTCCCTCTTTATATGATGTGCTGACTCAGAGTGTTTCCCCTGAAATGGTTCAGATGCCAGCTGATGCAGGCATCCCATATCCAGATGGGAAAGGATTGTACTGCCAACCCAAATACACTTGATTTGAATCCAACAGCAGCTCTGCAGGAGAAATGCAGTCTCCTCCCACATAATTTACTCCCTCTAGTTGTGCCAAGAAATCTGGAGAACGCCACTTGGCCAACTGACTGGAAGAGATCTATATATGTTCCCATTCCAAAGAAGGGTGACCCAACAGAGTGTGGAAACTATAGAACAATATCATTGATTTCATATGCAAGCAAGATTCTACTGAAAATTATCCAAAAACAACTGGAACAGCACATTAGCAGGTAACTGCCAGAAGTCCAGGCTGGGTTTAGAAGGGGTCGTAGTACTAGGGATATTATAGCTGATGTTAGATGGATCTTAGCTGAAAGCAGGGAATACCAGAAGAATGTCAATCTGTGTTTCATTGCTTATGCAAAGGCGTTTGACTGTGTGGATCATAACAAACTGTGACTGACTCAGAAGAATGGGAATCGCAGAACACTTGATCCCAGTAATGTGAAACCTATACTTGGACCAAGAAGCAGTCATCAGAACAGAGCAAGGAAACACTGCATGGTTCAAAATTGGGAAGGATGTATGCCAGGCATGTGCCCTAACTCCATACCTTTCAACCTGTATGCTGAGTAGATTACCTGGTAGGCTGGGCTCTATGAGGAGAAATGTGGGGTCAGGATTGGTGGGAGATCTATCAACAATCTGCACTATGCAGATGACACAGTCCTGCTTGCTGAAACTGAGGAGGACCTCATGCACTTACTGCAGAGGGTCAAGGACTGCAGCCTTCACTATGGATTGAGGCTCAATATCAAGAAGACAAAGATTCTCACCACTGGACCAATTGGCAGCATCAGGCTGGATGGTGAAGAGATTGAGATTGTTCACAGCTTTAGTCAGCTTGGCTCCACAGTCAACACTCGTGGCACCAGTAGCCAGGAAATTAAAAGACGTATTGCGATGGGAAATTCTGCTGTTAGGGACCTCTCCAAAGTACTGAAGGGCAATGGTGTCACTCTGGAGACTAATGTGCATCTGATACAGGCCATGGTCTTTGCAATCACTTGTTATGTGTCAGAGAGTTGCACAATGAGTAGGAAGAAGGAGAATTGATGCCTTTGAGCTGTAGTGCTGGAGAAGAGTATTGAATGTACCATGGACTGCCAAGAAAACAAACAGATTCACCTTGGAGAGGGTTAAACCAGGCTGCTCCTTGGAGGCAAGGATTCTGGGGCTTCGTCTGACATACTTTGGGCATGTTGCAAGGAGGAAGAGGTCTTTGGAGAGGGACATCATGCTTGGGAGGGTGGAGGGACGGCACAGGAGGGGAAGACCCTCTACGAGGTGGATTGATTCAGTGACTGGGGTAATCGGGATGGGTGTATCAGAGACAGTGCGATTGGCACAGGACAGAGCAGAGTTTAGGGCTGTTGTGCATAGGGTCGCTATGAGTCACAAGCAACTTGACGGCACATAACAACAACAACAACAACCTTCTGGAGGGTCACGCACCCCCTGGTGATCCCTCTTAACAACCTTTAACTCTTTTAAGATATTTCTGGTGCCAGGGTCAACCCGTCAGGGGAATGACTCACATGATTGTTGGTGCCTCAGGACGATGTTGCAGAGATTGGTGAGCGGTGCAGCTGGATGCTATGTCCCCGTGTCCTAGGACAGGAGGCTTCCCCAAAAGAGAGCTAGCACTGAGCCCCTGTGAGCTTATCTAAGCCCTTAGTAGCATGGGCCTTGCACCCCACCGTAAATCCATCTCCTTAAAACAAGAACTATTTTAGCACAAAATAAACAGGCCATCAATGGCTAGGAAAGACTTTTGGAATCATCATCTCTTAACACCACAGTCTCTACACAGTCTCTAAGGTGCATTATGGCTGTATTTCTTTGAAGACAGATTTGTATGTTCTTTTGGCAGACTTACATAAATCATTAAACACAACAAACTCAGTACTTAATGGCAGCAAACTTTATTCTTTCAGCTAAACTGTCACTTTAGTTTAAAGGTGATTTCCAGAGATAGTTTCAATTTGAGGTTTGAAACCCATAGTCTGAGGGGATGAATCCGTGCCGGGAGACTCGGTGTGCTGAGATCTTCAGGAATCTGAAATGTTTCACATATTTCTCCCTTTTCATTGGGGTTCATGCTTTGTGTCTCTTAACCAAATTATTTAGTAGTGGTGGCTCGGCACTGTCCTTGCTTCTAAAGAGAACTCCAGCTACAATGCCTTCAAGACAGATTTGTTTGATTGCGTTTGGCAGTCCATGGTGTAGTCAATATTTTTAATCAACACAACAGCTCAGAGCTATCAGGGTTTATCTTTTCTGCTCTTTCTTATTCACTGTCCCAGTTTCATGTTCTTTTGAAATTATTAAAATAGCTGTCTACATTCCTCACACTCTGCTTTTTTAAAGAAAGCACCAGAAATACAAATTGGATTTAGAAGAGACCATGGCACTAGAGACACCATTGCCAATGTCATATGGATCTTGCCGAAAAGCAGGGAGTCCCAGAGGAATGTCTATCTGTGTTTCATGGACTATGCAAAGGCATTTGTGTGGATCACAAGGAATTGTGGCTGACCCTGATGGTGTCCCTGTGTTAGTTCCTCTGAAGACACCAAACCGTCCCGGTCCCTGTGTTTTACATTAGCCACCTTGAGCCCAGCTCTGATCAAGTCCTGAAGTGCCAGCTCTGCCTTTGGCCCTTTTGCCATTGGAGGGAGAATGCACCCAAATGCCCCTCCATGGCGGCCTGGGCAGCAGGCCTGGGTGGATGGGGAACAGGTCACAATGTAGAGGACTGAGCGGGAAGAGGGAGCCCAGCCTGTCAGCGAGGTCACGCCAGGGGGTCAGAAGACACACTGTCCATACAGTGACCTCCCTGGGCCTGGAGCCTCGCCAGGGGTCCATCTGTGTGTTGCTCTCCACTGCTTCTCTCTCTCTCTCGGCTTTCCTCTGTCAGTCTGTCTTTGCATCTATCTCTCCTTCTCTGTGTATGTTGTCTTTCTTCATCTCCCTCAGTTCCTTTCTCTCGGTGTTTATCTTCGTCTCCCTCTCCTGGTCTCCCTCTTTCTCCTGTGTCCCTTGTCCCCTGAGGAGTAGCCCTCTCGTGTCACCCATGAAGTGGCAAATGACCCCCTCCTGGATCCCATTTGTTCATGTCTAGCCTGTGGGGAGTGGTTTACTCAGCCGAGGCCATCATCAGAACAAGCGCTTTATTACATTACAAAAATGAAAGATCCCACCAAGACACGGCTAAAAAAATAACACATTTCCCCCAAGATTCCATTCCCCCTGAAGTTCGTCATATTGTTGGGATAAATTCATTAATACTGCCTGAAGAAGCATTATGTTGTTGTTGTTGTACATGAAAAACCATGGGAGGACATTTTTAAAAACCCTGAAAGCTTTAAAGTGCTTTATCGGTGGTGACAGAGAAGCAAAGGGTCGTGTGTCTAAAGGACAAAGGACAAGTTCCAGGAGGAGTTCAATTCCTACAGGTGGTTGTAACACAGAGAGAAATTACTTCCCCCAACCCACTGGCCCCGGTACCCAAGGTTAGGGAGGAAGAGGGTATGAGGAAACTTGGGGAGACTAGCTAGGTCCACGGCTTCTTAGCAACAGCACCTGGCACTGATTTTTTAAAAAATTTATATTGATTTGCATACACAATTCATATACATGGTGTATCACGCATATTGTATTTCACACATTCCTTCATTCAGGGGCACGGATTTGGAGGGGTGGTTGGGTCTTCCCATTCAGTCCTCCTTGTGGACACCACAGGGTCCTTGACTTGGTGCAATGGTCCAGGCTACAAGACAGCAGGCAGGTTCCCACCACTCCATTACTGCTGGGAACAAACATGTCAAAACTTTGAGGCTTGTGTACTTTCCCTGGATTTCTGAACTTTGAAGAACAAGGGTCTCAAACTCAAGAATGACAATGCTATGCTGAGTGCATGCATTTTCTCATAATCATGTTGAAATTTTTAGTGTTTCTTCCAGTAGTGTTTTGGGGGATTTTTCTCTTCAAAAGTGGTCCTCTACCAGCAGGGTGTGAAAAGACTGGCAGACATGAAAGCTTGTAGAGTGAGTGTATGGGGTATGGGACTGTTTGGGGCCTGTAGGGCCCCCTAGATAGTGCTGGCAAAAAAAAATGCTTGAGTGTCCTTTTTCAGCTGCGTGGCTGGGCTTCCAGGAAGGTCCCTTGGGTCCTGGGCACCCAGCTCTGTACCTGCCAACCCTGGGGTGGGTGAGAATGTGTGTGGCAAAGAGACACACCCACCCATAGGAAGCAGGAATTCAGATATATCCCAACTTGGGTCCATGGGTCCCCTGGGTGGTGCAAGTGGAAACCAAAACCATTCTGGCTGTTAACCAAAATGCTGGAAGTTCAAGTGTACTCAGAGGTTCCACAAAGGAAAAGTTTGGTAAACAACTTCTAGGACAATCAGCCTTTGAAAACCAACTGTAAGGAGTGGAAGTTTTTTTACATACATGGGGTCCTCAGGGGATGGAGTCGACCCAATGGCAACTAGTTTTTGAGGGGCCCAGGAATGGTTTTGGGGGACCCCTGAGATGACAGGAAGAGGCAGCACTGATAGGATGAGGCATGTGGAACCCTGAGCCAGCTGCTAGGTTTTAATTGAGCTCTGCTGAACAAGGGGTGGGGGTAAGGTCAAGCACAGGGCAGCCTCTGTGCCTCGGCACCTTCATGACTGAGACAAGAGCATGGAACTTATCCTGCACCCCTAGTCCAGGGCAGTGAGTGTTCCGGGACCATTCACCACAAGGGTAGTCAAGCCCCACTCATGACAAACCCTCAGATTCTGCAGCTGCTGAGGTGGTTACAACTGTGGTTACCTGGACAAAGGTGGATTAGCCTGGGAGACTAGGTTCTCCAAAGATTCTGTGGCTCCCCAAGCAGCTGGGCGCTCCACGCCCATCAATCACAGCATGCCCCATGGCTGGGATGAATGGATGCTGTTGGTCCGGATGTCTCAGCCTGCCTGCAAACTGGAATCACCTGGGCTGTTCTGAGGAGTTGGTCCCCGAAAGCTATGCCTTCCCACATCTGTCCCCGGGGTATGTAAGGGAGAAGGATGAGTTGGTTGTCCTAGACACACTCACGTCCATCCCAAGCACTGCTTTTAAATAAGTGCAGACAGGCGAGGCTTACGTTCGCTGTTTTCCAGGATGACCAGAAATTAGACCCTGTTGGGGGTGTTTGAGGGTGGCTGTGGCTCTGGGGTTTTGCTGACATGGACACTGGCAGCTGCAATATGGACAGTGAATTTGCCTTTAAAAACCACATCTCAGTGCTTTTAATACAAGTGACAACTCCTTCTGTACAGATGTCTCACTTCCCGGGGAGACTGGAAATTGAACCAAGGACTTGGTGAGTTGTCTGATGAACAAAGGCATGGAACTTGACCTCTACCTCTCCCAGGAAGCCACAGGTAGAACTGGAGACCACTCCAAGGCAACAGAGTTGTTGCCTAGGCTTCCTCCAACCCTCACATGGCCCCCTTTCACTGTCCCTCCCCACTATCCAGCATCTGCAGTGTTGGGAAGCCAGCACTGCACTGGATTGGGCTGGGAGTGATGGCAATACAAGCTTAGAGACACAAATGCTGATCCACCGTGTAGAAAAGGAGACCATTCCATTAAATATTGACAATTTCCAATAGTCTAAGGGTAACGCTGTCAATTCTATCCCACTGGGGGGTGGTCACTTGAAGAGGGGTGACAAGGGCCAACGGCCTTCACATAGGCCTCGATCAGTGGTGGATTCGCTAGAACCTTTCCCACATCTTGGCTGGGCCAAGTATCCCATGATCCCTTTCTCCCCATCTTCTCCCCAGTTCCAGCTCATTTATGCTGTGAACAGCAAGTGATCAGTGAGGAGAGGGTTGGAACTAGGGGTTGAACATGTGAGGGACCCAGACAAGCCCTCAGCCCAGCAGGGGCAGTGCCCAGCCCAGCAGGAGGCACAGACAGTTTAGGACATTCATCTGGAAACTAGTGTTTTCTCTGCACCACAGCGCTGTGGGTGCATGCATTTGTGGGTGTTCCCCAGAGGCCTGTCCGTGGGTTCGCAGCCAGCTCACATCTCAGACACCATCACACTGCTCCTCACTGCTACCCAGAATCAAAGGACCTCGGGAAATACTTGTTGGCAGTCCGTTGGCAAAGCAGACCCTTTTATTATGAAGGGTCTCCCCCCGGGGGAGGTGGCTGTCCTCAGGAGCACAAGCAGAGCAGTGGAGCGCTGGCCCAGCCACCTGGGTCCCCCCTCCACGCCACTGTTCTAGGAATGAGATTCCTGCTGGGCCACTCTGGTCCGGGAGTGAACAGCAAGCAGGCTGAGGGCAGGTGGCCCACCTTGGGGAAGTGGCCCAGCCTGGAAGCCCACTTGGAGGGCAGCTTTAGAAGTTATCCCAGGAGATTCAGGCATCTTGGGACCTGACAGTGTCACCTGGGGCGCGTGAAGGTCATCGCTGGGGATCCTGACAGTGTCACCGCTGGGGCAGCCCCTGGCCGCAGGGCAGCCCTCACCAACTCCCCAGCCACAGCCCAGAGGCCCCGCCTCCAGGAGGACGTTCCGGAGAAAAAGGTCAAGGTTCCTGGGGGGCCTGCGCTGGAGGCTAGCTCCTGTGCGCCCTGCGCGCCACCAGCAGACCCGCGGCCTCAGTGGATCTCGCCCTCCGTGAGCTCCTCCTTGATGGCCTGTCTGCGCGCCTTGCAGTCCGGAAGGTCGAAGCCGAAGTCGGCCCAGTCGTCGGGGCCGGCGGGCCCGCTGCGCCCGGGGATGGTGATGGTGTGGCGCACGCGGAAATGCACGGCCTCCATGACCCGCTGCCGCTGCAGCTCCCCGGCGCCACCCACCGCCAGCGTGGCCGCCGCGTTGCTGCTGGCGCGGAGGAGCTGCTGCGCGCCGCCGTAGTCGTGACCCTGCTTCAGGTCCTGCAGCCCCCGCCAGATGGTCATCCGGTACTGGTCCGGGATCTTCAGGGCCCCGAGGTCCTGCAAGGGCAATGGCTCCGTGAGAGGGGCCCCGGAGCGGGACAGGCCACCCACACACCCTCTGTGAGCTGGCTGTGGGCTTCAATAATAAGCAGGAGGGGACCGGGGCCCCAAATCCACTGTTAACGTTGAAATTCAGTGTCAGGGTCGGTCTGGAGGAAGTGGCCGACAGATGGATTCTGGCAAATGTAGGACTGGGAGTCTGTTCTCGCTTTACTAGGGGACCCTGGCAGAGCTGCCCCAGGGCAAAAAAGTGACCATGTTTGGGGATGAAGAGGCAGAGGGGTAAGAGCCGAGGTCACTCTGGGCTGTGTGTGGGGGTGGGTCTGCCTAGTGGAAGTGGTGGGTGGTCTAGCTGAGCACCCACAGCAAGCTGGAGACCACCAACCAAGCTTCCACTCTGGCCTGCCTTTCAGAAGCACCTTTCAATCCTGCCCCCGCAGCCCCCCAACACAGATGCCAGAAGCACACAAATCACACGAGGAGAGACGAGGTTCACGCCACGCACAGGTTGGCTGGTGGGGCCCTGGCCCTGGCTCACTGGGGACCGTGCACCCGGAGATGTTAGTAATGCGGACACAGTGGTCAATTGCCTGGCTCCAGCGCCTCTGAGTTCTGGGCTCTGAGGTCTGGGATAGAAAGTGCAGGAGGAACCTCTGACCGGACCTCAGCTGGGAGAGAAAGGGACATGGGGGCCCATGAGACTGAGCTGGACCCCACCCCCGACCCCCAGGGGCCACTAGCCTAACAGCCTGATGTCCTGGTTTCTCTTTCTGGCCACTTCCTGTGGCTGATGCTAAGTCACCATTGAAGGCGAGCCAAGGTGACAAGCAAGGAAAATCCTTCCCACAGTGGGAGTAACGGGCCAGTGTTCTCATGAGGAGCCTCTGAATGGTGCAAATGGTTGATATTTTTGACTGCTAATCAAAAGGTCAGAGGTTGCAGCCCATCCAGGATCTCCTTGGATGAAAATCCAGCCACTGAAAGATGCTGTGGAACATGACTCTGCTCTGAGACGTGAGTTTGCTGTAAGTCAGAATCGATGTGACGACAGTTGGTTTATTTGATCCAACACAGAATGTGAACAGAGCCCGGAGCCCGGGGATGTCCCCGTTCTGGAGGCTTAATGGGAAGGAGCTGCACTGCCAACCCAGAGACACACAGCTGGAACCCAGCAGCTCCGTGGGACAAGGATGGGCATTCTCCTCCCGTGTGAGAAGCGCCTCTGAAAACCTGCTGGAGGGTCAGCTGTGGGTCGGTTCTAACTCAAGAGCACATAATAACCATAACAACAATGGTTCCAGAGGCTTCAGCCTCTCCAGGCTTCACTCTGACCCCAGGTAAAAAAAAGGTGCTGACCTGGACTGTACCAAGCGCCCCTTTAGCCCTTACAGTCTCCGTGCCTTGGAGACAGCAACCCCATAAAATCAAAGACAGACTGGCCACCGGGAAAAAAGATTCTGGTGAAGGAGGAAACTCCCGAGTACAGGAGGCCAGTTTAGGACCAGTCCAGCCGCAGGGGCTGAGTGTGCCCACACCACCACCGACTGCCCGTTCAGCTGCACTAAATCTCACTACAGTGACTTCAAAGAGGAGGACACATGCGAGGCTGTGGACTCTGCTTGTGGGGAGAACTTCTCAAACACCCCAGCTTCCTCTCCTGCTACAAAGAGCAGGGATTGAGAGCAGGTGGCCCGGAAGGACAGCACCCTCTCTGCCACCTTTTGGGTGGAGGTTGGGTGGCCGCTGCCCAGCGGTGGGGGCGCTGCGGGCATTTACCTCGATGGTGAGGTTCTGCAGGTGGTAAATGTTCTGAAGCCCCTGCGAGGTGAAATACTCGATGCAGTTGGGACACCCCAAGCCTGTTAAGAAACTGCAGAGAGAGTTTGAGAGAAAACGCGGGTTAGCGTCCACATCCACCCTCCTCGTCCACGCGGCTGGCACGCACGACACTGTCCGAGGAGCTGGACAGGGCTGCGGCCTCTGGTTGGATGTGCACACAGCCCAGGATATGGTCCGCAAGGAGGTCGTGGTTCTGCTTTTCTTTTATTCTCTGTAAACTATAAAGGTCCCTGATGGGACAGTGTGAAGCACTCAGCTGTTTAACTAAAAGATTGATGGTTCTAATCCACCCGTTGGCTCTGAGGGGGATTACAGCCTCCCAAACCCAGCGAGTCAGAATTGACTTCATCACCTAACAACAGGGAGACTGTCTCCCCTTGCCTCCGCATCACATGTCACCCCTGACCTCTGGCTTCTAGGTGGCAATGATTTAACAGGAGAGGATGGGGGCCTGTAGGGATGGCGAAGGCACTGAAGGCCAGCTGACCAGGAGCTACAGACAGACCAAGGTTAGTGGACATGGCAACAGCACACGGTGCCCGACAGCTGGGGCCCAGCAGCAGCCTGCCTACCTGACGAGGCTGGGGTCTGCATGGTAGGGGGGTGGCGGGGTGCAGTGGGATCCCGAGACCATGGGCTGCGAGCTGTGGCCGCTGTTCATCTCACCATTGGACGACATTGGGTGGCTGTGGTTGTTGAGCATCCCAGGGCCTGGACGAGAGGTGGACAGTGAGTGTGAACCAGCCTGTGTGTCCCCGTGCAGGGTCCACCCATGCCTGACACCATGGAAGGCTTTCAGAAGCAGAGGGCAGTTGAAAACTTGGGGGCCAGAGTCAGGGTCAGCTTCCAGAAGCCGGGCACTGCCCCAACAGTCAGAAATGGGAGTGAGCACCCCACAATCCTGCTCCATCGCCCCGACAGTCAGATATGTGAGTGAGCACCCCACAACCTTGCTCCATCACGAGGGATGAAGTACTGAGAGCTTTACTTGGCTCCTAAGGGTGATGTTTCCTTGCTGTGGGGTCCGATGGGGGAGAGCTCAGCCTGCACCCAGAAGACACCTCCCAGCACTTTCTCAGGGCCCATGGCTGTGCCCACAGGAGGCTCTTTTTGGGGTGTCCCCACTCCACACCCCACCTGCATACCCAGCTCTGCACACGGGCTCTGATGGGAGCTTCCCACCCTCTCATCTCCTGACTGAAGGGGATCTGGTCCCTTTGCTGCCATTATGCCATTGGCGAAACCGAGGCTCAGGGAGGTGTAGAATCCACCCAGGGGCTCCCAGGGCATGACGCTTACGTCCTCTACCAAGACGCCCTCTGCTCCTGCAGCTGTAGGCCTCGCAGGGGGGTGAGAGGAAGGAGAGGGCTGACCGCTTGGGGTCCGAGTGTCACGTCAGAACTTAACAGAAAGCACCTCCCCCCACTACCCTGGGTACCCCTCCAAAGGGACTCACCCACAGGTCCCAGACTGGGCCCAGCAGCCGAGCTATGCGGGGGAGGCTGGCCCACCAGCTGGTTGACGGAAGGTAACTTGCTGGCACCACCATGTCCTTTACCCATGGGTGACAGGATGGGCCCATAGGCTGGGGGCTGCAGGTGACTCCTGCTTGGAAAAGGCAAGCACGACGTCAAATAGGAGACCTGCAGCTTCTCTGTGCTCTCTCCCTGATGTCCATCGTCCTGTGTGGCCTGTGGACAGAGACCCCAGCTCCAAGCAGAGATGTGGGCAGGGGCTCCCCCGCAACTTGCCTGTCCCTTCTTTCACTCTTGCTATTAAGAGGGTCAGGTGGGGGCTGGGGAGCTCAGTTTCTTTGTCTTTGTTTACTTTTTTGTCTTGGAGTGGTGTCATCTTCCTTCCTCATTGGTCTCAGACCTGTGTCAGTCTCAGGGTCCCCTGCCTCAAGTTGTTCCTGGGGCTCCAGGACCCCGTGAGAGAATCAACCTGATGGCTATATGGCAGGTCCTAGAGCGACCCACACCCAGGAAGGCTTCCTAGAGCAGCGGACCCTGTGCTGTCTGAGTGCCCCCAACCCTGCACACACTGCTGTCCCAGAGATCTCTGGAGCTCCTGGCATTTCCCTGCTTTCCCTGCGGCTTGGACCCTCTCCCGCCCCTGCTGCTTGTGGTGGCCTGACCGGGGCTGCACTCACGGCCTCTGCAGAAGCTGCTGTTGCTGCTGCCGGTACGTATCCACCAGCTGCTGTGGCACCAGCTCCGTCAGCTCCAGCCCCTCCTTGATCTTCATCAGGATCTCGAAGTTCTCCCGGCCCCGCACCTGAGAGACAGCCAAGCCTTTGCCAAGTGCACACGGGATGTACCCACCCGAGATCCTTTGTGGGCGAAGGTAGCTACAGCCTTGGGAGGACCCCAGCTAGCAGCACACAGCTGCCGGTGCCCTTTATGGGACTCCCCAGCACCAGAGTTCTTCTCTTCTTCCCAGGGAGCAGGTCTGGCCAGGGCTGCTGTCCTGGGGCTGAATGCCTGTCTTTGGTCTAGCACCCTCATCATCCTCTTCCCACACTGAGCACAACGATGTAGTAAGGCTGGGTGCTCTGTGAGCACAGGGTTTTAAAATGAGACGTTCCTAATACCATTTGACCCAGCGATTCCACTACTGGGAATTTACTCATAGGAAACCATAACCGCCCCCTAAGCAGATATATGCACACCCATGTTTATCGCAGCTTTGCTCACAATAGCAAAGAGCTGGAAACAACCCAAGTGCCCATCAACAAACGAATGGCTAGAGAAGCTCTGGTATATTCACACAATGAAATACTATGCAGCAGTGAAAAACAAGGAACTCATGAAATATTATGCAAAATGGATGACTCTGGAGGACATTATGCTGAGTGAAATATCTCAGTCACAAAAGGACAAATATTGCATAAGGCCACTGTTATAAAACAGGACTGACATCTGGGTTGAGGGAAGATAGAGAAGAAGGGGAGGAATGATGTATACTGCATTGAAACAGATGAGGGAGAGAACTGCTTAAAAGGGGTATATGATTAGGTATTATTGTCATGACAGGAGTCCAGAGTGAGGGCTGCATAGTAGAGTGGACTTGGGGATAAGGATTGCATAACAATGAAAGAGTTTTACTTTTCAAGGAAAAGAGTGAATTAGGGGGTAGTGGGTGGGCAAGGAGAAAAGTGCAACAATGAATGACTGGAAAGCCTGTCTCTGTAAACTTTCATTAAAATTAATTTTAAAAAAACCAACAAGACGTTCCTGCTTTAAGGGCTCAAGTAATTAACAGTGATTGGAGATACCAATCACAGGTGAGGGTGCACAGGTGAGGGTGGCACCTGTGGGGCCAGTGGGTGGCCCTGGAGATGTAAGGATGATGCAATTCCTGGTGGGTCCCTGGTAGGATCGGCATGCTTCTCGTGTCGCCATCTAGCAGCCTGTCTCGGGTCTGTGTGGCTTTTAAGACCCCACCCCAACTGCCTGGCCTGACTATGAGCTGACCTGGGCCCTGTGGCCACTCTCAGAAGCACAGTGCTGCTCCTGGTGGCCTCGGGAACAGGACCTGCGTTGGGCACACTCACCGGCATGTAATACATGTCCTCGTCCCCATGCCGTCTCTTCTTCACATTGGCCCCTAGAGGAGGGATAGCTGGGGGGCTCTGCTTGAATGCTGGAAGAAAGGAAAGAAGGAGAGGGAAGGTGGGTGATCAGAGATGAGAGAGGCCACATGCAGGAGATGGACAAAGGCAGACAATTTGTGGAGCTCCCCCCTCCCCGGTCAATTGCAAGATGGACAAATCCCCAGGCCGCCCATGCTGGACACCTATCCCTGATGAGACCGCTGGATGGAGCTGGGCCAGGGCCAGCCACAGGCCACATCCTCAGAGGGACTGAGACCCAGGATGAGCACGGTGCTGTTAGGGTAAGTCTCAGTCACTAAGCGATGCAGGTTCAAGCCACACAGGTGAGCACTCCACCGCCCCGCCCTCCCTCTAGTCCCAGCCCTGCTCACTGCGCTTGCTGGCTGCCCCGCTCTTGGCGGCGCTCTCGTTCAGGGCCTGCTGCTCTCGGAAGTGGTCCTCATCTGCCTTGCGGTCTCGGCCCGGACAGGCACAGATGCGGCCCTCAAAGGACCGGCGGCCCAGCACCTGTCCACTGTGGGGCAGACACAGTTGGAACGATACACACTCAGGCCCTTCCCTCAACCCCACTTCCACCCCACGCCAGCAGATCCCACTGCATCTGAGTGAGGGAAGCAGGAGTGCCTGGCCGGAAGAACTGATGTTCAGAGGGTGAAAAGGTGCTCGGGGACATCACCCCACATGCCAGACCCTGCTGTCCTTCAAGCAGCCTTTGCAGGTTGGGGTGGGAGGCATCCCTTTGTGGCCTGCAGACCACAGAGCAAAAGTCTATGCAGGACCCCTTCTCCAAACTAATTTTCAGGACTTGGGGCCCAGCCTTCATGCCCCCAGGCCAAGCTCCCTGGTAGTACTGGTTCAAGCCCCCCCACCTTGTGCCAGCACACTCACTCCCGGGTTTCCAGGGTGATAATGATGAGGATGGGTCTCCGGTTCATGCCCCCGACACAGCTGCTGTTGCACATGAAGTTGTACAGGATGGTAGTGAATTCCGTCCCCACCTGCACATAGGGAGGAAGAGGAGAAGGACTACAGTGTTGGTGAACAAGCCCCTGCAGTAATCTTGGAGGTGAGGAGGGCCCAAGGCTCTCCTCTGCGGCCTTCTGCCATGCATCCGTCCGTCCGTCCGTCCATCCATCCATCCATCCATCCATCCATCCACCCATCCTTCCATGCATCCATGCATGCATCCATCCATCCTTCCATACATGCATCCATGCATGCATCCAGGCATCCATCCATCCTTCCTTCCATACATGCATCCAGGCATCCATCCAGGCATCCATCCAGGCATCCATCCATCCATCCATCCATCCATCCATCCATCCATCCTTCCATGCATCCAGGCATCCATCCATCCATCCATCCATCCTTCCATGCATCCGTCCATGCATCCATCCATGCATCCATCCAACCATCCATCCACCCATCCTTCCATGCATCCATGCATCCATCCATCCATCCATGCATGCATCCAGGCATCCATCCATCCAACCATCCATCCACCCATCCTTCCATACATGCATCCAGGCATCCATCCATCCATCCATCCTTCCATGCATCCATCCTTCCATGCATCCATGCATCCATCCATCCATCCACCCATCCTTCCATGCATCCATCCATGCATGCATGCATCCATCCATCCATCCTTCCATGCATCCATGCATCCATCCACCCATCCTTCCATGCATCCATCCATGCATGCATCCATCCATCCATCCATCCATCCATCCATCCTTCCATGCATCCATGCATCCGTCCATGCATCCATCCATGCATCCATCCATCCACCCATCCTTCCATGCATCCGTCCATGCATCCATCCATGCATCCATCCATCCATCCACCCATCCTTCTACGCATCCATCCACGCATCCATCCACGCATCCATCCAACCATCCACGCATCCATCCACGCATCCATCCATGCATCCATGCATCCATCCATCCACTCATCCATCCACCCATCCTTCCACGCATCCGTCCACGCATCCATCGATCCATCCATGCATCATCCATCCATCTATGCATCCATCAATCCATCAGTAAATAAATTTACCAACCAGACTTTTTCCTCACCAAGCTGGCCAACTACCCATTCATCTATCCCACCATCCACTTGATCCTCCCATCCATGGATCCATCCCTCATCTAACCAGCCTCTCCACATTCCAACTAATCAGTCTACTGATCCCTTCATCATGCATCCAACTATATATCCATTCATCTAAACAACCACCAGCCAGCAATTTCACTCAGCTAGCCAGGGAACCAAGCATCCATCCCATCATCCACCAGTTCTCTCACCCACCCGTACAACGAATCATCTATCCAATTCATTCATGCGTTCATCCATCCATCTAACCAATCTATCCAATGAGCCATCTAATCAATCTGCTAATCCTTCCATTCATGCATCAGCCATCTTCCCCTCCCTCCTTTCATCTTTCCTTCCCGCCTGCCATCCATCCATCCATCCATCCATCCATCCATCCATCTGCCATCTACCCATCCATTCATCTACCTCACCCATCTATATAGACCTCCTTGAGGGGTAATCTCTTACTATAGTTGTTGTCGATTGCTGTCGAGTTGAGCATGACTCATAGCGATCCTATGAACAAAAGGCCTGAAGCCTTTCTATAACTATGGTCATTTATTAAAGTTCATTGTTTCCAGAGGCATGTTGTTTAGGAAGTGACGCCACTCTTGTTTCCAACCTACTATAGTCCCCCTTCTCACTTCCCAGGAGGAGGAAGGGCTTGGCAAGGTGAGAGATTGGGTTGTGGCAGAACTGGGATGTAGACTCAAACCTCTTGGCTACTGAGAGTCTGGGAACCACTGAATGATCTGTTTTCACTATCTCCTTGGTTCAGGTATGTAGAACCTTCAGGGGTTTGTGAACATCTTGTCCTTTCAGAGGACGGCCACTAGAGGGCGATAGAGTCCTGCTTTCTGGGAGACTGACCAGCACAGGGAAGGGTGCAGGAGGGCATGGGAGTCAGGCTCTGGGTTCATTGAGGGAGCGAGCTGCTCTTGGATCTCTGGATTGGGAACAGAGGTCTGGAAATATAGAAGTGGAAGCTGAGGGGACATGGGGACTTAGTAAGGAAAGTTGGGGCTCACCATCTCTTCGTCTGTGGGAAGCCAAGTCTGCTGAGATGGCTGATTCCACTCCATCTCTGCACCCTCTTCCATCATCTCCTCTGCAGGGTCTCAGAACCTCCACTTCTATCCAACCCCCACCTGCTATCACACTAGACCCTGTCCCAGAATGGTGTTCCCCAACCCCGAGACCTTCTGCTGCCTTGGGTCAAAGGCTGGACCCCCATGGCCTCTCTGTGCCCCACCACCTCTTTCAGCTCCCCCCCCAATCACACCCTCCAGGCCTTTGCACCGCTGTACCCCAGCCTCGGCCCTTTCCTCTCCCCATGCTATACTGCCCAGCTGTGGTGAGCTCCTACCTGTGGAGGTTCGTAGGGCACCATGACGCTCTGCCTGCCAGTGACGGGGTCGTCCACGTACTGGGAGAGGTTGTTGCCCTCCACACGGATGAGGTGGCTGGCTGGGGCTGACTGTCCTGTGGGGGAGGCCAGGGGAGACTCTGTTTAGAGAGAAACCTGACCTAGTACTCTTGGCTGGGGTGTATCGCAGCAGACTTGTGTCCCCACAGCCCTGTACTTGGCTCTCCCTTCCCCAGGCAGGAACCCTAGAAATGGGGCTCAGGTCCTGCTTCCCAACATCCCTGATGACCCAGAGACCCTTTTTGGGAGGATGGGGCTGCCACAGGCACGGTTGTGTTCCCAGAGAGTCTCCCAGCTCAGAATCCTCGCAGACCATCAAGCACTGAGATGGCCCAGTGAACCCAGCCCTCAGGGTGTGTCAGTGGGAAGCTTCAGCCACTCATGTGGTCAGCCTGCCATTCCACACAGAGGGACAGGCGCCCTGGGAGGGTGCCCAAAGCCTGCCCTCCTCAGGGTACTAGCCAAGTCAGGGGCACTTGCAGCTCTCCAGCACCTGTCTGAGGTGCTGTCCACCAAGGTCCCCAAGGTCTCACCTTCATTGAAGTCCCTCCCCAGTTCGTGGTTGGGGCAGCGCTTCACAACCTCGGTCACATGCTCTGCCTTCTTGTAGACGGGCATGGCGCGGACGGCAGTGCCAGGGGGCGGCGGCGTGGACACCTTCATCTGGATGGGGCACGTCTTGGCAATCTGACAGTAGAGCTTCTTCAACAGCGGGGAGTACTGTGGGAGGAGGGAGAGGCTGGTGGACTGTGCCTAGGCAGTGCCCTTGACCTCGGGGTAACCACCTGGCTGCCAGCACGCAAACAGGAACCCTTTCCTCAGGCTCTTCCTCCTCTCCAGGGGTCCTTCTAATGCCATCCCCCAGTCACCCACCCCTCCAGCACCCAGCAATCCCCAGTCCAGGCTCCGTGATAACAGCAGCTGCAGTGCCTGCTACACCACCATCAAGTGGCATAGACCTCACAACTGGCAAAGCTCGAGGCGGCTTTTGCCCACGGAAACCAGGGCCTGGATACTGGATACTCAGAGGTCAAGGTGAGAACTCGAATCCCTTGGCATCCTAGAAGGTCGGTGTGGATAGTTTCCATCACCCAGAGCTGAGCATCCAACCTAACCTTTGGGAGGAAGGGACGACATTAACAATGATATGGACACAGGAGGTCAGTGCTCACCCGTAGTTCAGAAAGCAAGAGTGACCCCCACATGGGGACTCTGGGTGACAGAAATTAGGAGGCAGCCAGTAGAAAGTAGTGGCAATTCCTCTCTTGGAAGGGGAGGGTGGCACAGGGTTATAGGACAGAGAGGAGGTCACCTGGGGCAGTCTAGATGAGCATCTATAGAGTATCTCCCGAATGCATAGCACACATGTCCTTGAATTCTAGTATCTGGAGGTCAGGAAGCTGACTCTATCCCCTTAGACTCTCAGTAATACCCAACAAATAGGGGGCATGCAGTTGGT
This sequence comes from Elephantulus edwardii, assembly GCF_000299155.1. Taxonomy (NCBI): domain Eukaryota; kingdom Metazoa; phylum Chordata; class Mammalia; order Macroscelidea; family Macroscelididae; genus Elephantulus; species Elephantulus edwardii. The sequence continues at coordinate 13,548,630 of NW_006399795.1, forward strand.
ACTCAATAAATGTACAGTTACTCTATATGTCACAGAGTGCAAAGGGAGCCTTGTCCATGCTCGGTAGCAGCCACTCAAGTCACAGTAGACACTGGGCGCTGATTTAATGCGCCGTCTTCATTCCCATCTGCAAGGGAGGACTGGAACAAATCCCCAAGTCGGAGGCAGTTCTGTCATTTGTCTTATGTGGACACCTGGTATCTAGTGTAGCAGGAAGATGCTTAGAGGCCAACCAGGGAGGCTTCCTGGAGGAGGAGGTCCAGAGGAATGCTGGATTTCTTTGGATTGCAAGGACCTGAACATGCTAGTGACACGGAATTCACAGAGCAAGAATTCAGGGAACCATCCACCCCGATGCATCTGGTGAGCACCTATAGTTTTCCGGGCAGGAGGCTTCTCAACCCACACAGAAGCCAGATTCATCAGAGACTTCTCCCCAGCAGGCTCGGGTGGCTGTGCCACCAGGTATCACCCTAAAGGTCACAGGATACCAGGTGCCAGGCAGAGGCCAGGGGTCTGCCGTGACCAGTAGGATAGGGAGCCCAGAGGAGCCAAAGGCCCCCACCTCCACCCCACATGGTCAGCTCTGTTGCGAGGTATAGATTCCTGTCTGCACAGCCACGAGTGAGCCTGGGGAAAGGTGACAGAGGACTCCAAAAAGTGGACCTGCCTGCATCCCTGGGGAGTAGATGGACTACCTTGTGTAACAGGTCTGACTCAGGAGGGGGTAGGGACCAAATCGGGCCACAGTCAAAAGGGGCGGCAGAAAGAGGCTGGTTTTTGGGGCTTGGTCTGACAGCCTGTCCCAGGCTCAGATCACATTGACCGGAACACCAGAACAGGACTAGGATGGGAAAGCGCCCAGCAGAGTCAGTCGCTATGCTCAGGACAGCTATTCTATCCTGAAGGCAGCAGCCTGAGATGGTAAAAAGGGAATGAATGGCCCAGGTTGTTACCCTGAGCGGGGGACAGGGAGGCTGGAGCACAACTGGAGTGGGCGGGGGGCTCCAGAATCTCATTTGCCTCTCCTGTTTGCTGGCTGAGGTGGGAGATTGAGGAGGTCATCATGGCGGACCAAGGTCAGAGGTTCAAGAGAGGGCCGCATCCCTAAGAACAAAGGGGCCAGCCTCACTCACAGCTGTGCTCTGGCAGGTATGAAGCTGGGGTCCCGGCACCGTGGGGGCTGAGGGGAGCAGTCAGCAGCCTGGCAATCCACGGAGCTGAATACAGAGAGGTTTCAAAGCCCTCCTCCTCAGAGCCGCACCCTTCCCACCCCAAGCCCTGGTCTGTCCCCTGAGGTAGGGTCTTCCACATGGAAATCCTGACTTCCACGTCCCGGAATATCTCAGCAGCTCTGCCCTATTTCACAGACAAGCATAAAGGAGTCCCTGCTGGTCTCAAACTCCCTGACAGCAGCTCCTTGAGGCCAGGTGGGGACATGGGAGCCCCAGTCTGGATGGAGAAGACAGATGAAGCCTACTCCACATAGGAGGCATTCTGGCTGAGAGGGACTCAGGGGAAATCTGCAAGCCCTAGGAGATGGAAGCTCCCATGCCTACCCCCAGGGGGAGCCGCTGAGCACTCCACCCACGCTACCCAGCCAGCTGGAGCTGTCCCTGGTACCACGGGGCAGCCCCAGGATTCTCGTCAGGGAGGATTTCCATGTAGATGGTCGTGGGGCGGGAGGAGGGTTATGCAGGTACAGCCCTCAGGTCATGGGAGCCCCAAGCACTATGAGCAAGGCCACTATGATGCCCAGACACCCGGCAGACCTGATTCCCACAAGATGAACTGCTCAAGTGACCTACGGCACATACCTGCATGGGCAGCTCTTGACCCTGGTAAGGTGTTTGACCCTGGACAGAGCCCTGGATTGGAGTCCCTCCCAGAGAGCCAGAGTTTAGCCTAGGGACAAGGACATCTCCTCCAGTGCCCCCCTTCAGACTGCCCTGAGGCAGGAGGGTAATCAGCTTGAAGGTGGGTGGACAGGGGCTCCTGGGTCCCTTTGAATTCTGTGCAAGAGGTCATGTGCAGACACTGCTTCCTCCTGCCGACCCTCCGCCCTGTCCTTCTCTCGATCCGCTAGATGGATGTGTTTCAACAGATTCCGAGCTGATAAAATCTTATTTATCTTCGGCTGTTGACACAGAACCGTCTAGACTTGTCTGCGCCAGGATGCGTTGTGCATCTCGGTACTTGCAGGAAATGATTTGCCCAAACACCGATGTGTGCCCATCCTCTTCCCCTGCTCCTGGCTCCTCTCTCTGGACCCCCTCGCTGTCCCCCTCCTCGAGCCTCTCCACCCCATCCCTTCCAAGACGGGCTCTGGCCTGGCTGGAAGCCCTGTGGCCAGTGGCCTGGAGGGTGGCGAGAGGGCGGCAGGCGGGCGTGCGCCGGGGTGCGGGGGCTGTTAATTTCCTTGCCCGCTCCTGGCAGCTGGGGTGCCCGGCGCAGGCAGGTCTGGGCAGGAGGACAGTGGAGAGGTGATAATAACTTGTCTGTCAATTTCCCGGGACAAGTAGCATCTTGCAAACCGCAAATACCGTTAACCAGCTTGGGTGAATCTGTTACAACAGATTCTGGAAGACGTGGCCTGCAGTGGGGGCTTTCATTTTTTTTTTTTAAATGATTTTTTTATAGTCCATTTTTATCCACTTTCCCTGTGTGTGTGCACACACGTGTGTGTGTGTGTGTGTGTGTGTGTGTGTGTGTGTGTGTATGTGTCAGAGCTACAGCCTTCTGCTTTGAGTCACAACCTCCTTTTATAGACCTCCCTAAGATCACAGACCCTCTCTCCTTGCAAAGTTTCCAGAGCTCCCATAAATACTTGGTGTGCAATTATGTGGGCTCACATACCGACCCCCCAAAACTCTCACAGGATCCAGGCCAACCAGCTATTAGTTTAAACTTCCCTCTCTCTGGTCCTTTGTCCCTCTGAGACAGGGGACACTTTAAGGGACACATCCTTGGGGCTACTCTTATCTTCCTCAGCTCAGGGTCCTCTGGTCCTTTACTGCGCACCCTTTCACTGCCACACTTACTTCTCCTCTCGAGTGGGGCTCAGGTCTCCCAGTGGGTAAGAAGTGTGACCTGTCCCAAACCTGGAGTACAGGGGTCCCCACTCTGCTTCCAGAAATGCTGCATGCCAGCCCCAAGTCCTGAGTGTTATCCTGAGACCTGCCTCAAAGAGCGAGGTCCCCTAGAAGATCATCCTAAAGAGCCCGCGTGGGGGGCTGGCACACAGCCACTGCCACCACTCTCATCCAAGCCCAGACTCCCCCATCAGTGCTCCCCTCTTCTCTAGGGACACTCACCTGGGCACGTGACAGCTCCACTGCAGCTTTAGTCTGTGGCCCAGGCACCCCCTCTGGCATTCTCTAGACCCTGAGGGGTTATGGGGTAAAAGGGGGAGCAGGACTATTCTTGGGGGTCTCTAGGGGCAGTCCTGGGCTGACAGGGAGCCTGGAGGCTGGCACTAGTAACAGCCCTCCTCCTTCACTTTGAGGTTCTAACCAGGGCTCTGTCTGATGCACACCCCCCTCAGCCTCTGCCGCCGTCTGCTGCTGGCACAGTGAGACCCAGGCCGTGGGCAGGGGAGCCAGGTGCGGAGCCCCAGGGACGAAGAGTCTGCGTCTGCAGCTGGGAACGCTGGCGTGAGCATCCCTGCTGGCCTCGCCTCTGTGCACTGGCCCGTGGAGAGGAAGCTCTGGCCGAGGACCCAGTGGGCAAACTAGTGGGCAGCAGGCCACAGAGAACTGCCCAGCACAGGGCGGGTAGAGAGGCTAGCCAGGGGTGCTGCTCACGTGAAGGCTGTTTGACTGCTGGGGGAGTAAGCTCCCCCCACCCCCCACTGCCCTAGTCTCCACTCTGCTTCCAACAAGATGCCAGAACTGGCTGAGGGCCTGATGTCAGCCATAGGACAGGAGGGGTGACTCCCACCAAGGCAGGATGCTGGGGTCCCTGAGGTACCCCTGCCTACAGGGCAGTCCCAGAGCCTCCTACTGGCCACAGGAGTCCCCTGTTTTTGGACAATGACATCAGTCCAGGAGCTAGATGGGCCTAGCAGCTTCCCAGGGATGGCCTGGGGTTGAAATTGGCATGGGTTTGGTTGCCAGCTGGGGAGATGGAAGGAAGGGTGTCAAGCCCTGATGGCCTCTTGGAGGGCAGATGCTTGTTGAGAGGATGGGCCCTGAAGCTCCGATCTTGACCTTGTTCTACAGAGCTACAGGCAGGGCTCTGGGTCGGGACTGAGACGCTCCTCTGGCTCCATTGGTGACTTTGGGATGTCCGTTCTATGTAAATTGCATCCCAGTCAGAAGGAGCAGACTCCTGGCACGTCTGTCCAGCCAACTAGTGAACACGTGGGCACAGGCAGTTTTCAGCTTTTGAGGAATCGGTCAATAAGAATAATAGTTTTCAGGGAACTCTGTAAACAAATAGCAAAGTACCTGAGGCTAGGAAGTAGCTGGTACCTAAATATTTGATTCATCTGCTGCAAACAGCTCTGTCCTCCCCCAAGGAGGGCTCAGCGGCTGATCTCTGATGCTGAGCTCTCCCAATGGCCAGCTGCTCAGGCCCTTCTGTACTCAGGAAATCAAGGCAGGTGGAGACCTCATAGCTGCAGTGGAGGAGGTGGGCCTGGGACCTCTGGGCTTGAGGGTACCCTGTGGGCAGTTTTCCCAGGAATCTCTGGATGGTGCAGACAGCTAACCACAAGGTTGCAGGTGCAAGTCCACCCACAGGTGCCTCAGAAGAAAAGCCTGGAGATCTACTTTCCCCAAAAAATCAGCCACTGGAAACCAATTGTGGGTCCCAATCCTAATCTGAGGCACATGGGGTAGGACTGGGGGCTCCCCTGGAGAACTGATGAATTTCAACAGCACTGAGCCTCAGGTGATGTGACTTTCCTGGAGGGACTTTTCTGCCCCAAGATGAGCTGACCCCCCTCACCTTCCACAGGTTTGGAAGCTCCAGCCTCAGCGGCCCCATCTCAGTCTCACAAGCTCCACTTAGGAAATGGGGAAGTGGGCTTTTCTTTCCAGTTTTGACAACCTGGAACATTCCACCCTCTCCTCTGGGATCCTGAGGACAATGGTCAGGGTGCCTGAAGGTGGGGAGGGTTTTCTCCACTGGAGGCAGGAGTGCTGGGTCAACCAAGCTTGGAGTCAAGGGCCCACCCATCAGCCTTGAACTTCGGGAAAAACTCCAACACAGCCTCCCAGGGATCTGGCACTGGTCTAGGGGTGGTGGGAGTCTCCTGACTTGGAAGCAGAACCTGAACCCTCTGCTCTGTCATGACTGCACCTCATTCCAAGTGGTCCCAGTTGGTGCTAGGATCCCAGGTATTCCAGGATTCCTGGCCCCATCCTGTCCTCGCTCCGGTTCCACCAGGAACTGAGAAGGACTTCAGCTATGGGTGAAGCGGGGAGTCCCTGGTAGTACAGGTGGTTAGCACATGTGGCCGCCAACTGGAGAGTTGATGAACAAACTCCACTCAGAGGCACCTCAGAAGAAAGGCCTGGCACTCTACTTCTGAAAAACACTAGTCATTGACAGGGCCAAGGAGAACAGTTCTGCTCTGGCCCGTTTGAGGGCTCCATGAATCAGCTTGACGGACTGGGTTTCTTTACAGACGAGGTAATTAGGGGATTGGGTCGGACAGAGCTCAGCACCTGCAGGCCAAGAAGTCAAGGCCAAGCAAAGCCAAGAAGAAGTCAAGGCCAAGACCGATTGCTCCGGATCCTGCCGATCAGCCCTGGAGTTTTCTAATCTGTTCTAGAGAGAATTTCATTTGCTGATAAAAAGTGAGTGGTTGAGGGTGTTCGTGGCCCCCGTGAGTACATGGTTGGGCAGTAGCCTATGTGATCCCAATACCAGGACCTCCCTCCCCACAAGGGGGTGTGGTGCTGCCCACCAGACCAGAACAGGCCAGGCAGGGGAACCTCAAGGGACAAGCCCCTCCTTGCCACAGGTTCACGTGGTGCTCCTGGGGTCCCTGCAGAGCTGGGGGCACCGAGCCCCCAGGAAGGCATCCACCAGTGATGCACACAGCTGTATAAAGGGAGCCGGTCCACACATCTTCTAACCTGCACCCCTGGTGCCTCTTTAAGCCTTGACTCAGGTTCCCCAGGGGCAGGGGGCACATCTACAGCCACAATGAGTGATGTATGCGAACCAGTGTCCTGGAGCCGAGCCCAGCTGCCCACAGCGGGGGCTCTGCAGCGCTGGCTTTCAGTGTTAAATTAATCACCCTGACTCGTGGAGACCCCATGTGGCAGAGCTGTTTTCAGCGGCTACGCCCTTTCCATGTCCTAAACAACATGCCTCCGGAAACTCTATGCACTTTGATAAATGTCGACAGTTGTAGAGGGGTTTCAGGCCTTGTTTTTATAGGGTCGCTATGAGTCGTGCTCAACCCAAAGGCAATCAACAACAACAAAAACAACAACAACAACAACAACATGTCCTTTTGGAAGCCAATCACCCGGCCTTTCCTCAGAGGTGGCTCTGATAGACCTGAATCTCACAGACTTTCACCACTTACAGCTGTCAACATGTGCAACCCCAAAACTCTAAGGAAACAAGTCTTCATCTTGGAAACAAATCCTGGAAATGAGATTCTGCCTCAAACTCAGACTGATGGAGCAGGGCCTTATCCTTCAAGGGATTCTCCCACATGTCCCCCAATAGTACCCAGACGATGTGAGGCAGCAGCTGCGGTGTCACCTCTTCCCAGGGTTGGGAAGCCCCCACCTTGAGCCCCAGACACTAGATCTGTCAGTAACTTCTCTGGGGCGGGGAACCAGGACCCAAGGGGCCCAAGCCCCTCATTCAGTGCTCAGAGGCTGGGTCCCACGGTCTACAGAGACCACAGCTGCCCGGGGTAAAGGGAGGTGAGGCGACCCCACTTCACCTCATTTCCAGCACTATCTGGGGGCATCGACCCCCACTGCCCCTGCCGAGGTACCCAGGTTGTAGAGCAGGCAAAATAGGAGCAATTGCGGCAATTTCTCCTTAAGTGTTCTCATTTCCCTTTAATAATCCACGTTTCATCTCCACAATAAACATTGTTAGAACTCTTCCCTCAGCTTTAAATACAGATAATTGCCTTTGGTGCCAGTAAAAGGTATTAATTCCACTTATGCATTCCATAAACTTTTAGGATAACGCAATTGATACCACAGTCGTGTTGGGACACCTCCGCTATTATTCTCTGGCTCGCAGAGCTCCGAGGGGCTGGAAAGTGTTCTCCCAAATCCATTAACATAGACTCAGCCTCATTCCACCCAGGAATCCCTCGCTTCTCAGCCCGCCAGCCATATGCTCCTCCTGAGGGAGGTCTCCCAGGGACACACGCTCACCTACAATTTCACACTCAAGACACAGACTCACACACTTACATACAACTCACACACACGCCTGCATGTGCAAAGCCCCACAGAGAGTCACCATCTCATACACATAAGACAGACACACTTACATACATTCATCCACATGCATGCACACGGAGACCCACACAGACCCGCACGATGCCTGCACACCCACACACATTCACAACCTGCTCACACACAGAGACTCACATAATATGGCCCACTCCTGGGCCACACTCAGAGACTCACACATACACACACACACAGAGGCAATCACACGGATTCACACACTGCCTGCACACACCCGGTCATTCACAGAACACACAGGGACTGACACACACACACACACACTCATACACAGAGACTCACACACAGACACACTACCTTATACATTCATATACACGCCTACACATACACACACACCTATTCACAACACAACCGCATACACATTACACACGTTCTTGCACAGAGACTCACGCAATGTCATACATTCAGTCACGCCTACACATAAACCTACACACTCATTCACGACAGTCACGTGCCCTCATACCCTCACACAGCACACAGACACATATTCACTCCACACACAGATACGTGCACACTGACACACACACATATTTGCCCACCACACACTTGTACACACTCATGCTCATGCTCATTCTCTCTCACATTTACACACACGCTGACTCACTAGTGGTTGGAGGCTGTCAGAGCTATTTCTGGAGGTCCTGAGTGCTGGCTGGGCTGTTACCTCACTTACCCCTCACCATCACGCCCGACCCCGGGAAGGACAATGTCCTCAGCAGCTGTCAGTGGAGCATTTAGCCTGCCTGGGGGGATGGTGACATCATGGGGGACCAGGGCCCCCCACCATACCATAGCCCGGTGCCTAACTTCAGAGTCTTTCCAAACTCCATGAGCCCTGGAGAGGGTGCTTCCCCTACAGGTCTTGTTCAGGAGCAAGGCTCCGGGCTGAATGGCGTCCAAGCCCGTGTGGGATTGGCACAGGGAAATGCTCTCTTCCTTCTCTCTGCTCCATAGGGAACCTGGGGAGCACCTACCACTCTGTTGTCAGCCTGGGTTTGGTCCCCAGTGTGGAGGGGTCATCGGGTCCCAAAGGCCAGTCTGGCTTCAAGCAGAGGACACTCCCCATGCTCTACGCTGTCCTTCAAGCTGCCTAGGGAGCTTTGCTGAGGGTCCCCACAGATTCAGGGTCAGCCTTCCCAGAGAGGTTCAAAACAAGGATGAAAGGCTGGTTCATCCTTAGCCCGGCTCTGTCTGTCCATCTATCCATCCCTCCATCTGCCTGGGAGCATCGGGTGCCACGGAGTCCCAAGATACTGTGTGAAGTTCTGAGGCTTTGTGTTGTCTATCTCCCCACAAAATCCGGAAGAGCTGTGTAACGGGACGGCTTCGGCAGGGAAGACCTCAGATGGGATCGCAGACAGGCACGGTGTCTGTGGGATGCATCTGACTCAGTTCAATCCCTGCCCAGAATTCATAGAACCAGGCTCCTTGACCCCACCGTGGTCCTTTCCAGACAGGACTTGAGAGAGTGAGGAGGTGACCCAGCAGCCATGGGCTGCCCAGACCCAGGACTCAGACCCCAGCAGGCACCTCTGCTCCATCCCACCTGCTACGCAGAATCTCTGCCTGTCCATTCAAAACTCAAGCCACCACGTGGGCCCACCTGGCATACAATTCATTGGCTGAATGCAGATCCCTTCTCTGCCTGTTGATTTAGCTCTGCATCCAGCTCCTTCCTGAACCCTCTGTGGGGAGCGCTTGACAGAGCCCTAACATGCTATCAGAAAGGCCTGTGCAAGTGAGTGCACATGCTTATATGTGCTCCCGCACATGTATGTCTGTGTATGTGGTGTACACACATGTGTGCCGTATGTGTGCCTACGTACACGAGGCTCAGTCACACATGTGTGCCTGTGCACGCATAAACATGTATGTGATGTGTACATGTGCGTATAGTGTACACGTGTGGGAATGTATGCATGTCTGCCTCGTGTGCATGTACGTACATGCTTTGCTACACGCATATGTGTAGTGTGTGCATATGGGAATGTGTATGTGTGTGGTGTGTGCATGCACGGGTGTGATGTGTATGCATGGGCAAGATGTGCTTGCATGCATATTTGTGGCATGCATGTGTGCTTGTGTATGGTTCACGTTGCATGCATGTGTGTGGTATCTTTCGTGTGTGCACATGGAATGCCTGTGGTGTGTGGACGCACGTGTGCAGTGTATGAGTGGGTGTTTGCACCCATGCACGTGGTCCACTGCGTGTGGTCTATATGCACACATGCCTGTGCATGCATGACTAGTATATATATGTGTGCACATGTCTGTGATGTGAGTGCTCTAGGCTCAGTGTTGGAGAAACAAGGGCATGAGATGTGACATCCAAAGGAAGCCAGCTTAGGTGAGAGACCACTGAGGGTCTCAACTAGGCAAAGGCCAAAGACCCCATTAACAGCTGCGGCACCCTGGGAGCAGGTTGGGGTGTTTTTCCAGGAGGGAAAAGGAATGAAAGCAGCAGTCAATTTGGAATTGTACTTGAGAAAAATATGCATTATCTATCAGTTACCAGCCAGCCGGTGTGGTGGGGGCTGTGTGTGGAGGCCTGGGCGGTGAGCCTGGTGACAAGCCTGGGCAGCATCGCACAGTCGGACCCCGAGAGCCGAGAGCAGGCAGCCTGCTCGCCCCGTCCCACACTCGAGGCAGCTGCCCACGGGCCCCGCCTGTGGCAAGGGAAGGAGCATGCTGGGGGTCTGCTCCCAGACAGCCAAGGTGCCAAAAATCTCATTATCAATGTTTGTCCGGTCCCCACCCTCATACTGATCATGGCTGGGGAGGGGACAAGGCAGGGGCTCAGCACCAGCATCCTCTGTCCCTGTGCGGCTCCTCTAGGAGCCTGCGCAGGGCAGTGGCGCTTGGTGGGTCAGGGCTTGGGTCCTGAGCTCCTGGGCAGTGACATACCTTCCCTGGTCCTCAGTGCTGCTGGCTGGGAGCCTCAGTCCTGGGCAGACCACTCCATGGGGCCGCCCAGGGCCAGAGCAACTGAGATCAAATCCCTTAGCTCCAGCCCTGATGCCTACACACCTGGACAGGGAGGCAGCAGTGGGGAACCTCCCTTGGGAGCACCAGCTCAGCTCAGATCCTCTAAGACCCTTCAAGCACCTCCTAACTTGACAAGAGACTTCAAGGCATCTCCAAACATCAGAGGTGGTGACCGAGCCCCATGAATTGTCAGCCGGCCTTCCTTGTGGGGAACTGGTCCAAGAAGTAATCAGATGACTCAGATCCCAATTGACAGATGTCAGTATGAGAGGGAGGGCTCCCTTAGTGAGGATGAGCAAGTGAGTCAGACTGTGCACCGGAGAGGCGGTGGGTCCCTGCCCGAGGGGTGCAAGGGAGGGGCTGCCTGGGGCTTTCTAAACTGGCTCAGATCCCCCAGGTAGGTCTCAAACCTGGAGTGGACAGTCTATCCTAAAACCTTCTCAGGGGCAATGGAGCAACCAAAAGAACCCTCTGGTGACAGGCAGTTACCGGGGGGGGGGGGGGGGGAGGACGGGACGGACCAAAGTCATGAGAACCAGGCTTCCTCATAACGTCATTACCATCACCATGGTTATCGCTGTGTGCCATTGGGTTGGAACCTCAGAGCTGACCCGCCAGCAGGATTTCAGAGGCAGTTAAGGGCACGACAGGAGAATGCCCATCTTTCTCTTGCAGAGCAGCTGGAAGATTCAAACCATGTGCCTGTGGGTTGCCAGCACACATTCTTCCCACTGGGCCACAAGAGCTTCTTAAAGGAGCCGGCACATCACTGGTTAGGCTCGAACCACCAACCTTAGGGTTAACAGCTGGTCTCACTAACAGACTATGCCAGAGACAGCGCTGTGCAATCTCAACTACTACTGTAACAATAGGAATAGAAATAAGACCCCCACCTGGTGACAGTGTATATCTTTGTGCCTAAGATGCTAAGCTTTAAGGTATGTACTTCACAGCAGGTTCTCCTTTGATCCCAATAGCAGTATGAGGAAAAGAACGCTGGACAGACAAGGGCAGCGAGGTACGGACCTGCCACATCTGGCCATCAGGTCCTGGCTGAGTCTCAGTGCAGAAGTGGATAGGTAACCGTAAGGAGCTCCCCAGTGGGAGCCAAACCCAGACGCAGTCTCAGGGCTAGAGCCTGGCTGTGCAGGGCCAGTGAGCTCTGTCCACCTGCAGAGCAGGACCAGCTACCTAGTGCTCCACCCCAACCTCTAGCCACCCAGGAGCGTGGGAGAGCTCCAGCCAGTAAGGTAAGGGGAGCCGGTGGGACTTGGGCCTTAAAGGAAAAGAACCTGAGGCAGGTAGGGGGTACCAGCTCAATGCTGATGAAGGCAGGGCCGAGGCCACCCTAGGCTCTCAGCTCCCACCTGTTCGTGCCCTGTGTGGGGCAAGGATGGGTATCATGCTGTTCTCCGGATGGGCACAGGGGAGCCTGTTGGCCAGTGGAGCCTCTGAGAAGTGGGCTGAGGTGCACAGCAATATCACACAGCACTATCAGTGGGCAGAGTAACCAGGAGGGCCTTGGAGCTGCTTTTCTGCCCATCTTCTGGTCCCCAAACTCAGAGGTCAGCCCAAGGGGTCTGGCAGCTCCTTTGCCAGCCAGCAGGCACAGCACCTACCCTGTCCCCTACTTACTCTGTGTAACTTTGACCAAGTTATCTTCTCCCTGCTGATGCCCAAGCTCCAGCTTCCTCGGCTGTAAATAAAAGCTACCTGTGGGATGGCAGTTCAGGGGGTTAAGATGTGGAGGGTGGCACAGGACAGGACAGGGTGCAGACCTGCTAGTTCACAGGGTTGTTCGAAGTCATATTAGACTCAGCAACAATCCTGCTAACAGCCTATCCGAGTGACAAAGAATAGTTCAAAAAATTTTTTTTAAACATCATTAGTAAAGGGAGCTATGGTAGTTTAGTGGTAAGGAGTTGTGCTGCCAACCTGAAGACATGCAGTTCGAATCTACAAGCTGCTCCAAGAAAGATGGGTAATCTCTTCTCAGGCAATTGACTGCCTCTGAAAAGGCACTGAGGCTCAGCTGTGAGTCGGTTCCAGGTCCAAACAGTCCACAACACCAGATCGTTAGGAACAGCCACCACCTACAATGCTGCTGCATGTCATTTGTTAATATCATCGTATCTTTACATTTCTGTGTGATGCTTTCCACCCTCAAAGGCAAAGATCAAACGATAACCAGGAATAAAAGACAATAGTAATGAAAATGAAGGTGGGGGGGAGCGGCATCTCTGAATTCTATCAGCTGGACTTACTACCCAGTCATCTCTGAATGGGACTTTGTCCTAAGGATGTCAAGCGCAATGCCTGGTCCCAAGTGGGAGCCACGCGCATGGAATGGAATGGCCTGGCCAGCAAGACTCCACCTACAAGCCAGGCTCCTGCCAGGGGCCACTGGAGTGAAGACTTGCGTGTGTTCCTCCTCTGTCGTTCCCTCTTTCATGCCAGTGCTCGGCAGCGCCCACTCAGTGACAGTGAGGAAGGGGCAAAACCCAGGCTTGCTGCCTGGAGGAGGTGGTCTCCTGGGTTCTAGTGCCAGCCTTCTATGGCTCCCAGACCCTTGGAGTAGGATTTCAAACTGAAGACTCCCCAAAGTACAGGCAAGATGAGGAGAGTTTGGTGATGGTGGCCGGCAGGGGACGGTCCCAGCCCCAAGGACCTCATGGCCAGCCCCATCCATTCCCCATGGTGGGAACAGCAGGCTGGGTGGCTGACCACACGTGAGGGAGCTGTGTTCCCAGCGCGGTCAGCCTAGACCCGCCCCCTGCCCGAGCGAGGAGACTCCCCCTGTGGACAGCATTGGCCCACCGTCACTCTCCCTCTGCAGGTGCCCCGGAAGGAGCAGCGCACTCACCGTCCAGGTGGCGGACTTGGCCGTGCTTGACTGTTGGAAAGTGACCTCGAAGTGGTGGGGGCCAGGGTAGTCGGTGTTGGAGGGGATGACGGGTGCGGGCGACATAGTGTCGAAGGTGGAGCTGGGCTGTGCGTAGGGCGAGTGGGTGGGCACGCTGGCTGCGTGCTCCGGGGTGTAGGGGCTGGCTGGGGCCGCGCGGCTGCTCATCTGGTCCATCGTGCTGCTGAGCAGATTAAACTGGGACTGGAGGGAAGGGGAGGGAGGGGAGAAACAAACAGTCAGAGCGGGGAGCCGCCCCAGGCCCCCCCAGGTGTCCGGTTACAGGAGCCTTAAAGGGCCAGCCCGCACGAGTCATCCCAAACATTTCCTCGGGCGCCCCCCCAACAGGTCACGACTTGTGCCGGATGCACCGACATAGTCACCTTGCCCCCCCTTTCCACCAGCGCCCCGTGCTTTGTGGGGATCCAGTGAGGAGGGAGGAGAGGAAGCAGGGTTCTCCACACCTGGAGGGAAGCTGTCTGGAGGAGGAGGCCCCAGCTCCAGCCTCCTGCTGGGGATCATGCTACACGGTCACCCCCCATTTCAGAGCTCAGAGTGGGGATCCCAGGCTCTGGGATCCAGGCATGGATTCGGTGCTCAATGCACTGGGCATGTCCAGGAGACCCTGGGACACGAAGCTGACCTCAGACCCAGACCAACTGGGGAGTTGCATATCAACAGATGAGCCTGACTTACCAATCCTTCCTCAGAAATGCCTCTTCAGGGCTGATGGCCTCACCAGGTGCCCACCCCTCATCTCCCAGCCCTGGCAGTGCCCTAGTGCCTGCTACATGCTAATTTATCCCCAGCATCCTGACAGCCCAGATCCCCCAAAAGCAAGAACTCAAGAGATATAGCCACCCATGGAAAGTGTGTCTTCTGAGTCACCCTCTATAGGGTCATAAGCTGCGGTTGGATCAGAGTGATGGCTACTGTCATCCTGGGATCCCAGGAAGCCCTCACCTGGAAGAGTGGCCAGGAGGACCCTCCTTTCATCAAATCTGGGGCTTCTAGCAGGAGATGTCTTTAGAAGGGTGGGACATAACAGCTGACAGATTGGAGCCTCTAATGGTCAATAGTTTACACTTAAATAGGAGCTCTGGTGGCCTAGTGGCAAGAAGCTGTGCTATAAATCTGAAACCACGTGGTTTGAGTCCATGAGCTGATCGTCTAGAGAAGGATGGGAAGTCTCCTCCCGTGTGATAAACTTGTTCTGAAAACTCATCAGAGGATCAGCCATGGGTCAGTTCCGACTCGATGGTACACAACACAACAATGGTCAATAAGTAGACACGACGGCTCCAACTTTGAGTCAGAGACCATTCCCAGTTCTCTGCATATGACCCTTCCTTCAACCTCTGAGTGGCCCAAGATGAGAACAGATCTCCCCTATTACAGATGAGGTAACTGAGGCCCAGGGATGTAAATTATTAGACTTGGGTTAGCTCCCTCAACGGTGGAGACCAGAGAGACTTGGATGCCTCAGTCCGTGGTGCCAACTTCTGTCCAGCATGGATATCAGTCCCTTGGGGACGGCCAGTGGTGAGACCTCAATCCACAGGCTTGGCTGATGCATGGACAGAGACCTCTGAACAGCAGCAGGCAGCTTGCCCGGCCTTAATAGGTCCCATGTCTCCGGTCACTTTTCTGCCATAGACCTCAATCTGTCCAACTCTGGACAGTGGTTTCCCCCTGTAAGACAGACTAAGACTCAAATCCCTATGCACATCCAAAAACTTCTCCAGTAGGGTAAAAAGGGAAGCCACTGACTGGGAAAAAGTATTCAGTAATAACATATCAGATA
>NW_006399795.1:13565312-13584614 GCF_000299155.1 Elephantulus edwardii
TAGAGAGAATGGTGCAGCAATGAAGGAATGAAAACCCAAAATCCCTGTAAATGTTCATTAAAACTAATAAAATTTAATAAAATAAAAAAAGAAGACAGACCCTCCCACTGCCAGCACTGCTGACTGAGGTTTTCTCTGCTTGGGACCCTGGTGGGCTGATGACCGGCCCACTTAGCTGCAGCTCTTGCCTCTCCTAGGCCCTGGCCATCCTCAGATGGGTACAGGGGAATGACAGCTCCCATCCAGGAGACAAAGTGTAAGTAGCAAGGCTGGCAGTCCACAGGGCCCTTACCTTTCCAGCCCTCAGCAAACTGTCAACAAGACCTTTAGCTGGAGGATTTCTGCCAGTCATCAACTGAACAGGCTTTGTTGATCTCTGCACCCTGGGCTCTGGGCACCTAAGCACACAGAGACCGCCTGCTGGTTCAGCTCTTTCCCTCTCTGAGGTGGGAGTGACATAGCATCACTTCCCAAGGAGCTGGTGAGGATAAGGGGTAACCGACATGCTGAGACCTGGCCAGCCTGCAGGCCCTGTCCCATCCCAGGCTCCCAGTCACTGCACCTCCACAGCCTCCATGTCCAGTGGCCTCCCTGCTCTGTATCTTCAGCTCCACACCCCACATTGTCCTTCACACAGCATGGCTGTCTTAGATCTTATCCGGTCCTTCAGCACTCAGGCCCAGCTCAAAGATCCCACTTAGAGGGTTTAATGCAGCCCCACTCAATCTTAACCTGACTTTCCAGTCTGCACAGTTCTTTCTAAGTGCTCTGCACATGTGTGTTCTCTAGAACTGTCCTAGAGTATCTTTCTAGGGAAGTGTGTGTCCTTCAGAAGTATACTCGTACGTGTCCTCAATATAATCTATGTGTACTCCAGAAGTGCACTCTGTGTATCCTTTAGAAGTATACTCTGCGTGTGTGTGTGTGTGTGTCCTCTAGAAGCATACTGTGTGTCTTCCAGAAGTATACTCTGTATGTGTACTCAAAAAGTATAATCTGTATCTGTCCTCCAGAAGTGTACATATTCTCTGTGTGTCCTCCGGAAATGTACTCTGTGTTCTCCAGAGGTGTACTCTGCATGTGTGTCCTTCAGAAGTGTACTCTTTGTGCGTTTCCTCCAGAAGTATACTTTGTGTCCTCTAGAAGTGTACTCCTTGTGTGTCCTCTAGAAGTGTATAGTGTGTGTCCTCCAGAAGTGTGGTCCGCATGGGGGGGAGGTCCTCCAGAAGTTTGCTTTGTGTCCTCTACACACACATAGAAAGAACACTTCTGGAGGACATGTACAGAGTATACTTCCACAGGACGTACACACAGAGTACAGTTCTATGTGAGACCACATAAAGAATACTGCTACAGGACACACACACACACACACACACACACACACACACTACACTTCTGGAGGACCCAGGGTACAATTCTGGAGTACACACACAATCTACTTCTAGAGGACACACACTCAGAGTACACTTCTAGAGCACTCACACAGAGTACACTTCTGGAGGACACACAGAGTAGAGGACACAGTATACTTCTGGAGGACAGATACGCATATAGCATATACTTCTAGAGGGGGAACACACAGAGAACACACTTCTGTACTTCTGGAGGACACACAGAACATACTTCTGGAGGACGCACATGCAGAGTAACTTCTAGAGGACACACACAGAGTACAGTTTGAGAGGGGACACACATGCAGACAGAGTACACCTCCGGAGGACATTCATACACACACAGAGCACACTTTGGGAGGACACACGCGATACACTTCTAGAGGACACACACTCGCAGAGTACACTTCTGGAGGACACATACAGAGTGCATTTCCAGAGGGTATGCACACAGAGGACCCTTCTGGAGGACACAAATTATACACTTCTAGAGGACTCAACGTACACTTCTGGAGGACACCCCCCACCATGAGGAGTACACTTCTGGAGGACACATATGCAGAATGCATTTCTGGAGGGTACACACACAGAGGACACTTCTGGAGCACACACACTATACACTTCTAGAGGACACACAAGGAGTACACTTCTAGAGGACACAAAGTATACTTCTGGAGGAAACACACAAAGAGTACACTTCTGAAGGACACACATGCAGAGTACACCTCTGGAGAACACAGAGTACATTTCCGGAGGACACACAGAGAATATCCTTCTGGAAGACACAGTACACTTCTGGAGGATGCATATACACAGAGTGCATTTCTGGAGGATACACCCACAGAGGACACTTCTGGAGCACACACACTATACACTTCTAGAGGACACAAAGTGCACTTCTGGAGGACCCACACACATAGCGTACACCTCTGGAGGACACAGAGTACATTTCTGGAGGACACACAGAGAATATAGTGTGTGTCCTCCAAAAGTGTACTCTCTGTGTATTCTCTAGAAGTGAACTTTGTCTATCTTTAGAAGTGTACTCTCTTTGTATGTCTCCTCTAGAAGTGCACTGTGTCCCCTGGAAGTGTACTCTGTGTGTGTGTCCTCCGGAAATATATTTTCTGTGTGGGTCCTCCAGAAATGTACTGCTGTGTGTATGTTCTCCAGAAGTGTATTGTCTGTGTGTGTCATCCAGAAATGTATTCTCTCTGTGTGTGTGTGTGTGTGTGTGTGTCCTCCAGAAGTGTACTGTATTTATGTTTCTATAAACTTTCTGGGCCATAATAGCTACACAGAGAGACACTATCCTACAATTCAACACTGTGTGACCCCATCTTGAGACAGTCTATTTTGTTTGGTCCAACACAGAAGCTCCTTCTCATGCCCCATTCACGTGGAGAAGTGTTGGGTTCAGCATCCAGATTTTCGCACTGACATGTTCACATGCTGAAAGTATCATAGGTGTGGGTAAATAAATGACATTATTAGGATTCCACAGGTTTCTTTTCCTCTTTTATTATATGGCTATACCTCAACTAAGAGGCTGTTGGGTGAACAGAGCAAAGGCACATGGCATGGTTTAAAAATCAAGAAAAGTGTGTATCAAGGCTGTATCTTTTCTCCCTATCTATTCAATTTTTACACTGAGCAAATCATTCAAGAAGCTAGATTCTATAAAGAAGAACATGGCATTAAGATCAGAGGAAGACATCAACTTGTGTTATGGAGACAGCACAACCTTGCTTACTGAAAGTGAGGAGGACTTGAAGCCCTTTCTGCAGAAGATCAAAGACTTGTTGTTGTTGTGTACCACTGAGTCAGAACCGACCCATAGCTGACCCTCCAGTGGGTTTTCGGAGACAGTTAATTGCATAGAAGGAGACTGCCCATCTTTCTCCAATGGAGCAGCTGGTAGGCAAACAATGTGCCTTCACGGTTGCAGCACAGTTTCTTGCCTCTAGACTATCAGCACTCCCCTCAGCAAAAAGACTACAGCCTTCAATATAGACTACATTTCAACATTAAATCAATCAATCAGTAAATGAATGAATGAATGAATGAATGAATAAATAAATAAATAAATAAATAAAACAAACCTCACCATTGGTACAGATTTCGCATAAGCCCACTCAAGTGTTCTGAGATTCCCATTCTAACCAATCAAATGCCTTTGCATAGCCAATGAAATACAGATAGACATTCCTCCGGTACCCTTTGCTTTCTGTCAAGACCTATCTGATATTGGAGATAATGTTTCAAGTGCCATGGCCTTTTCTAAACCCAGCTTGTATTTCTGGTAGTTCTGTTATGTAGTGTTCTAGACATTTTTTTTTATAATCTTCAGCGGGATTTTGCATGCATGTGATAGGAGTGATACTGCACGATAATTTCCACACTCTGTTGGGTCACCCTGTTTTGGAATTGGAATAAATATGGATCTCTTCTAGTTAGTTGGCCACGTAGTTGTCCTCCAGATTTCATGGCACAACCTGGTGAGGACATCCAGGGCAGCATCTGTTCATTGAAATATGTCAATTGGCATGCCATCAATTCCTGGGGCTTTATTTTTTGCCAAGTCCTTCAGAGCAGCCTGCACTTCCTCCTTCATTACCACAGCCTTTTGATCACATGTTATTTCTTGAAATTCTTCTGTGTCATCCAGTTATTTTTGGTACAATGACTCTGTATACTCCTTTCATCTTTTTTTCCCCTCCTTTCCTTTTATTTTTTGTTGGTGTACCATCAAGTCAGATCTGACTGGCACAGGAGGAGATTGCTTCCATCTTTTAGTACTTCCTGGATCATTCAATATTCTACCCACAGCATCCTTATGTATTGCGACTGGAGGCTTAAAGTTGTTCTTTAGTGCCTTCAGCTTAAGAAACGCTAAGTGAGCACGTCCCTTTTGATTTCCACACTCCAGTTCTTTGCACATTTTATTATAGTACTTTGCTTGGTCTTCCTATGCTGCCCTTTGAAATCTTCTATTCAGCCCCTTAACTTCTTGATTTCTTCCCTTTGCTTTGGCTTCTTGGTGCTCTAGTGCAATATTCAGAGTCTCTTCTGACGTCCATCTTGGTCTTTTCTTCCGTCTTTCTAATGACCTTTTTTATTCTCAATTGTACTTATGTGAAACCTATACTTGGACTAGGAAGCAGTCCTAGAACAGAGCAAGGAAACACAGCATGATTCAAAATCAGGAAGGAAGTACACCAGGGATGCATCCTGTTTCCATATGTTTTCAATCTATACGCAGAACAGATCGTTCAGGAGGCTGGGCTTTATGAAGAGGAATGTGGCATCAGGATTGGAGGAAGACTCATCAACAACCTAAATTATGCAGATGACACAACCCTGCTTGCTGAAACTGAAGTGGACCTGAAGCACTTGCTGCAGAAGGTCAATAACTGTAGTCTTCAATATGGATTGAAGCTGAACATCAAGAAGACAAAGATTGTCACCTCTGGGCCAATTGGCAGCACCAAGATGGATGGAGAAGAGATTAAGGTTGCTAACAGTTACAGTTTACTTGACCCCACAGTCAAAACTCTTGGTCCCAGCAATCAGGAAATCAAAAGATAAATTACATTAGGTAAAGCTGCTGTCAGGGACCTTTCCAGAATAGTGAGAAGCAACGATGTCAGTCTAGAAACTAAAGTGCGCCTGATCCAGTCCATGGTCTTTGCAATTACTTGCTAAGCATCAGAGAGCTGGATAGTGACTAAGGATAATAGAAAAAAAAACTGATGCCTTTGAGTTATGGTGCTGGAGAAGAGTCTTGAACATACCATGGTCTGCCAAGGAAACAAATAGGTCTGTCTTAAGGAGAGTGAAACCAAGTTTCTCTTTGGAGGCTAGGCTTTTGAAGCTCCATCTCACATACTTTGGGCATGTGGCCAGGAGGGACCAATCCTTGGAGAAGGACATCATGCTCAGAAGGGTGGAGGGACAGTGCAGGAAAGGAAGATCGTGGATGAGATGGATCGATACGTGACTGGGGCAATGAGGGTAGGTGTGTTGGAGTCATGAGACTGGCTCAGGACAGTGCAGGCTTCAAAGCTATTGTACATATGGTCGCTATGAGTCGCAGGCCACTCAACGGCACATAACAACTCACCATTGGGCCAATAGGCAACAACATTATAGATGGGAAAGACTGAAATTGTCAATTATTTCTTCTTACTTGGATCCACAATCAACATTGTTGGTACCAGGAGTCAAGAAATCAAAAGTCATGTGGCACTGGAAAAATCTGTTGTCAGAGACCTCTCCAAAGTGCTAAAGAGCAACAATGTCAATTCAAAGACTAACGTGCACCTGATCCATGCCATGGTCTTCTCAATTACTTTCTATTAATCTGAAAGTTGGACCATGAATAAGGATGACAGAAGAATCGATGCCTTGGAGCTGTGGTGTTGGAGAAGAGCACTGAATATTTCTTGGACTTTGAGAAGAACAAGCAAGTCTGTCATGGAGAAAATGTGACTAGAATGCTCCTCAGAGGCAAGAATGGTGGAACTTCCTGTCACACACTTTGAGGATGTCGCCAGGCACGGCCAGCCCTTGGAGAAGGACATCATGATGATGAAGGGATAGTAAAAATGAGGACTATCCTCAGCAAGGGGGAGTGACACCGTGACTGTAACAATGGGTCCAAGCGTATCGGAGATGGTAAGGATGTCACACGCTAGAGCACGGTTCAGAGCCATTGTTCAGAAGTGGCTATGAGTCACGGTTGACTTGACAGCATTTGACAAGAAGAACATGACATTTTAAATCCCATTCTCCTTGCATCCCATCTTTACAGGATGGAGATGAGCTGTTGTTAGGTGCTACCAAGTTGATTCTGACTCACGGAAGCCCATGTGCTGCAACAGAAATGATCAACGGAGTTTTCTAGGCTGTAATCTTTACAGCCAGAGTGCTCCTTAAAAGCTAGGATGGTGAGACTTTGTCTCACGTGTATTCTGGACATATTATCAGGAGGGTCTGGGCCCCACAGAAGGACATTGTACTTGTTAATGTAGAGGGTCATTGAAAAAGAGGAAGATCTTCAATGAGATGGATGGACATAGTGGCTGGAACGCCATAGCAATTGCAAAAATAACACAGGATTGTACGGGATTCAGGATTCCGTTCTGTTGTACATGGGGTTGCTTTGAGCCACAACTTGACAACAATAATCTCAACAGGAGCAGACTGCCGGGAGTTTTTCTTTTGTAAAGCCTCTAGATGGGTTTGAACTGTCAACCATTTGGTTAATAGCTGAGTGCTTAACCATCGTACTATCAGCACTCCTTTTGCTAGGTGAGACGGCTTTAGCTGGACTGGTCCACCCATCCAAAGACGTCAGTTCTCCAGTCTTCCTCATTCCGTGTATTGAACAGACTGACAAAAGGATAAACAGATCTACTTTAGAAGAAGTACAGAGTGTTCCTCAGAGAGAGGGTGACAACACGTTGTCTCATGTACCCTGGACGTGTTACCAGGAAGGGGCAGCTCCTGGAGAAGGACCCCCACCAGGCTCAGTAAAACAGAAGATGAATGACAATGAAGAAGACCCCAAAGGAGATAGATAGACTGGCACAAAGGCCGTAACGTGTGATTCAGGCACAGAGCAATGGCAAGGACAGCACAGTCCCACCATAACGGCTTCACTGTGACGGAGTCTAACAACAAAGACCAGATTATCAAGGATGTCTGCCGAACCAGCTAGTAGTAGTATTGTTGTTGTTGTTATTATTGACTCACCTCTTCAAGGGCTTATGGAGTCACTGGGTGGCACACATGGCTAACAGGCTCAGCTGCTAACTGGAAGACTGCAGGTTCGAGTCCACCCAGAGGTGCTTCATTAGAAAGATCTACCCAAAAATTCAGCTGGGTCACAATGGTCTGATCCCATCAACAATGAGGGCTCCTTCATCTGGAGTCACCCAAGTGGTCTAGTGACTGAATTATTGTTGTTGTTATGTGCCATCGAGTCACTTGGGACTCATAGTGACCCTATATACAAGAGCCCTAAACCCTGCTCTATCCTGTGCCAATGTTAGCCAACAAATAAATGAGTGAATTATGAAAGTAGGTGTGACAGGTGACAAGGAGAGCATCCCTTTGGGTGGCTGGCCTGGACATCATTTGAGGACTCAGCCCTAGACATCAGCTGGGTCTCTCCTACTTCCACGTTCCTGATCTGCAGGACACCATCAGATACCAGTAGCAGACACTGTCACTTTCAGTCTCGAGGACCTCAACTCTCTTGCAAACATCAGGAATGGCCCTTTCGGAAGGATTCGTCTAGCTGCCTGCATTGCAAGGAGACCTCCCCACTGCAGCCCAGCCAGGTTTAGGTTTGAAGCCACTTGGTGTGAGTCTGTCCCCGCTACAGCACCGTCCTGGCCATCAGGATGAGAGCCACGCCACCCATATTTAGAGGCGGTAAGCTGCAGACCCAGGACACTGTTTTTCATATTTTAACTTGTCCACATTCTTTAATGATCTGAGGTGGGTGCCAAGGAATTAGTCATTGAACTGAGTGAGCGGAGAGGCTGATAGGATCTCCTTGCCAAACAGCAACAAAGCAGGAAGGTGCAGTGGCCACACCGCAGGAGTTTTAATGGGATATGGAGAAATGCCATGTGGCACATGGCAAACTTGGAGACCCCTAGCCCTCGCATCATACATGCCAGCTGAGAGGCCTTCTTTGGGGCTCCCTAGGGATGGGCACCCTCCTCTGCAAAGACTCAGGCCTTGTCGCTCGTCTGCACCCCTGATGCCATGTTTAGTGACCTTGCTGGTGGTGTGAGGACCTCTGGCGCCTCCACCCAGGAGTCTAGAGGCCTGGGTCATCCTTCTGCCTGGGTGGATGCTGCCCCGCTGCTCCCGAGGGCTGTGTCCCATTCTCCACCGTGCAGTCCTGTGCCAGGAGTCCCTTTCTAGTTCTGTCGTGGCTGCAGCTTTACATGCAAAGGCAGAACCATAAATTAATGAGGGAGCGCCTTCTGCCTCCTTGATGGGCCTCCCCAAGGCACTTTCAAGGGTCTTTCCCCTCACGCCAGACGACCAGTTGTGTGCTCTTGGATTTCTATGTCCCTCACTGGCCAAAAAGCCTTGAGTTGAACTGCAAAAGCTATACAGTGAGATCCCAGAACCGAGGTGAGGGCCCATGAACCCCTGAACCCCCAGGGCCCAGGAGAGACCCACTTGGCAGCAGGAAGGAACCTGGGCAAAATCAAGACTTTCTCGGCTTGTTTTGCTTTCCAGAAGCACTCCCCAGGTAGTGGGCTAATTAGGGCACGCCCAGCCCGCGGCTGCCCGCGTGTGCCTGCATGTGCACGCAGGGCTCCCAGCCCGGACCCGGGAGGCCTGGAGGCTGCGGGCGAGCGGGAACCCAGGCCTGCCCTGAGACCCCGGCCCTTGGCTGTGGGGGAGGCTGAGCTCTGGGGGGGACCATGACTGAGCATGACCATTGAAGAGCATGCTGTCACCTGAGGGGCCCTTCCCTGGCCCAGAAGGCCATGTCCACTGGAGCATCTAGTCATCATCGATCCACGCAGGGGGGCTAGAAGCCTCTCCCCATTCTTGCCTTGAGTGGGGGTCCTGGACCATTTCTGGTCCATGTGGCATCCCCCTTTCAGGAGCAGGCAGGTAAAAGGAGGTGTCCCTGAAGGGCTCAGAAAGGGTCAAAAGGGCTCACTGACCCCCAGCAGGGATGTGCCTAGGGCAGCAGGTTGTATAGGAATGTGGCTCTGGCCCCTGGAGATGGGGGACAAGGCACCTGAAGGTCTCTCCAGGGTCCCAGTCCCACCGGCCTTGGGGCTATTCTAGCTGACAATGTGAGAAAATGCCAACCTGCACCCCCAAAGTGAACACGAAGGAGAGCTGGTGGCACAAGGGTTAAGTATTTGGCTGCTCAAAAGGTCATAGGTTCGAATGCCCCAGTCAATCAGTGGAAGGAAAAGACCTAGCAATGTGCCAGTCTACTCCCACAGAAATCACAGCCTAGGAAATCCTATGGGGCAGGACTACCCTGTCACGTGGGTCACCGTGAACAGAAATGGACTTGACTGCACACGATATTGCGTGGACACTGAGGAAGGGAAGTAACTTTATCGTGTGTGCGTGTGTGCGTGTGCGCGTGTGCGTATGTGTCTGTGTGTGAGAGTGTGTGTGTGTGAGAGAGAGAAAGAGAGAGAGGGAGGGAGAGAATGGTGTGTGTGTGTGTGTGTGTGTGTGTGTGTGTGTGTGTAAGAGAGAGAGAGTATGTGTGAGCGCTCGTGTGTGTGGCTTGGTAGGGCGTTGAAGGAAAAACATCTTTCTGCTTCAGGGCCCTTTTTTCCAGGTTTTTAAAAAATCTGTATTTAGGTTTCTGATTCAGCACATGTATCAAAGTCTAATAAACATAAAGAAGTAAATAAGACATTAATTGTCTTACATCTCTCTAAACTGTGACCAAGACTGCCACTATTACCAGAACTCCAACCTAGTCAAGTTGTAGGATAAGCTATCATGAGCAGCGCACTATGTGCACAGATGGGCAGAGGCTGGGAACATGCTCACGCTTGGCTCGCTTTTCCTTTTAAATCATTCTGTTTGGCAGCACAGGGCCCTTTAAGCCAGGGGGCCAGCTCCCCTGCCCTCTGCCTGGCCAGTGCCTCTTGTTCCTCATCCCAGTGCCCCTAGACATGGCTCCCAGAGACAGGGCATTCTCCTCTCCGTCCCAAGCTTCCCGAATTTCCACCCTGGGGCAGAGAAGCCGTGTAACGTGCAGTCAGGGGCCACCATGTGGTAGAGTGACAGGACACCTCACCAGCACAGTCAGACCTCCAAGGGGACTTGCCATGGTGTCACTCTCAGAGCTCAGGTGTGACTAGACTGAGCAAAGCCCACTGATGGGAACCCTGCCTGGCCTATGCAAGACAGTCGCAGAGAGTGTCCTGGAAGGCTAGAGGTTGTGGGGGGTGGGAAAGGCTGTGGGCTAGAGATGAGGTTCCCACTTACCCTATGAGTCACTGCTGGGGAAACCCAGAGCATGAGGAGACCAGAGCCACCAATTATGGGACGAGTGCACCTGCAAAGCTGGTGCCCCCACCACTCGGACGGGGAGCTCATGGAAAATGCTGGCTGTCTCTCCCTTGGCCTCCCCTCCCAGTACACTTTCATCCGCAGAGGATGCTAACTCGGTCCTTTGTGCATCCTCCTTCCTCTTAAGGATTGAAAGGATTCTGAGTGAGGGCCCTGGCCCCACAAGCCCATCATGTGACCATCCAGTGTGCACAGGCTTTGGGGTTCCCTGTGTGTTCTGTTACCCACCCTGGGACAGACTTCTGGGTGAAGGGCAGAGATGAGTGTGTGTGGTTTTCACCCATGCTGAGCACCGTGGTGGACAGTGGGCACTGCCAGCTCATCACAGAACCTACATATGCTTGAGGACCTAGGCTGGACCACAGGGGTCCTCACGCCTCCCAACTTTGCCTCTTCATTACATCAGGGTTTAGGGGGCTCTGAGTTCTTGGTGGTCTGAGTTCAGCCCCTGAGGTGGGGGATAGAGACCCACTGGCTCCGTGGGCTAGACCTTTTAGAGCAAGTAGGAAGCCTTCCCCTCCCTGGTCTCCGCTCCCAGGCGTGTCCGGACTTGGGACTCCAGCCTCACCCGGGGTAGGTGACTGACATGCAGTCTGGCTCTGGCTCGGAGATAACCCGTCCCACTCAGAGTGGGACCTCCATCCTGCCAGTACTTCCCACAATCGCTCCTGGAGTCTGTGATTAAACAGATGGAAATGCTGACAGGCTCTGACTTGTGCTGGGAGAAGGTGTCCTTCCCTCCTGTGAATACACGTGATGCCCACCTCCCGCAGACACGCACGTGACAGCCTCCTCCTGCAGACACGCACACTGTGCCCTCTCCCCTCAGTTATATGCACCAGAACCCTCTTCCCACAGATACTCATTGTGCCCTCTTCCCTCAGACATATGCACCCGGAACTTTCATCCCACAAATGCACATACGGTGTCCTCCTCCTGCAGAAACACACATGGACTCTTCTCCCTCCGACACACAGGCATAAAGCCTTCCTCCTGCAGAATGCACATGGTGCCCTCCTGCAGAAACAGAGCTCTCCTCTTGCAGACATGCACATAGAACTCTCCTCCCTTAGACAAACACACCCTGAGCTCTCCTCCAGCAGACATGCATACAAGATCCTCTCCTCTGCAGCCATGCACATAAAGCCTTCCTCCTTCAGACATGTGCCACACACACACACACACGAGCCCCCCTCTCCAGCGAACACCCACACAGCGCCCTCTCCTCCACCCAGCTGAGTCAAGCCCTTGCCCAATCCAAGCGGGGCCAGGTGGAACTTTCCATGCTGCATGCCAGAGACGTGCCCCCAGAAGTCCTGCACTGGGGCTGCTGAGGCATGTGTCTGCAGGACCATGACCAGCAAAGGCCCTGCTGCCACCTGCAGAGGCTGCTGCAGTGGGAGCCAGGGGAGGCGGGGCCAAGAGCATCTTCTAAGAGCCTGTACTCCAGGGACCCCTGCCAGCAGCCCCCTGCACACCATGTGCCTCTCTGTAACGGCCTGTTTTCACAAGCATCTTCCTCTACTGGGGACCCCTTGACCAGTGACTCCCATCTACTGCTGTCCCTGCTCAGCCAGATTCTGGGCCCACTTCTCCTCTCAGACATCCTCATAGTCCATTCAGCCCTTGACCAGCCCTGGTTTTACGCCACCCAGGCCCGCACTCCCCACAGCCTGACATGGCACCTTGCCTCAAGTGTCACTCTGTGTGACACTATGTGCCTCACATAGACACTCTGGCTGGGAACAAGGCCTCTCCAATCAGCCTGTTCTGAGAGTCCCATAGCAAGATAAGCCCCCTTCTTTCTGCGTCCTGTCCATTCTGGTCACCTTCAACCTCATCTCCCATCTGACCACACCCACCACTTTCCTGACACCCTTGGTTCCCGCCTGTTCTCCTCGGACCTTCTCATCCCTCAGTGGACCAATCTCCATAGATTGTGGTCAGACACCCCATGTGCACCACCTCCGACGTGATTGGCGACCCACAGACTCAGGCCATATATGCCAGGCCTCTGGCCATGGCTCACAATGGCCTGGTGTGCAGTGCCCCAGTCTCCCAGTGTGAGACCCCACCTTCTTCCAGTGTGCTTGATAAGTAACACTGGCCTCTCCTCCTGTTCCTTGAATAAGCCTGGCTGGGTCACCACGGAGTGCGGATAGATGGGGTTCAGCCCAGAACGGAGTTGGAAGAGTGGCTCAGAACAAATGCAGAAGGTGCCCTCAACCCAGGCAGCCAGACTGGAAAGAAGGGGGGCCATCCAAGCTGGGCTCTCCTGCCCCTGTGAGCACTGCGCACCCTCGACCTCTTCATGGGCTCCTCGTCCTCTGTGATCTCTCCTTTCTGCCACCTACTCACACCTGCACCATGTCCGGCGAACATCTCAAACACCACAGAGAGAGCAGGCACTGAAGTCAATCTAACCCCATTGCCCACTCCCGTCAGTTACTCCCACTCAGTGAATGATTCCTTCAGTCCAAATGCAGGTCGTCTTCCCCTCTTCCCATCAGGCTATTAGCAAGCCTGTCCATAGCCCCAGAGCCCCAGTGCCCTCTGTCCTGCAGATGCCCTGCCCTGCGCCTTTCCCTGCATCCTCAGCCCCCAGCCAGAAGGTCCTGCGGGGCATGTGTGGGACTCATCCCTCCTGCACACCACCCTGAAGGCAGGCACTTGCAAATGTGTCTCAGTGCTCCTGCTGTCTTCCCTGATCACACACACACACTGTACACCCGTGTGTACACACATGCACCTTGTGTAGGGATGCGGGCTCTGAGTCACACTACTGCACATGACATTTTCATGGGGTTGCTGGGTTACACTGCTCTTGGGCACTTGACAGATAGGACACCAGCTCTTTCTCCACGCTCACTTTTTCTTTCTCCCAAGCCTTTTTGCACCGCTCGCTGGCACACTATCTGAGCCCCCCTTGTGTATGCTCACAGACCCTTCAGTGGGCCGGGCTGAAGGGATAGTGGAGGGTGGGACGGAGGCAGTCAGGGTCCATCTCACGAAGACTTCACCGCTGCCATGGTGTCAGCTCCCAACCCTCTGATAGAAAGCTGTACAGAGAGATGGCAGGTTCACACCAGACCGGTTTGATCTTCAAGACCAAAGCTTTGAAAACCAGCAACCCAGGCAGAGACCATGCAGGAACCCACGGTACCCACCCACAATGGAGGTAATAAACGTGAAGTCAGGCAACTGTCAAAACTGAGAATCCCTGAGGTGAGGGATAGTGCCAGGAATGAGAGGGGCCATGCATACCTACGTTTGTCCACTCAGTATTTGACCTTGAGAATGTTCTTGGCTGAGCCTTGGTCAGCTTACTTGGCATTGGAGCAGGGCTCAGGGCACTGCATGGCACGTGGCGGGAGAAGACCCCAAGGGGGACCTAGCCCCTGTCAGTGTGAGGATAGGCTCTGAGTGCTGAAGGACCCCAGGAAAGGGAGCTCAGATTTAAGAATTAGAGTCATTCAGTCCTTGTCAGGAAAGAAAGGCAGCGGAGCGGAGAGGACTGAGGCTGAGGCAGCAGAGAAGGGACCCAGCTCTCAAGAGCAGCTCTGCAGCTTGGATTGAGATTGTTGGGCGGCCAGCAGCTTCCAGCTTTGAAGGAGCACGGATTCCAGCGAGCGACACCCTGCGTGTGGGAGTGAGTAGATAGAGGCTCAGAAGGCTCCCTCGCCCTTAGCCCTGCATAAGGCTCGCTGCACAAGGAAAGCTGTGCATCACACAGTCTCCTGCATCTCAGCCCTCCCATCTGTGGTCCCCACGCAGATCACATCCACAGCAGCAGTGCCACTGACTCCACCATCAATTCTACATTTGGCGTGTTCATGCTGAGTATACTCAAGACCC
This sequence comes from Elephantulus edwardii, assembly GCF_000299155.1. Taxonomy (NCBI): domain Eukaryota; kingdom Metazoa; phylum Chordata; class Mammalia; order Macroscelidea; family Macroscelididae; genus Elephantulus; species Elephantulus edwardii. The sequence continues at coordinate 13,579,649 of NW_006399795.1, forward strand.
TGCTGCGCTGGTGGTGGTGGTGGTGTTAGGAACCATCAAGTAGAGTACGACTCATAATGACCCTAGGAACAGCCAACGTGAATCCAGCCCGAACCTGTGCCATCCTCATCATCTCTGGCACATTCACACCCATTGCCGAAATCACCATTCTGTCAATCCGTTTTGTTAGGGGTCATCTTTTCCTTCACTGACACTCCATCTTTCCAAGCATCATATCCCTTTCCCAGGAATAGCCTCGCCTAGCTACATGTCCAAAGTATGAAAGACGAAGCTTCTCCCTGTGGCTGGACTTTCTCCAAGACACAGCTGCCTGTTCTTTTGGCAGACCTTGGGATAGTCAGGACTCTTCTCCAGCACCATACTTAAAAACCCTCTAGGGGCTGAGCGCAACTCCCCCCTCTCATGGCACTCCTACCCGGTGAAAAGAACGCAGAGACAAGGGAACTAAGTCATACACCCAAATGGGGTCCGCCCAGGCCAACGGAAGTGGCTCTGGGGTGTTTCTGCCCTTGGCAAGCAGCTTCCACCGCACAGCTCCCAGGAGCATCGGGCAGGGGGCAGTGCTCAGCTGGTGCTGTGGACAAACAAGCCACTGCAATCATCCTGGGTCTACAAAAAGGACCAAGGGTTATGTGACAGCCTTTTAGCCATTGCTGGTTTCCAGCCCCCAAGGCAGTGGCAGCAGGAGAATGCTGTCAGCCCTCGCCCCTCAGACCTGAAAGGAACGCTCCTGTGTCCCACCCACCCAGCCTCTCTGAATGCCACTGTGCTGCAACCACTGAGACTGTCCCCATAAGGAGAGAAAAGACAGTCCCCAGACTTTTCAACATCCAAACAAGGTCCTGGCCTCCAGGTCTGTGTTTCTTTCTGGCTCTGACTTGCGCTCCAGGTGTGACAGCCAGCCTCCCCAGAGGTAGGGACAGCTGACTTGCAAGGGTCAGATGGCTAGGGAATGAGACTGCTCCTCCAGGGACCCCAGAGCGTCACACTGTGCATGTTCAATAATGCTGCTGGTGGATTAATGGGTGAGTGAGTAACAGCAGGGAGGAGGGGGTGCTTCCCACAGAGCAGTGCACTCTCCTGGGTACAGGTGTGTAGAGAAGTGTGTGCAGACCTGAGTGTCACCACACAGAGCCAGTGTCCTGGGTAGGTGGTATGGACTGGTCACCCACAATTCCATACGCTGCAACCCTACTCACAACCTTATCTGAGGACACAAACCCTATGTCCACATGCACACATACCCAACACACACGCGTGTCTAGACAACATCATCTTCACACACTAAAAACTGTACACAGAGTAGTAAGCATGTGTGTACACACAGATCCAGTCATCCCACACTCATACCACATAAACACAGCTACAAGAACACACTCACATCAACCCACAAATGTACACACATACATCTTACACACATGCACATGCGTTCACACTTGGGTACACACAGTCACACCTACTCGGGCACACAAACACACACAACTTGCACACATATGCTGTCTCATTTACACACATGTGCACATGCATTCACACGCGGCCACACAAACACACCTGTGCACACCCAGGCACACACTTCTTCCTCCCAAGCACGCATGCACGCTGCCAGAGGCCACAAGGGTTCAGGTCTCCAAAGGCTCCTGCAGCCCCCAGACCTTGTGAGCATGTACCCAGAGAGCTGGGGACACCTGCACTCTGTCCATCCTGCCCTTTGGCACACGTGCTGTCTCTCCAGCATGGCGCCTGTTTCCCAAAGCTCCACTCTCTGCCTCCCCAGAAGAAAGATGCTCCAGCTTGGAGCAGGCATCGCCCATGATCACCTGCTCAATTAGCAGCCTGGCACGGGTGTGACTGTCCCCTGGGACAAGCCTGGAGAAAAGCTTCAGTTTCCAGGGCTGGGACCACAGGGGGCCAAGCACAGCTGCCATCCCCTCCTGACCTCTGTAGGTCCAGCTCCACCCAGAGTCACATTAGGTGACCCAGAGGCCAGCCTGCTGCAAACCTGCAAACCTAGAGCCCACCCACGTCTGGCCCAGAGCCACCAGAGCCGCCTCCTGCCTCTGCTGTCAAGTGAGCAAACTCCCAGGTGGGGATGCTCTGGGCCTTGGAGCAGGGCGGCAGCGGCCTCCTGGCCAGAGCTCTGGGGAATCCCCTGGACTGGAAGGGCAGCCTGACCATGCTGCACCTGGGCTTCGCCACTAGCTCAGAAGTCAAGCAGCATCATACACCCCAAGTCACAACACACCAGCTCCCCCCCTCAATCCAACCCATCTCCTCTCCTCTCTGGAGTCAGGGTCTCTGCAACCTATAGAGTCTCCAGAATGGAAAGCATCCCCTCTACCTGTTCTACCTCCAATCACCCCAGCAGGAGTACCCAGCCAGCAGCAGGTGCAGACTAGAGACAGGCACGGAACCCCACAGAGCTGCCTTCATCACAAGAGCCCTGCATTGCCCCCAAGAAAGATGAACACAGTGCCCCGGCCAACCTGTGGGAGTGTGGACGGCACCTACCGCGGAGAAGTGCTGCATCGGGTCGCCCGCGTACAGCATGTCAGGTGCGCAGGTGTCTGGACACACTGGGGACCTGGCGTGCCTCGGGGGGTGGCATGGGTCTCCGGGCTGGAGTTGGGAGCTCAGGGTCGTGGCTGCCGGAAGGATGGACCTGGCGGCTAGGGAGGCAGGAGCCGAGGATGCTCTGGACCATGTGGGCTGTTCGTGGGCATGTTCACCCTCTCCATCTCCCTCAGTTCTGCCAACTGGCTGCATCTAACAACAAACCCATGGCCCACCCCCTATTCCCATGACTATTCATCACACCGGGCAGGCCTCAGCTTGCCCAGGATGTGCTGGACCGCCCCAAGGAGCCTGTGTGTGGGGCGGGGGTGCACCCGGTCAGTGGTGACTCTATCTCAAACCCCACCCAGTGCCTCCAAGTACTCACTCAGGGAATGATCTGGGGCTCCCAGCACAGGTCCTCCACCCTGCTGCAGCCTCCACCCCAACACTCAGGGGCCACACTTGGCCCTCAAGATCTTGGTAGGCACAGCTGGCCTACTATGATGGCATTGCCACTTTGCACAGCCCATAGCAACCAGAGAACCTGATGGTTACCAGAGACCCCCGGGATTTCCCCTGGGTGCTGAACAGAGTTACAGGAGTCCCCCAGGGAGCTGGTGGCAGGGTGAGTGGCCAGACCAAAGTCTGTGTGTGCACCAGCTCAAAGCCACAGGCTGAAACAAAAAGCCAGTGCCCACATGCTCCGAGCTTGTGCCCCAGCTGCCAGTGGACTGACCAACCTCCTGAATACAAAGGGATATTCCAGAGGTCCAGATGGAGGATTTGACACTCCAGTGTCCACTTGCTGGCTGTGGGCATGACCACTCCCTTTCTGGACTGAATCTGCATTCAAATTCTACCTTAACTATTGTCCTGGACTGAATTAGGTGCTTTAGACTCAAACATGGGGATGCAGTTTGGCTTGGGCCTTCTTTATTATGTTAATGAGACTGTATCTGTGTAGGGTGTGTCTTAAACCTAACCACATTAGAGATATGAAAAGAGCAGGTTAGGCACAGAGAGGTGAGCACACGTGGAGAGGAAGTTACATGCCACATGGCTTTAGCAAGGAATCAAAAGCCCCAGAGCATCAAGGGAGAGAGGAAAGGGAGATATCCTTGAACCAGGGCTCTGAGTTCAGAATCCAGGATCCATCATTGAATGTGAGACAATAAATTTCTGTTCTTTAAAGGCATCCACTGTGGGTATTTACAGCAGCTCGAGGAAACCAGGACAACCATCCTAGGCACAAAGTTCTCCTCGGCCTGATGTCTGCTACCGGCTTAGTATCATCACAAGCAAGCAAACGTGTGGAGCTGGCCTTCTCCAAGCCTCCCGCAGCTGCCAGAGTCCCACTTAAGAGCCTGATGCATGCCCACGTTGACTGCAACATTATTAACAACAGCAAAGAGATCAAAACAGCCCAAGTATTCATTTAATGGATAAAGAGATTATGGTACTTTTACACAATGGAATACTATGCAACACTAAAAAAAACCCCAAGAAATAATTTGTGAAATGTTGCATAATATAGATGCATCTAGAGGACATTATGCTAAGTAAAACTGTTGCTGTTCTTCTGTGCTTTCTAGTTAGAACTGACTTACAGCTGACCCTCCTGTGGTTTCCAGAGGCTGTAAATATCACAGAGGAAATGGGTGCCCATCCTACTTCTGCAGAGCAGCTGGTGGATTCAAACTGCTTGTCTTTGAGTTGGTAGCACAGTTCCTTACCCATTAGGCCACTGGAGTTACTTTAAGTAAAACTGTTGTTGTTGTGGTGGTGGTGGTGGTGGGGTACCATTGAGTTAGAACAAACCCAGAGCAGACCCTTCAGCAGTTTTTCAGAGACAGCTAATCAGTCACATGGAAGGAGAATGCCAATCCTTCTCCTGTGGAGCAGCTGGTGAATTCAAACCGAGTGCCTTTGGGTTAGCAAGGCAACTCCTTACCACTGAGCCATCAGAGTCAGTCATAAAAGGACTCAACTCATTGCTGTCGGGTCAGAACCACTCATCGCTGTCCCTCCAGTGGGTTTTCAGAGACTGCAAATTGCACAGGGGGAGATAGACTATCTTTCTCCCTCAAAGCAAATGGTGAATTAGAACCACCTGCCTTTGGGTTGGAAGCACAGCTCTCTACCCATGAGGCCACAAGAGCTCTCTATAATGGTATAAGACCACTATTATAAAAAAACTAAGGAATGATCCTGGAAGTATTAAAAGAAGATGGAAAGAATATACTGAGTCACTGTATCGAAAGGAATTGGCAGACACAGAAGAATCTAATGAAACTACATATGAGCAAGAGCCTATGGTGGTGAAGGAAGAAGTTCAAGCTGCTTTGAAGGAAATAGTAAAAAATAAGGCCCCAGGAATAGATGGTATACCAATTGACATATTTCAGCTCACAGA
>NW_006399795.1:13585774-13593797 GCF_000299155.1 Elephantulus edwardii
TGATTGGGAGGATGGAGGGACAGTGAATCAGAAGGCCCTCTATGAGGTGGATTGATTCCGTGACTGGGGTAATTGGGATGGGTGTGTCGGAGACAGTGAGATTGGCACAGGACAGGGCAGAGTTTAGGGTTGTTGTACATACGGTCGCTGTGAGTCGCAAGTGACTCACTGGCACATAGCAAGAACACCAACAACAACAAGGAAAGGTGCCCATTTTTCAACTGGGTTTTTTAATCTTTATCTTGTTGTGGTGCATGAGTATTTTATAAATTCTAGATGTAAGTCCCTTATCAGACATGTAATTACCAAATACTTTTTCCCAGTCTGTGTTTTCCCTTTTTATCCTGTTTGAGAAGTTTTTGGATGTGCATAGGGATTTGATTCTTAGAAGGTCCCATTCATCTATTCTATCCTTTCCTGACTAGATTTTTCAGGATGCTTGGAAGACTGTTTATGTTGTGGTTTAGGACTTCTAGAGCTCTTTCAAGCTTCTCCTTAATGAAGTTTATAGTTCCTGGTTTTAGTCCTAGGTCTATGATCCACTTTGAACTGGTTTTTCTTTATGGAGTGAGGTGCAGAGGACATTGTGCTGAGTTGAAAGGACAAATATTGCATAGTGCCACTTGTTATAAAACAGGACTGACATTGGGGTTGAGGGGGGAGTGACAAAGATAAGATAAATAATGTATATTGAAACAGGTGAGGGAGAGGACTGTTTAAAAGGGTATATGATTAGGTATTATTGTCATCACAAGAGTCCAGAATGAAGACTGCATAGTGGAGTAGACTTGGGGGAAGGAATTGTATAATAATGAAAGAATTTTTCTTTTACTTTTCAAAGAGAAGAGCAAATTTTGGAGGGGGAGGTGTGGGCAGGGAGAAAAGTGCAGCAATGAAAGAATGAATGGAAACCCAAACTTTCATTATAATTATTTAAAAAAAAAAGCTAAGGAAAGATTTACAAGCAGATAGAACATTCTTAGATGGATACCAAAGGCGGGAAGAAAGGGAGAGGAAAGTAGAAATTAACAAATAGTGAGTTGCATGAAGGCAAAGACAACATATAACAAGAAGTTGATCAGACATTGCAATTAATTGTATTGCTTTTGCTGTTTTTAGGTGCCATCGATTTGACTTTGACCAAGACAATCCACTTAATAACAGATCTTGCATCTTGCCCTATCTTGCATCATCCTTAATAGTCAACTGTAACTAAGGTTATAAAACCAAAAAAAAGTGTATGAGTGGTTGAATGAAAACCCAGCATGATTTGTACACTTTCACTCAAATTAAAAAAAAAATCAGTTTACAGAAGAAACCAGTTTGCACCCCAGGGGTTGCTGAAAACACAGAGTAGAGATCCCAGCTTCCATATCTCTCACCATGGCCTTGAGGCTACACCAGAGGCTGGTAGCCATTCCCCAATCATATTACTGTTTAAATAACCAAAAACCAAGCTAAACCACGATTATCAAGTTGATTCCAACTAACTTATGGCAACACCAACTATGCTCCATAGATTTTCAGGGGGGGTGGTCCATGGATGACACAATGGTTACAAAAGGTTGGTGATTTGAACTCACCCAGAGGTATCTCAAAAGAGAACCCTGACAAGGTGCTTCTCCAAGGTCACAGTCATCAAAACCCTATGGAAGAGTCTACCCTGCTCATATGGAGTCACCATGCATGGGGACTGACTCAACAGCAATGAATGACAATAACTTTATGGATATAGATTGCCAGGTCTTTCTTTTGCAGCACCGTTGAATGGATTTTAATTTATCTTTTGTTAGTTTCCAATCACATGTTCTTTGTACCACTCTGGAGAGTTTTACATAGTAGAAGATACCAAAAATGGATACCAGGATCACTAGAAGGGGGTATACAGGTATGGAGGACTGAGTTATAAGGTGGCCTCAGGACTTTCCTCCACCACATAGCTAGTGTGGATATGAGATTGTTGTGGCTACAGTGGATAGTTACTAGCCAGTCTGTATGTTGTGGTTGTTAGGTGCTGTCAAGTATAACTCATAGTGACCATATGAAAAACAGATTTGAACTCTGTCCTATCCTGTGCCATTCTCACAATCTCTGACACACTTGAGCCTTGCAGCAGTAGCTGTGCCAATCCACCTGGTCAAGAGTCTTCCTCTCACCATCCCTCCACCTTTCCAAGGATTCTGTCCCTCTCCAATGAATAGTTTCTCCTAGCAACATGCCCAAAGCACATAAAGTGAAGTTTAATCATATTTGCCTCCCACAGGCACCCTGGCTGAATCTTCTCCAAGACATATCTTTTTTGTTCTTTTGGCAGTCCATGGGATATTCAGTACTCCTCTCTCCAACACCACAGATATTATTAATTCTTCTCCTGTCATCCTTATTCACTGCCCATCTCTCAGCAGCATAACAAGTGAGTGACAAGACCAGAGCCTGAATAAGGCACACCTTAGGCCTCCAACAAGTACCATTGCTCCTCAATAATCTGGAGAGGTCCTTGACCTCAGACTTTCCCAGTGTAATGTCTCCTGATCTTTTGACTGCTGGTACCAACTGTGTTGACTATTAACTCAAGTAAGATGAAGTAGCTGACAGTTTCAATCTTTTTTTCCATTTATCTATGATGTTGCCTACAGGTATAATGATGAGTATTTTCATTTTTTTATATAGAGATGCAATCTATATTAAAGGCTCTTAAAAAAAAGCTCTAGTCTTTGATCTTTTGCAGCAAGCTCTTAAGACCCTCCTCATTTTCAGCAAGCAAGGTGTGTCATCCACATTAACACAGTTATTGATGAGTCTTCCTCCAATCCCGATGTCACAGTCCTCTGCATAGAATCAATTTTCTCAGCATAAAAAATAGGTATAGAGAAAGGATACAACCCTGACATATACCTTTTCTAATTTTAAACCATGCAGTGTTCCCTTGCTCTGTTTGCACAACAGTGTGAACAGAGCCAGTCTATTATATAGGGCTCATAAAAAGATAAAGTATTAAGGTCATGGTCCAGGCCTAGTTAGATGACCCCACAAAAAAGAGAGATTAGAAACATTGTGGAGGGGGCCACATGGCAGGGAACAGTAAGTAGCCTCTAGAGGTTGGGAACAGTGGTCCCCAGCTCACAGCCAGAAGAAAAGCAGGGATCCTACTTCTAACAGCTGCCAGAAACTGGATTCTGCCAGTACTCAAAAAGTTACAAGAGGTCCAACCTCAGAGGAAGCCACAGCCTGTACTCTCACTAAGGAATGAGAGCACAAGTAGAGGATCTAGTGAAGACAAAGGGGACTCCTGACTCCGGGGCATTGCGAGGTATTACATGAATATTGTTTTGGATTAAGTCTTTAAATTGCTAAGCATGTGATAATTTGCTACATACCATGGTTACATTGTTTTGTGGTCTGCTTTGATGGGTACAGAACTTATCAGTTTGCCATATTAGGGAGGAGTGACTTGCATATTGCTACGTATAGTTTGTGTATGCATATACTTGCTTGCTTATAGTCTCCCTTAAGGGTACAGCACTTGTCTGTCAGTTTGCTGTATTGGGATGACTTGCATGTGGCAGTGATATTGAAAGTTACACCAACTGATACTTCAAATATCAACAGTCACTCATGTTGGACAAGTTTTAGCAGAGCTTCCAGACTAAGACAGACTAAGAAACACAGATAGCCATCCACTGCTGATATAACAAGCCTTCAAAAATCCAATGAATGACAGAGGAGCATTGTTGGATATAGTATTAGTAGATGGACCACTCAGGCCATAAGTCCCTAAAAAATTTGTAGAAATAGATGCAAACATCCATTATATTTGCAATACAGAAAGTACAAAGTTTGAATATAAAAAAAATTGGAAGCTGTCAAAAGTGAAATAGAATGTATAAAGATGGCAAAGCCAACCCAAAGATAAGGTTTGCATCCACCAGAGTGATTCTGAAGATGAACTATGTGCAATACCCTCCCATATGATTTACTGCCTCTGAAAACCCACTGGAGGGTCAGCTATGCGTTAGTTCCAACTCAGCAATACACAACAATAGGCATTAGTGAGCTGGATGGGTATTGGCTACCTTGAATCAGACTGTCATACAATTTCGTATGCTGGGGAAAGATAAATTGAAGAACAGCAGTGTTACATTCATAGTTCAAAAGAACATTTCAAGATATAACCTGAAGTGCAATTCTGTGAGCAATAGAATACTACATATGCACACACAAGAAAGACCTGTTAAAACAGCTATTATTCAAATATATATATCAACCACTAAGGCCAAAGATGAGAGGACAATTACCTGGACAACTGACTGGAAGAAATCCATGTTTATTACCATTTTTAAAAAATGACCCAAAAGAGTGTGGAAATTCTTGAACAATACCACACACAAGCAAACCCTGTTGAAGATTATCCCAAAATGAGTGCAATAGTACATTTATAGAAAACTAACAGAAATACAAGCCACGTTTGGAAGATGTAATGGCCCTAAACACTAATGTCAGATGGATCTTGGCTGAAAGCCAAGACTAGAAGAATGTCCATGTTTCATTGACAATGTAAAGGCATTTGATTTTGTGGATCACAACAAATTGTGGCTGACCTGAGAAGAATGAGAATCCCAGAACACTTGATTGTGCTAATGCAAAACCTATACTTGGACCAGGAAGCAGTCCTCAGAACAGAGCAAGGAAACACTGCATGGTTAAAAATCAGGAAAGGAGTGTGTCAGGGATGCTTCCTGTCTCCGTATCTTTTCAATCTATATGAAGAACAGATCATTTGGGAGGCTAGGCCCTATGAGGAGGAATTGGAAGGATTGGAAGAAGACTCATCGACAATCTGTTAGGGAGATAAAACAGATAATACAACCTTGCTTGCTGAAACTAAGAAGGACCTAAAGCATTTGTTGTAGGAGCTTGTGGACTGTAGTTTTCAATATGGACTGAGGATCAACATCAAGAAGACAAGGATTGTCAACACTAGGCCAATTGGCAGCACCATGATAGATAAAGAAGAGTCTGAGACTGTTAACAATTTCAGCTTGTTTGGCTCCACAATCAACATTCTTGGCACCAGCACTGTGGAAATAAAAAGATGAGTTATATTGGTTAAGTCTGCTGTCAGAGATCTCCCCAAAGTGCTAAAGAGTGACGGCATCAGCAGCCATTGTGGGGTCAGCAGTTCCTGTGGCATCAGCAGCCATGTATCTGTTCAAGTTGATTAACTAGGTATCTGTCTTTAAAAGTTCTTAATGTGGCCTGAACTGCTCTCCTGTCTGGAGCACTAGACTGAAGATCCACTGCCTGGAGGACAACCTGCTGCATCCCTCTGAACTGTGCAAGGGACAGCAATATTACAGATGAATCTATTTTCTTCCCCTTCCCAGAGCTTGAGCTGCTTTTAGCCCTGGACTCCTTGGACCCACCTCGCCTAGCTGCAGCAGTTGCCTGACAGAGAAGGCTGCTATTTCACAGGCCATACCTTTCACCAATTGAAGCAAGTCTTCCCTAGACTCAAAAGTTCAGGGAGAAACTCATGCACGGTAGCTATCCTGCCCTCCTCTGGAGCAGTGACTTCCCAAGATAAAGTTTTCAGACCAAGAGCCTGCTAAGGTGTATGGCATGAAAAACTCTAACACAGCAATGTCACAGAAGAAGCAGATCACCTCATATGCTACACAAATCCAAAACAAGATGTCACCCCCCAAAAGAGACAGAATATCAATGGATTTCCTGAAGTCAGAAAGTCTGATGAAACTTTCTTTTTTTAAAATTATTAAATTTTATTAGTATTAATGAACATTTACAGGGATTTTGGGTTTTCATTCCTTCATTGTTGTACCATTCTCTCTACCCACTTCCCCATTTTGTTCTTCTTCCCCCGCCATCCAAATGTATGTTTTAATTGTCCAATTGCCACAGTGCTTGTCAAAGCCAGTTCTGATTTATCTCCTTTGTCAGTGTGTCCTTTGCCATTCCCTATCACTCCTCCCTGAGAGAGACTTCACCCTGATTCATAAGGGAAAGGGGATGGCGTATTCTCTTAGCTACTTCCTGTGATGAAACTTTCTGACACAGAATTCAAAACAATAATGCTTGAATATTTTCAATGGGTAAAAGACAAGCTCTAAGAATTACAGGATTCTGAAAGCAAAGACCAAGAGGAACTTTAAAAAAATAATCCAAGACAATGTAGAGAAAACAAATGAGGCATTAAAGGCTATGGAAAAACAAGAAACTGCAGTCCAGAATATGAAGACCAATGTTTCAAATGCCATCAACATGTTGGAGAAACATATGAACAGAGTTGAAGAGATAGAAAACAGAAACAGTGAAATAGAACACAGAATTGTTACTACTGATCTGCTAGAACAAAAAGCAGAATTTATAAAGGATGGGAAAAGAAGAAAGCCTAAGAAAAATGTGGGACACCATCAAGAGGAATAACACGTGCATAATCAGAATCCCAGAAAAGGAGGAAGAAAATAAAAGCACCAAGAAAGTTGTGGAAGGATTACTATAAGATAACTTTCCAGGCATAATGAAGAATGAGAGAATATCTACTCAAGAAACTGAGTGAACACCATATAGAATAGACTTCAAAAGAAAAACACCAAGGTTTATGATAGTCAAATTTGCCAGATAAGAAGAGAATTCTGAAAGAAGCTAGGGAGAAACAAAGAAAAAACCTATAAGGGAGAGCAAATAACATTAAATGCTGATTTCTCAGCAGAAATCACGCAAGCAGGAAGACAGTGGAATGGCATCTATTGAACACTCAAAGAATGCAGCTGTCAACCAAGAACACTATACCCAGCAAAACTGTCCATCACATAAGAAGGAGAGGTCATGATATTTTCAGAAAAGCAGAACCTAAGGGAATTTGTAAAAACAAGACCAGTGTTGCAGGAAACACTGAGAGATGTCCTTCTTACAGAGGTGCCACAGATAGCAGGATGGACCAAAGTAAACAGCAACAACACTAAAAATAACTCAACAAAATGATAGTAATAAAATCTTGTCTCTCAATAATTACAAATGACAATGAATGTGAATGATTTAAATGTACCACTGAAGAGAAAAAGAGTAGCAGACCGGATAAAAAAAACAAAACCCATCAAAATGCTGTTTATGAGAGACACATCTGAAAAGTAACGATAAAGACAAGACTGAAAAGAGTGGGGGGAAAAATATACCAAGCAAATGGCAACCAGAAAAAAGAGAAGTAATATTAATCTCTGATAAAATATATTTCCATGCAAAAACCATCACAAAGGACAAGGAAGGTCACTATACAATGCTTAAAGGGTGAACAGAACAAGAGGACATAACAATATATCTATGCACAAAATGTTGTTGTTGTTGTTGTTGTTGTTATGTGCCATTGAGTTGCTTGCGACTCATAGCGACCCTATTATGTACAACAGCCCTAAACTCTGCTCTGTCATGTGTCAATCTCACTGTCTCTGACACACCCATCCCAATTACCCCAGTCACTGAATCAATCCACCTCAAAGAGGGCCTTCCCCTCCTGCACCCAACCTCCACCCTCCCAAGGATGATGTCCCTCTCCAAGGGCCGGTCTCTCCTTACAACATGACCAAAGTATGTCAGACGAAGCCTCAGAATACTTGCCTCCAAGGAGCCGCCCAGTTTAACCCTCTCCAGGATGAATCTGTTTGTTTTCTTAGCAGTCCATGGTACCCTAAATACTCTTCTCCAGCACCACAGCTCAAAGGCATCAATTCTCCTATCTCCTTAGTCATTGTCCAACTCTCTGATGCATAACAAGTGATTGCAAAGACCAAGGCCTATATCAGACACGCCTTAGTCTCCAGAGAGACACCGTTGCCCTTCAGTACTTTGGAGAGGTCCCTAAGAGCAGACTTTCCCATCACAATGCATCTTTTCATTTCCTGGCTGCTGGTGCTGAGAGTGTTGATTGTGGAGTCAAGCAGACTAAAGCTGTGGACAATCTCAATCTCTTCACCATCCATCCTGATGCTCCCAACTGGTCCAGTGGTGA
>NW_006399795.1:13593897-13594864 GCF_000299155.1 Elephantulus edwardii
TGCTCACCAAGTTGTGCCAAGAAATCTGGAGAACAACCACTTGGCCAACTGACTGGAAGAGATCTATATTTGTTCCCATCCCAAAGAAGGGTGATCGAACAGAGTGTGGAAACTATAGAACAATATTGATTTCACATGCAAGCAAGATTCTACTTAAGATTATCCAAAAACGATTGGAAAAGCACATCAGCAGAGAACTGCCAGAAGTTCAGTCTGGGCTTAGAAGGGTTGTGGTAGTAGGGATATTGTCAGATGGATCTTAGCTGAAAGCAGGGAATACCAGAGGAATGTATATCTGTGTTTCATTGACTATGCAAAGGCGTTTGACTGTGTGGACCATAACAAACTGTGGCTAACTCTGAGAAGAATGGGAATCCCAGAACACTTGAACATGAGGGAGTCGTCAGAACAGAGCAGGGAAATACTGCATGGTTCAAAATTGGGAAGGGCATAGTATGCCAGGGATGTCTCCTCTCTTCATACCTTTTCAACCTGTATGCAGAACAGATTATCTGGGAGGCTGGGCTCTATGAGAAGAAATGTGGTTATCAGGATTGGTGAAGATCTACCAACAATCTGCATTATGCAGATGATACAACCCTGCTTGTTGAAATTGAGGAGGACTTGAAACACTTGCTGCAGAGGGTCAAGGACTGCAGCCTTCAATATGGATTGAGGCTCAATGTAAAGAAGACAAAGATTCTGACCGCTAGGCCAATTGGCAGCATCAGGATGGATGGTGAAGAGATTGAGATTGTCCACAGTTTTAGTTTGTTTGGCGCCACAGTCAACACTCCTGGCACAGTAGCCAAGAAATTAAGACGCACTGCGATGGGAAAGTCTGCTGTTAAGGACCTCTCCAAAGTTCTGAAGAGCAATGGTGTCTCTCTGGAGACTAGGGTGCATCTGATACATGCCATGGTCTTTGCAATCACTTGTTATGCATCAGAGAGTTGGACAATGACTA
>NW_006399795.1:13599051-13600032 GCF_000299155.1 Elephantulus edwardii
CCCTGGCATACACTCTTCCCAATTTTGAACCATGCAGGGTTTCCTTGCTCTGTTCTGACGACTGCACCAAATGATAGAGCTGCAAAATATACAAAGCAACATTAACAGAACTGAAAAGAAGACATAAACAACAACATTAATGTAGTAGGAGACTTCAATACACCTCTCTCAAGAAAAGATAGAACTATCAGAAAGAAACTCAACAAAGGTGCTGAAAAATTAAACCACACAATAAACCAACTTGATCTCATAGATACATACAGGCTAATGCACCCAAAATCAGTACAGCATAGCTTCTCCAATGTGCATGGGATGTTCTCTAGAATAGATCACATTTTAAGTCACAAGGCAAGCATCAATAAATTAAAAAAAAAACTCATAGAAATAATACAAAGTATCTTCTCAGATCACAATACTACAAAACTAGAACTTAGTAACAAGAGGACAAAGAAGGAAAAAAACATACATTTGGAAGCTGAATAACACCTTGCTTGAACATGAGTGGGTAATAGAAGAAATAAAAACTGAAATGAAATGTTTATTGAAACAAATGACGATGAAAAAACAACTTACCAAAACCTCTGGGAAACAGCCAAAGAAGTAATTAGAGGGCAACTTATAGCAATAAGCAAACACATCAAGAGGCAAGAAAAATGACCATAGACTCTCTAATCCAACATCTCCAACAAATTCAAAAAGAACAGCAAGAAATCCCAACACCCTCTAAAAACTGGAAATAATAAAAATTAGGGCAGAAATAAATGAAATAAAAAACAGAAAAACAATTGAAACCATCAACAAAACCAGGAGTTGGTTCTTTGAAAAGGTCAATTAAATTGATAAACCACTAAATCTAACAAAAGAGAAGACACAAATAATTCATATAAGAGCTGAAAGGGCAACATCATAACAGAAGCAACAAAAAAGAAAAAGGTTAACAATGAATTATTATGAAAAACTATACTAAAATACGAAAACCTA
>NW_006399795.1:13603598-13605322 GCF_000299155.1 Elephantulus edwardii
ATTGCATTTGACACATCAGTGTCACAGTGTTTAGCATCACAGCAACCACAAGTTACCTCTGTACAGTACGTGGACAGACTAGTGCTATACCAATTAAAAGAATGTATGACCAAAAATAATGAAAAACCAGGCCTGAGGGCTGTAGATTAAAATCACCCACCTTTGGCTTGGTATCATAATTTTCTATCCACTAGGCCAATAGAGCTCTTTCATTGTTGTTGTTGTTAAGTGTCACTGAGTTGTAGACAACTTGTAGCAACCCTAGGAACAAAAGACCTGACCAATTGTATAACTTTCATCATTTCTCCATGTTCATAGAGTTTTTGGAGGCAAGTTGTTTTAGAGGTGGGCGCCACTCCTGCTTCCATCCAATAGTCCAACAGTACATCAATAAAACAATTCACCATGATTAAGTGGGATTCATAACAGGTATGCAAGGTTGGTTCAACATAACAAAAACAACAAGTGTAATTCATCACATTCACAAAGCAAAGAAACACATGAGCCTATCAATTGATGCAGAAAAGGCCTTTGACAAAATCCAACGCTCTTTCCTGATTAAAACACTCAGCAAAATAGGAATAGAGGGGAATTTCCTCAACACAGTAAAAAGTATACCTGCAACATCAAGAGACAACATCATTCTCAATGGAAAGAGATTAAAGGCGTTACTTTTGAGAACAGAATCTAGGCAAGGATGCCCACTATTACCCCTCCTATTCAATACTGTATTGGAAGTCTTGGCAATAGCAAAAAGACAAGAGAAAGAAATAAGAGGTATCCAAATTGGCAAAAAGGAGGTAAAATTATCTCTATATGCAGGTGATATGATAGTATACTTCGAGAACCCTAAAGACTCAGCAAGAAAACTACTGGACATAGTCAACTAATTCAGAAAAGTGGTAGGATACAAGAGCAACATACAAAAATCAATTGGATTTTTCAACAGTGACAAAAAGAATACAGAACTGGAGCTGAGAAAAACAATACCCATCAAAATAGCTAATTACAAGATTAAATACTTGGGAATAAATCTAACTAGAAACACAAAAGATTTATTCAAAGAAAATTACATTACTACAAGAAACAAAAAGAGACTTGGAGAAATGGAAGAATAGACCATGTGCATGGACAAGAAGATTCAATATTGTTAAAATAACAATTCTAACAAAGGCAATCTGCAAATTCAATGCAATCCCAATACAAAGAACAATTCCATTTTTTAACGAGATAGAAAAGGCAATTTCCAATTTCAAAAGGAATGGAAAGAGGCTCTGAGAAAGCAAAGCACTCTTGAAAAAGAGAAACAAGGTAGGAGGCATTTCACTCCCTGATCTCAAATAATACCACACAGCTGTGGTGGTCAAGGCAGTATGGTACCGGTACAATGACAGACACACAGATCAATGGAATAAAACTGAGAATCAGAAATCAGCTCATCTACCTATGGTCAACTGATTTTTTAAAAAAAAATTTTTTGTCAACTGATTTTTGACAATGAGATAAAATCAGTTAAGTGGGGAAAGAAAAGCCTCTTTAACAAATGGTGTTGGCAAAATTGGAAAACTGTCTGTAGAAAACTCAAGCACCCCAGTAACAATAGCATAATTTAACAAAGCAGCAAATTACAAATGCTGGTGAGGCTGTGGAGAAACTGGAACCCTTAGTCACTGTTGGTGGGAGTGTAAAATGATGTAACCATTGTGGAAAGCAATATGGTGCTT
>NW_006399795.1:13606163-13635717 GCF_000299155.1 Elephantulus edwardii
TACAGATTGAAAAGGTAGGTATGGAGACAGTATACGTCCCTGACGAACCCCTTTCTTGATTTTGAACCATGTAGTGTCTCCTTGCTCTGTTCTGATGACTGCCTCTTGGTCCAAGTATAGGTTTCGCATTAGCACGATCAAATGTTCTGGGATTCCCATTCTTCTTAGAGTCAGGCACAGCTTGTTGTGATCCACACAGTCAAAAGCCTTTGCATAGTCAATGAAGCACGGATAAACATTCTTCTGGTATTCTTTGCTTTCTGCCAAGATCCATCCAACGTTAGCTATAATATCCCTAGTACCACGACCTCTTCTAAATCCAGCCTGTATATTGGCAGTTCTCTGATGACATATTGTTCCAAATGTTTTTCAATAATTTTCAGCAGAATCTTGCTTGCATGTGATATTAATGATATTGTTCGATAATTTCCACACTCTGTTGGGTCACCTTTCTTTGTAATGGGAACAAATACTGATCTTTTCCAGTCAGTGGGCCAGCTGGCTATTCTCCAGATTTCTTGGCACAACTTAGTGAGCACATCCAGGGCAGTGTCTGTTTGTTGAAATATGTCAATTGGTATGCCGTCAACTCCTGGAGCCTTGTTTTTTGCCAATTCCTTCAGAGCACTTTGAACTTCCTCCTTCATCACTATAGGCTCTGCTCATATGTCATTTCATGAAATTCTTCTGTGTCAGCCAATACCTTCTGATACAGTGACTCTGTGTATTCCTTCCATCTTCTCTTGATATTTTCTGGATCATTTAACATTCTACCCAAAATATCCTTAAGTATTGCCACCTGTGGCTTGAATTTGTTTTTCAGCTCCTTCAGCTTAAGAAACACTGAGTGAGTTCGGCCCTTTTGATTTTCTGACTCGAGCTCTCTGCACATTTCATTATAGTATCCATGTTTATAGCTGTATTGTTCACAACAGCAAAGAAATGGAAAAACCATCAACAAATGAATGGACAGAGAAGTTGTGATATATTCACACAATAGAATACCATGCAGCACTGAAAAACAAGGAACTCATAAAATATTACAAAAAATGAGTGACCCTGGAGGACATTATGCTGAGTGAAATATCTCAGTCACAAAAAGGACAAATACTGCATAATGCCACTGTTACAAAACAGGACTGAAATAGGGGTTTGGGGAAAACTAAAAAAAAGGGGGATAAACATTTGCATCCAAGAGTTCTTTATGGAAAACTTTCACATGTACAAGACTTTGGGAGGTTTTTGCTTATACCTTTGTCTAATAAGAAGTAATGCTAAATAAATGTTTTGTTAATCATACAAAACTTCAATTTTTATAAAAAGAATACAAAAAAGAAAAAAGGGGATAAACAATGAACACTGCATGGAAACAATGAGGCAAAGAACTGTCTAAAAAATATATGATTAGGTATTATCTGCATGACAACAGTCCAGAATAAGAGGTGTATAGCAAAGTGGATTGGAAGGCGGGGGAAGGGAGGAAATTGTGTAACAATGAAAGAATCTTTTCAAAGAAAAAAGCTAATTTGGGATGGGTCGGAAGTAAAATGTGCAAAAATGAATGAGTGGAAATCCAAGTTTTCTGTAAACTTTCATTAAAATAGCAATAATTTTTTTATTTTGTTTTATAAATTTTTCTTTATTGAGATTTTAATGAAAGTTTATAGAGAACTTGGATTTCCATTCATTCACGGTTGTACATTTTCCTCCCTCTCACCAGCTCATTTTCCTCTTCGGAAAAAAAATATTATTTTCCTGTTATAAAATAGCAATAATTTTAAATAACAAAGTCCTAAAGAGCAATGATGTCAGTCTAGAGACTAAGGTACATCTGTTTGAGGCCTTGGTCTTTACAAATACTTGCTATGTATTAGCATGTGCTAATGCGAAACCTGTACTTGGATCAAGAGGCAGTAGTCAGAACAGAGCAGGGTAACACTGCATGGTTCAAAATTGGGAAGGGTGTACGCCAGGGATGCATCCTGTCTCCATACCTTTTCAACATGTATGCAGAGCAGATTATCCGAGAGGCTGGGCTCTATGAGGAGAATTGTGGCATCAGGATTGGTGGAAGATCTATCAACAATCTGTGTTATGCAGATGACACAACCCTGCTTGCTGAAACTGAGGAGGACCTCATGCACTTGCTGCGAAGGGTCAAGGACTGCAGCCTTCAGTATGGACTAAGGCTCAATGTCAAGAAGACAAAGATTCTCGCCACTGGACCAATTAGCAGCATCAGGATGGATGACGAAGAGATTGAGAGTGTTCACAGCTTCAGTTTGCTCGGCTCCACAGTCAACACTCTTGGTACCAGCAGTCAGGAAATCAAAAAGCATATCGCGATGGGAAAGTCTGCTGTTAGGGACCTCTCAAAGGTACTCAGGAGCAACAGTGTCTCTCTGGAGACTAAGGTGCGCCTGATACAGGCCATGGTCTTTGCAATCACTTGTTATGCATCAGAGAGTTGGATAATGGCTAGGGAGGACAGAAGGAGAGTGGATGCTTTTGAGCTGTGGTGCTGGAGAAGGGTACTGAATGTACCATGGACTGCCAGGAAAACAAACAGATTCATCTTGGAGAGGATTAAACCAAGCTACTCCTTGGAGGCAAGGATTCTGGGGCTTCGTCTGACATACTCTGGACATGTTGCCAGGAGGGACAGATCCTTGGAGAGGGACATCATGCTTGGGAGGGTGGAGGGACAGCGCTGGAGGGGAAGACCCTCTATGAGATGGATTGATTCAGTGACTGGGGTAATCGGGATGGGTGTGTCAGAGGCGGTGCGGTTGGCGCAGGATAGAGCAGGGTTTAGGGCTGTTGTGCATAGGGTCGCTATGAGTCGGAAACGACTCGACGGCACATAACAACAACAACAAGCTATGTATTAGAGAGCTGGACAATGACTAAGGATGGCAGAAAAAAAAATCAATGCCTTTGAGTTGTGGTGCTGGAGAAGTGTATCAAACATACCATGAACCACGAAGAAAACAAACAGTTCTATACAGGAGAAGGTGAAACTAATTTTCTCCTCGGAGGCAAGGATTTTGAAGCTCTATCTCACATACTTTGAGCATGTGGCCAGAAGGGACCAGTACTTGGAGAAGGACATCATAATCAGGAGGGTGGAGGGACAATACAGGCAAGGAAAACTCTAAATGAGATGGAGTGACACAGTAATTGGGGTAACGAAGGTAGAGTGTCTGAATCAGTGAGCCTGGCTTGGGATAGTGCATAGTTCAGAGCTACTGTATGTAGAGTTGCTCTATTGCAGATAACAATCACCAACTTTTGATGCCTGAACTTGATCAAATATGCCATCAAGAAGCAAGGTTTATATACCAATAGAAACAGTTGTGGAGAGTTGACACCAGTGCAGGTTTGATCCCATGAGGGGAAGGAGGGGGAGCAGAGATTAGCAAATGAATGGGTAGGATGAAGGAAATGAGTGGGCTCAAATAAGGTTTCAAGAAGACAAGGTAAATAATAACATTGTACAATTGTATTTGATGTTCTAAGACAAGGGGTAGATGAGTGATTCAATGAAAACTAATTTTTTTAAAAGATGTATTTCATAATAATTAGTGACAACTGGAAAACAAAATTTGGAAACAAAGAAGGACTGGTAGTTGGAAAATTTGGACTTGGTAACAGAGATGAGAGAAAATTATCAAAATCTGTACAATCAATATGCAATTCATTGCAAATACCTTTTCTAAAACTGTTAAAGGTTTTTCAAAGAGAAGAGCGAACTGGGGTCACATATTGGGGCATGTTGTCAGGAGGGGTTAGACCTTGAAAAATGGCCCCATGCTGGGTGGAAGGTCGGAGAAAGAAGACACTCAACAAGATGCATTAACACAGTGACTGTATCAACGGGCTCTAGCATGTCCGTGAGTGTGAGCATCGCTCAGGACAGGACAGGTTCAGATTTGTTATTGATAGTGTCATTATGAGTTGTAGCTGACTCCTTTACGGGACCTAACAACAAGGTTAACTGATCCGAGAGCACAATAAAGAAACTGCAGCTTAGTAGGTAGGTAGGTAGTATCGCTTTAATTCACTGAACTTGTAATTTGTTACACAGCATAGCTAACTGATACTGACTGGTACACCAGGGACTGGATCTATTTGGAGTTAGGCAAGGATCTAGGGCAGAGGAAGACCTGGCCTTCGCCATAATCTCAGGCCAAGGGGCCTCCCTCCTAAAGGCCCTGTGATCAGGTCTCCCAGGAGGTGCTGGCCACTCTTGTGTCCAGGCCTGCAGGCCAGCTTGTGGGAGGCCTGACACTCTGGAGCAATTGGGAAGCCCAGGGAGACAGCTAAGCCACCCACCCTGCAGGCAGGGCCAGAGACTACATTCAGGTTGTCTGGGTCAGGCTGGGGGTCCTCAATGGCGGACGTACACATTCCCAACCTTCAAATTTTGGCCAGCCTGCTATCTGTCCAGAGTGGCACCGATATCCAATGACTCCCCACCCGACTCCTGTCCTTGCAGTGTGGAGGATGGGTGGGTGGGGCTGGGCACTTCTGTTCCTAGGATGAGGCCCCTCTCCCCTAGGCCCTTGACATGGCACCTGCTCTCTGGCTCTGAGTCACTGGGGAGAGTCCCCAACACTAACTACTGACTGAGGGGCCACATCCTGTCTACATCCTGCTCATCATACCCTGTATCACTTGGTCTCAGCATTGTACACAAAGTGATACTTGCACAATGGACGAGCAACGGGTTTTCGGTTAGCTGCGGTAGACTGTCCCCACCTTACAGAGGGGACAGTGACTAGGGATCTGAACCACTTGCTGGAGGACAGGCTGGCAGAGTGCTCAGTCCTGGGCCAGGGAGAAGAAGGGAGGGTGTAGAACCAGCAGTGCTTCTGTCCCTGATGGGCTTCCCTTTCTCCAAACCCCTACATGTTCTGAGCTGAGGCATCTGTCCCATGAGCGAGGCAGGGGTCCCTGGGGCCAGTCAACCACGTCTTCCACCTGGACTTCAGCAGCTGCTGCCTGATAAAGGCGGGAGGAGAGGCGGGAAGGGGAGGAGGAGGAGGAGGGGCCAGCAAGGGGCTAATGGTAGGGGGACCCAGCAGGAGTTCTTGAGGGCAATAGTTTGAAGCCAAACTCAGATCTCAGATGGGATGAAGGCAGGGGAAGGGCTTAAGGAGCAGGGGGGCAGGGTGTGTGGGGAGGCGCAGTGCAGCCTCCACCCTCCTCCCGTCTGGCTCCATCCTTGTCCCTCTCTCCCTGCTGTGAGTGGTCAGAGATGGACCAGGAACTCAGAGTGGACCTGGGGCCCACATTTGTTCAACGGGTCAAAGACACAGGAGACTCAGATGGGAAGGGCAGGAGCTACTGAGCTGAGGACCAAGGCTCTAGGGTCCACTTCAGCGCTCACTGAAGGAAGTTCCACCCCATGGGGGGTGTTGGGGACACTCGAAGCCCTGAGGGTCTCTGCAGCCTCCCAGCTCTACCACTACATCTGTCACCATGCCAGCACTCCCCAGAGGGCAGACATGTCTTGCCCACACGTCACTCTCACCTTTCCTCATACTCTTTTTCTTTTTAACTTTATTTTTGGTTCTGAAATTTCACAAGGCAGTGTAAATGCTGTGGGCTTTTTCTTCCCAGGCATTTTCTCTAGTAAGTGGCATTTCCCCTCTTACTCTTGTCAGCGAACTCACCCCATTTCCCAACCCACAGGAAGCAAGAACCTGGAAAGCAATCTCCCCGCCTCTCCCAAGACAGGGACAGCTGTGATAAAGGGATGCTCTGTGCCTGGGTCAGAGGGTGTGCAAACAGTGAACACACTCGGCTGCTAACCAGAAGGCTGAGTTCCATACGGAGGAGCCTCAGAAGAAAGACCTGGAAATCTGCTTCTGCATAGTCAGCCACTGAAAACCCTAGGTAACAATCTCAGTGTTGTTCCATCAATACTTCCATCTAATCCGAAACACTTTAATCACCTCCTAATGAAACCCATCAATTCTTTTGTCTTCTTTATTCACTGTCTAGCTTTCAGATGCATGCGAAGCAGCTGGAAATACCACGGTCTGGATAAGGAGCACCTTAGTCTTTCAACTGTTCATCAGCAATGAAGGGCGATGAGCTTTGGTGGCAAAGTGGTAAGAAGCTGTGCTGTGTGATCCCAAAGGCATGTGGTTCGAATCCACCAGTTGCTCTGCAGGAGAAGAATGGGCAATCTCCTCCTGCGAGATTTATTACCTCTGAAAATCCACTGGAGTGTTAACAACAAACAACAATGAATAAGAAATGCCAATGAGTCACACCACCCTGAATGTGCCCAATCTTGTCTGATCTCGGAAGTTGAGCAAGGTCAGGCCTGGTTAGGACTTGGATGGAAGAAAGGCCAACAAAGGATTGATGCCTTTGAATTGTGGTGTTGGACAAGAGTACTGAATATAACTACCAAAAGAACAAATAAATCTTTGTGGAGGAAGGGTGACCAGGGTCCTCTCTAGAGGTAAGGATAATGAAACTTGATCTCATATAAGCTGGACATGTTGTCAGGAGAAGCCAGATTTTGGAAAGAGACATCAGGCTGGTAAAAGGTCATTGAGCGAGAAGAAAACCTTCAACAAGAGGGATTGGCACAGTAACTGTAACAATGAACTTGAGCTTGTCAGAGATGGTGAGGATGGCGGGGGATAGGCCAAGGTTCAGATCTGTTGTGATGCGTAGTCAACTCAGCCGTACCAACCATGACACCTGGCACTGGTTCAGTGGTCACTTCCCATCCCCAACTTACTTTCTCTATGGTTTTACCTATTCTGAATATTTCCTCTACATGGAACCCTACAGATAGTAAAACAAAACATGTGGAGCCCCCAAAGAAACCATAACTGACATCCAAGCAGATATATGCACACCCATGTTTACTGCAGCTTTGTTTCCAATAGCAAAGACTTGGAAACACCTAAGTGCCCATTAACAAATGAATGGATAGAGAAGATGTGGTATATTCACACAATGGAATCCTACGCTGCATTGAAAAACAAGGAACTCATGCAATATTATTCAAAATGAGTGACCCCAGAGGACATTATCCTGAGTGAAATATCTCAGTCACAAATGGACAAATACGGCATAGTGCCACTGTTGTAAAATGGGACTGACATAGGGGTTGGGAGAGGAGACTGAGAAAGATGGGATAAATTACGTATACCGCATTGAAATAGATGAGAGAGAGAACTGTTTAAAAGGGACATATGATTAGGTATTATTGCATGACATGAGTCCAGAATGAAGGTAGCATAGTAGAGTGGACTTAGGGGATATAACAATGAAAGAATTTTTCTTTTACTTTTCAAAGAGAAGAATGAACTGGAGGGGAGGGGTGGGCAGGGAGAAAAGTGCAACAATGAATGACAGTAAAAAATCTCTGTAAATTTTAATTAAAATTAATAACAATAATAAAAAAGAAAAACATGTGGAGCACAGTCAGTTCTCTTTATTTAATAGAATGACTTTTCTCTTTACTCATTAAGTCTTGCCACTTCTATTCCACAATTTCCCCTTTTGATCAAAGATGCAGCTCATCATTTGATTAGACCTTAAATAACTTCCCCACCTGCTACATTTGGACCGCCTCCTTCTTCAAGGAAAGCTGGTCTCACATTGCCCACATTACAGTGGTTCGTTCTCTTTTCTGCTGAGTCCATGTTGTGGTTTTTTCTCACAGTTCTCTTTTGACAAATGTGTGGAATTACCATGAGTCAAAGTCACCCCAACTAGCAACTGGCTTCTTTATTACCATTATTATTAGTGGTTTCCTAAACTTGGGCGAACCACTAGAATCTGCTGAAATTACTAGAATCATAAACCAGTAAAAGGGGCACTACTTTACATATGTTGTTGTTGTTGTTGTCGATTGCCTTTGGGTGGAGCCTATGAGCAAAAGGCCTGAAGCTCCTCTACAACTATCGACATTTATCAAAGTTTATAGAGTTTCCAGAGCCATGTTATTTAGCAAGTGGATGTCGCTCCTGCTTCCAAATAATGACAACCCCCCCAAGTGAGAAGGGCTGGTGGGGGCCTGATTTGGGGCTGATAGGGCCATTTTTCTGAATCTATCTTAAGTAGTTTTCTTCCACCTGCATACACCACTGCCAAAGGGTCTCCTAACCCTGTTGACAGAGCTTCTCACTAGCCCCGTTTCACAGCTGAGCAAACACAGGCCAGATAGTTTCAATAACATACCAGAAAAGGTCAGTAATGCATGGCTAAGAAGGGGAAGAAGAATGGAGTCTGAATGTAGAGCCCCTCTTGGTACCAGCAGTCAGGAACTAAAGAGACGCATTGCATTTGGAACATCTGCATTTAGGGACCTCTCCAAATTACTGAGGAGTAATGATGTCAGTTTGAGGACTAACATGTGTCTGATTCAGGCCAGAACCTTTTCGATTACTTGCTATGCATCTGAGAGCTGGACAGGGAATAAGGCCTTTGAGCTGTGGTGTTGGAGAAGAGCACAGAACATCCCGTGGATGGCCAAGAGAATGAACAGATACGTCTTGGATAGGGTGAAGTCGGAGTGCGCATTGGAGACAAGAATGATGAGGCTTCACCTCACGTACTTTGGGCATGTTTCTAGGAGGGGCTATTCCTTGTAGAAGGACATGATGTTGGGAAGGGTGTAAGGTCGGCAAAGGCGAGGAAGACCCTCAACCAGGTGGACTGACACGGTGACTGCTGCAATGGGTTCTTGTGTGTCAGGAAGTGTGAGGATGGCACAGGACAGAGCAGGGTTCAGCTACTTTGTTCACAGAGTCACTATGAGTCGTACTCGACTCAATGGCACCTAACAACACCACCACCACCACCACCCAGGGCGGCTCCCCCTAGATTGCTTGAACCATGTGGCTGTAAAGCATTGGCTGAGATGACCACAGGGCCTTCTTTCTGTGGTGGCCACTGTAGTTCAAGACTCACAGTAGGTCTGGCTGCTCCCAGACAACCCCAGACCACTTTCTTCTCTTTAACTGCCAAGTACAGGGTATCTCAGTGAGGTCCAGGGTCTTGGGGGCCCCAGGATTCAGTGGTGGTCTCTACATGCCTGTGTGGTCCCATAGTACTGGCTGTCCAGTCTCACCCTCTCACCCCAACAGCAAGATCCCTGAGACTCAGAGACATGCAGGCCCCACAGCTGGGACCTGGATCCCAATGGACTTACTCTCCTTTGGAGACCCCCACCCTCCAATGTGTCCCACACAGCTCACTGAGGACATCATGAGACCTCAAGCTGGCTTGTGTCTGCCTGCACTGGGGATGCTGCTCAGAAACCCACAGGGCACAGTGGAATGGACCTGCCTATTTGCCAGGGTAGATAGAGGACGTGGTGCCCAGTCTCCGTGGAGATCTCCGTGGTGCTCTAGCTGCACCCCCTAGGCTGGACAGTTCCTGATTTATGGGTGGGTCCTGACTGGGAGTGGGGGATTAGTCTCAAAGCAGTGGAGGAGGGGCCAGACAGCCACCAGCTCAGAGGAAGCTCCTAGAAGAAAAAGGGGTGGCCCTGCAAGGGGTCAGGGTGGGTCTGCGTGCCAGGGGCCCTGTGGAGAGCTGGCCAGCGTCCTCACCCCAGCTGTAGGGTTGATGAGAGCCTCTGATCCCACAGGTGATTTTTAATGAGCAGGGGCAGCCCTAGCCTGCCTGAGTAGCACCTCTTCTCTGAGGACTCCATCTTGAAGATGAGGAAGGGAGCTGGGCTCCAGCCCCAGGTGAACTCACTGCTTCTGTGATGGTCATGAACTGTGGGTGGGCTAGAAAGCAGTATGGATGAGGAAGAAGACAGGTGAACCTCGTACTCAGGAGTCCCCCAGGGTTGGCCCCAGATCAGGGCAGGCCCACATGTCCCAGTCTCATCAGTGTACTCCCCCATCACTTCCAAAGTGGCTCTTCCTCCTGGTTCTAGGACTATACTTTGAAATGGTCCCAATCTGGCCAAGGTTCCCAAGCCCCTGGATGCTTAGAGTGGAGAGAACCCCTTAGGCACGAGACCACTCTACAGGGCAATGGGGCCCCGGGGCTTTCTGGATCTCCACCCAGCACAGGGAGATAACCCTCCTGAGGCCAGGCGGGCACCAGGGGTCAATGGGCGGGTGGCTGGCTGGGGCCTGGCTCTCCTCCCATCAGCCGGCTGTGGTTCCAGGGAATTCCCACCTCTGAGAAGTGAGCTCCAAGCACAGGCATTTCATAATGACTTTTACTACAAGGTGTGTCACTACTTGATGGGTCGGCTGCCTTGTTGTTCGTGGAGGTGCAAGGCCCCACCTTTGTTACCACGCAGTAGCTGGGCTACGAGTCCCAGCAGGTGAGGGCTCAGAGCACCCCAGCCCAGGCATGCCCTTCCCCCCCAAGTCTGGGCACTTCACAGGGGACTAGAACTGCCTTTGCCTCCCTAAGCCAGGGCTCTCTGCCAATGCTGGGTCTAGGGGTGTCTCAGGGAGTGGGGCGGGAACTTCCAGAACCTAGGGACAGACATCTTACCAATCTGCACCCAGGATCCTGCATCTTCCAGAGCTTGCCAGCCAGCTCTGGTCTTTCCCTAGTTGAGATAGCAACTTTCAGTAGGGAGGACTGGAAAGTGAGGGGTCAGAACCCTTGGCTCCTGAGAAACAGAAGGCAGAGCAGGGAATGTTCTGGGTGGGATGCAGCTTCTACTTTCTCCTCTCAGAACTGCCTAGCCTTGATCCAGGCCCAAGGACCCTGTGTGCCTCTACTCTCTTGCCTGGAGAATGGGAACATGAGGACTTTTTCTGCTGAGCATGCCCTTCTAAGCCAAAGCTGGAGGCTATGGATGCTTGGCCAATCCTGGAAATGGGAATCCTGGTATCAGTATCCTTCAGCAAGAAAGAAGCAGCTTTTTCTTGTTTTGTACTGTCTAGTTGGATCCGACTGGCACAGGAGGAAATTGCCTTCCTTTTCCACTGAAGGATCTGGTGGATTCAAACCATGTGCCTTCAGGACTGCAGCGCAGCTTCTTGCCACCAGGCCACCAGAGCTCCCTAAGAAGCACCTTCCTAAGACCAAACCCAGCATGAGAAAAAGCAGAGAAATCGAACGAGGCAACTGTTTGACCACCTAGATCCAGCCGTGCCTAAAACCATCCCAGATCCAACTATGTCAGAAACCACTGCTACCTCTGGATCCAGCCATTCCTGAAGCAACATCTGAAGCTAATTTTATTTGCAAATCCAGCTGTGCCTTAAACAATCATACTCCTGGGTCCAGCCACACCTGAAACCATAACCACTTCTGGATCCAGCCATGCCTGAAACCGTTTCCACCCCTGGATCCAGCCATACCTGAATGCATGCCTATTCTTAGATCCAGTCATTCCTAAAACCATTTTCACTCCTAGATTGACCATCTCATGAGCCAATAAATGTCCTACTTTGCCATCTGAATGGAACTATGGGAGCAGTTACACATCTGAAATCTCCTTTCCTATTTCTGCCCAGCTCCCTGAACAGGACAGTCCAGGTTCCCGGTGCCCACCAGAGTCATTACAGAGAGCAGCCCTACTCACCATGACAGACATGGTCATGCCCTGCATGTGGAAGACGTCCATGCTGGCCTCTGCACTGCCCGCCACCTCGTTGTTCTCCCGGTTCGACTGTGGAAGGTCGAAGTAGGTGCTGTCTGGCTCCCTGGGCCAAGAAGGGACAGAAGTGGTCAGCCCCAAATGCAGTGTGATCCCCCACCTCTCAGACCCAAGGCAAGGCCAGCCCAAGACTCCTTTAAGGGCTCCTGTTTCTGGACCCCACAAGCCCTATGGACCTTGTCTCTGCTCCTTCCTGCTGACCCTCAGCTCCCAGCTTGTCCAGCCTCTGCTGTCTCTCCAGGGCTTGCATGACTACACACAGGCATCATCCTTGGGTCTTTCCCACCCTGAGCCCTCTCAGTCAGCCAACAGAAAGAGCCAAATTCCAGACCTTCTCCTCAGAAGAGGGCTTGGCAGGCAGCCTTCTCCTCACCTGTACCTCCATGTGAGCCAGGGGAGACCTGCTCTAGGTAGCTCAGTGCGGGACTACCCTTTTCTGCTTTGGCTGAAGGAGTCTGGCAGGGGAGGCTGAGACTAGCCCAGAATGCTGAGCAGGATTCTTGACCAGTCAGTGTTGCCAGAGTGGCCCAGCCAAGGCCAGCCTAGCCCAAAGTCGCCCTGTCTGTTCTGGCCCACTCTCTCAGGAGGGGTGGCAGGGGCCAGCCTGTCACCAACTCAGAGCTCCTATCCATTTCAGCCCAATTACCCAGCAGGAGTAGTTAAAGTCAGCACAGATTTCAGCCCAGGGCCTCCCACCCGGTGTGCCCCAGACAGAGGACACACTCACAGAGAGCTCCAGAGGTTCTCGAACGTGGTCCCGTCAGGCGGAGTGGGCTGGGACATCTTCCTCAATGCCACGGCCCCTGTGGGCAGCTGAGTCTGTAAGAGAAGAGAGGACATAGGTCAGGAAGACACGTGAGCCTTCAGGAAACAACTCCTCCTCCTCCTCTCTCCTACTTCCTCCTCATTCTCTAGCACCCTCAGTGGGGGCAAGAGGCAGGGTGACAATGATGATGATGATGATGATAACAATGTTCAGTCCCCTCACACACCAGCTCTCACTTCATCCTGACCATTCTCAGTGGGAAATTGAGGCAAAGTAAGGGATGAGGAGGTGGCCTTGGGGAGGAGACCAGAACTGAGTCCTTGAGATCAGAACTCAAACTAGGCCAGAGCTTGTATTGCCTTTTGAGGAGGTAACACTGTTCCCATAAGGCTACTGGGGCCCAAGAGGACAGATCTCCAGTCTGCCAGTGTCCTGAGTGGTGACACACACTGGGTAGTGTTGGCAGGACACAGGTTTAGCTCATGAAGAAATAAAGGAAACCAAATTCCTCACAACTTCCCCAACAGGCATCATCAAGATGGACAGAAGAAAGATTGAAGTGGTCAAAGAGTTCATTTAACTTGGATCCACAGTCTATTGGAAACAGCAGTCAAGAAATCAATCTGTTAGTCCATGGGATAAAAAGGCTCACAAATACAGCCAGAAATATATAACCAGGAGCGGATGAAATTTATGACTGGAACCTTCTAAAAATTAAATCTCAGTGCTCATCAAAAACTTTTCCCAACAGGGTGAAAAGAAAACCTACTGACTGGGGAAAAAACATTTGGCATACCATTTCAGACAAGGGTCTCATATCAAAATACAGAATTCACAGAATACGATAGGACCTCTACAAGGAAAAGACTGATAAGCCAACTACTAAATGGGCAAGAGACACGGAAAGACTTTTCACAGAGGAAGACATCTGGATGGCAAACAGACACATGAAGAAATGCTCAGAATCACTGGCAATAAGAGAGACGCAAATCAAAACCATAATGAGGTATCATCTCACCTCAGTAGCAGTAGCAAAGTTTAACAGGGCAGTAAGTAATAAATGTTAGAGAGGATGCAGAGAGATAGGAACTCTCATACACTGTTGGTGCGATTGTAAAATGGTACAACCACTCTGGAAGGCAGTTTGGCAAGTCCTCAAAAAGCTGAACATAAACATTCCATAATGACCCATCTATTCTACTGCTTGGAATATACCCTGAGAAAATTAGAACTAAGACATAAACAGAGATTTGTACACCAATGTTCATAGCAGTGTTATTCACCATTGCAAGAACATAGAAACAGTCCAAATGTCCAACCACAATTAAATGTATTGCGAAATTAGGTTACATTCACATGAAGGAATACTATACAGCACACAGGAGCAATGATTTCTAAAATTACTACATAATCTGGGAGGGACTGGGGAGCATTATGCTGGGTGAACTCAGTCCCATAAAGACAAATACTGTATAAGAACATTATTGTAGAACTAGAAAAGAGAACTAGTAAGACGTGTATGAGGATCCAAGGGGGAGGAGGGGAGGAGCAGAGGGGTGAGGATAGGCAGGGGGGAAATCATATGGTGTACAATTGGATGGGTGGAGGGAAGGGTGGGAAAAGGAAAGGGGAAAGATCTAGCGGGGATCTGGAAGGACAGGGCAATGGTGAGCATATCTCAGTGTTGATTAAATTTTTTTAATTCATTTTCAAGAAAGTTTACAGAAACTTAGGGTTTTCAGTCATTCATTGTTGCACTTTTCTCCCTACCCACCTCCTCCCCCCAGTTCACTCTTCTTGAAAAGAAAAAGAAAAACTCTTTCATTGTTATGCAATCCCTCCCCCCAAGTCCACTCCATTATGCAGCCTTCACTTTGGACTTCTGTAATGACAAGAATACCCATTCATATATCCCTTTTAAACAGTTCTCTCCTTCATCTGTTTCAATGCAGTATACATCATTCCTCCCCTGTTTTTCTGACTTCCCTAAACCCTGATGTTAGTCCCATTTCTACAACAGCAGCCCTTCGCAATATTTGCCCTTTTGTGACTGAGATATTTCACTCAGCATAATGTCCTCCAGGGTCACCCATTTTGCATAATATTTCATGAGTTCCTTGTTTTTCAAGGCAGCATAGTATTCCATTGTGTGAATATACCAGAGCTTCTCTATCCATTTGTTTGTTGATGGGCACTTGGGTTGTTTCCAGCTCTTTGCTTTTGCGAACAAAGCTGCAATAAACATGGGTGTGCATATATCTGCTTGGGTGGCGGTTATGGTTTTCTTAGGGTAAATTCCCAGTAGTGGAATTGCTGGGTCAAATGGTATTTCTATTTGCAACTTTTTGAGAAAGCGCCATACAACCTTCCATAGTGGTTGCACCATTTACACTCCCATCAACAGTGAGTAAGAGTTGCAATTTCGGGGAGCTCTGGTGGCCTAGTGGCAAGGAGCTGCAACTACAATCCCAGAGACGCATGGTTTGAATCCACCAGATGCTCTGCCGGGGAAGGAGGGACAATCTCCTTCTGTACTAGTCAGATGCGATTTGATGGTACACTCACACAAAAATAAAAATAAAAATAAAAAAGTTCCAGTTTCTCCACAACCTCGACAGCATTTGATGTTTGCTGTTATGTTAAATTTTGCTATTCTTACTGGGATGAGATTATACTTCATAGTTAGTGTTGATGAATTTTATAAAATATAATGAATGGGAATAATTGTATGAAACACAAAGTTCATGAATATAGTGTGTAAAACTATGTATATGACCTTTGTAAGTAAACCAGTATAAAATAAAAATTAAATTTTTAAAACTTAGACAATGGCAAAAAAAAAGAAATTAATCTGTGTTCAAGGACCTCTTTCAAATGCTAGAGAGCAAGGTTATCACTTTAAAGACTAAGGTGCATTTAGCCCAAGCTATGTATGGTATTTTCAATTGCTCCATATGCATGTGAAAGTCAGACAAGAGTAGACTGAAGAATTGCTGTCTTTGAATTGTGATGTTGATGAAGAGTATTGGATGTGCCATGGATTGCCAAAAGTACAAACAAAATCTGCCTTGGGAGAAATGTAGCCTGAGTGCTCCTTAGAATCCAAGATAGAGAAACTTTGTCTCACATACTTTGGGCATGCTTCCAGGAAGGGCCAGTGCCTGGAAAGGACATCATGCTTGGCAAGATGAGAGTAGGAGGGGGAGATCCTTAACGAGACAGATTAACACAAAGATTACAACAGTGGGCTTGAGTATGATAGAGGTTGTGCGGATGGCACAGGAGGCAGTGAGGTTTGGATCTGCTGTTCTGAGTCAGTAATGACTCAACAGCATGAGGGTTAGGGTATATTGAGGCCCCAGGCATGAGAACAATTCAGACTCTGGGGTACCCCTTCTTGGGAAGGCATCCCCATGCTTTCCCCTTTCACAGAAGGGACCCATAGGGAAGTGAGATTCAGGCTGCTCTCTTGGTGCCATGGGTCATTCACCCCTGTCTGCTGTTTTTCCTGAGACCATCATGTCCGGTTCCCACCCACAAAGTAGCCCCAGCCACCCAGGAGGAGACAAGTGGGTCCCCTCTAACTGCCAACGTTGCCCCAGATCAGCCTGCAGGGGTGTGGGACTCATGCAGTCACCATCTGATAGTGTCAGAGTGTTGCAGAGAGTGGGGTGGGGCATGACTTGCAATCATCTACCCGTCCCTGGAGGCATGTTCCTAGGGCTGCCAAGTGCTGGGCCAACACGATGGAGCTGGGGAGAGAGGGCCACCAACCAAGGTGGCTTGAGGGGAAAGTCAAGGTCAACAAGAGATGACTGTGAAGTGACAGGTAAAGAGCGTGACACAGCCAATGCTGCTTGGAAGCCCAGAGTGGCCAGCACATAATCATACCTATGGGAGGGACCCGAGGACACAAGGCTGAAAGTATAGAATAGACTGTTAGTCCTTTTAGTCCTCCTCATTTTTAGCACACATGGTTGTGCCATCTGCACATAACACAGGTTATTGAAACCACATCCCTCTTCATAGAATCCAGCGTCTCGAATTTGCTCAGCAGATTGAATAGATATGGAGAGAGAATACAACCCTGACATACTCTCTTCCTCATTTTAAACCGTGTAGTGTTCCTTTGCTCTGGTTGCACAACAGTCTCTTGGTCTAGGTCTCACATGAGCACAATTAAGTGTTCTGGGATTCCTATTCTGCTCAATGTCATAATTTGTTATGGTCCACACAGCCAAATGCCTTTGTATAGTTAATAAAGCACAAATAGACATTCTCCTGGTATTCTCTGCTTTCAATCAGAATCCATCTGACATCAGCAATGGTATCTCTGGTGCTATGGCCTCTTCTAAATCCAGCTTGGATGTCTGGCAGCTATCCAAACAGTTATCTATATACTATTCTGGCTTTTTTTTGCATGATCTTCAGCAGTGTTTTGCTTGTGAGATTAATATATGTGCACGTAATATTAACGATATTGTTTGATAATTTCCATATCCTGTTGCATCACCTTTCTTGAGAATGGAAACAGACATGGATTTCTTCTGGTCTGCCAGCCAGCCAGCTATCCTCCAAATTTCCTGATACAGACTGGTGGCCCTGTTCAGGACTGCATCTGTCATTTGAAACATAGCTATTGTTATTCCATTGGTTCTTGTGGTCTTTTTTTTTTTTTTTTTTT
Source organism: Elephantulus edwardii (assembly GCF_000299155.1). Classification (NCBI taxonomy): domain Eukaryota; kingdom Metazoa; phylum Chordata; class Mammalia; order Macroscelidea; family Macroscelididae; genus Elephantulus; species Elephantulus edwardii. The sequence goes on from NW_006399795.1 coordinate 13,623,231, forward strand.
TGCCAGTACCTTCAACGCAGCTTGAAATTCTTCTTTAATTACCATTGGCTCTTGAGCACATGATATTTCCTGAAATATTTCAGGGTCAACTAATTCTTTTAAGTACAGTGACTCTGTGTATTCCCTCCATCTTCTTTTGATGTTTCCTGGATCATTCAAGATTTCACCCATAGCATCCCTAGTATTGTACCTCAAGGCTTGCTGCAGAAGATTAAATTTTGTAGCCTTCAATATGAATTGCATCCCAACATCAAGAAACGTCATTGGACTGAAAGGCAACATCATGATAAGATAGAGAAAAGAATGAGACTGTCAATGACTTCATCTTACTTGGATCCACAATATACTTGGTACCAGCAGTCATGAGACATATTGCACTGGAAAAGTTTGTAGACAGAGACCTCTCCAAACTACTGAGGAGCAATAATGTGAGTTTAAAGACTAAGGTGCACCTGATTTAGACATGGCCTTTTCAGTCACTCGCTATGCATCTGAGAGCTGGACAATGACTAAAGATGACAGAAGAATAATTGATGCCTTTGAGCTGTGGTGCTGGAGAAGAGTAGTGGATATCCCATGGACTGCCAAAAGAACAAACAGATATGTTTTGGAGATGGTGCAGCCAGAGTGTTCCTTGGAGGCAAAGGTAATGAAGCTTCATCTCACAAACTTTGGGCATGCTGCTAGGAGAGGTTATTCCTTGGAGAGGGACATCACGCTTGGGAAGGGGGAGGAACAGCCAAGGAAAGGAAGACCCTAAGCCAGGTAGACGACACAGTGACTCCAGCAATGGGGTTGAGTATGTTGGAGATTGTGAGGAAGGCAGAGGACAGGACAGGATTCAGATCTGTTGTTTATAGGATCACTCTGAGTCGTACTTGACTCTATAGCACCTAACAGCAACAACAACGTTCCTTCTCGAGGTGGCCATGAACATGCTTGTCTGTTAGTGTGTCCTCCACACACTTCCCTCTGATCTCAGAGCAGCCTACCACCCATTACAGGCAGTTTCTGGGAAAAGACATCATGCTTGGAAAGGTGGTGGGTCAGAGAAGGAAAGGAAGACCCTTAACGAGATGGATTGACACAGTGACTGCATCAACGGGCTTAAGCATAGCAGATATTTGTAAGGGTGGGGCAGAATTGGACAAGGTTTCTATCTTTTGTCCACAAGGTCCCTATGAATGGCACTTACCAACAGGGGCTGGGCCTGTGGCAGTGTGAGGAGGTTAGAGGATGTGCCTGCTTACTGGCCACAGGGTTTCCAAAGGGGGAGACGGAGTGTTTGAGACCTAGAGATTTGGTGGTTGCACAACAGTGTGTATATATGAAATGCCACCACATTCTACACTTTAACATGATTCACTGGATGCTTAATTGTTCTTGGCAAAAAAAAAGTGGTTCACTTATGGGAAGAATTGGCAATGCAGAGCACGCACTTACTTGACCAGCTACGAATCAATCAAGAAGCCAATCAATTAATCCTGGTCCCCAGATCTCTGCCCAGGAGCTCCTCATCACCCCCTGCTGGCTGTCCATGACTTACCACCATCACCACCAAAATACTCCATTTTGAAGTGACGAGAGAGGGACAGAGAGGGAGAAAATGAAACAGGCAGAAAGAGACAAAGGCAGAGAGAGAAGAAAAATCCAAGAGTCAGAGAGACAGAATCCAAGAAAGAAAGGGAGATCGGAGAGAGAACTATGAGGGCTGGTTTGGTGGTCCTGGCTTCCCCCTGCATCCTCCCTTTCCAGACCAAGCCCTGCTCAGCAAAGGTGCTGGAGCTCAGACGTTCAGGGAAGGCACCAGGGATGGATCTTTTTGCACAGAGCTCTGTGCAAAGGGAATGTGGACCTGGAACCTGAACTTGGAAACAACTTGGGAACTCATTCTTACATTCAGACACCCCATCTTTCCTTCCATTGAACTTAGCATGAGAAAGGTCCCTTCCTGTCTGCTTGCACACCACCTGTCTACCCAGCTGGCACCCACTCCCTGTCACATCCTTGGGCCCTCACTACCAGCTGCAGGGCATAGTTCTCCCATTCAAAGCATGAGCACAGTGACAGGAAGTTACAGGTCGGGGCAGATCCAGTGTGAGGGACTAGCGACTAGCGAGGGCAGCTATGGAGGCAGAGACAGCCCAGCGCACAGGCCTCTGCTGCCACCACCAGGAAGGGCTCCTTGCACCTCAGCCCCACCACTGTCTGCAGGCCACGGCCAGGGACCTCCAGCTTCAAGTGCGTGCAGCTCACCAGGAGCGCTGATCAGAATGGGTACATGTTATAAGGTCCCATCCCAAGAGAGTCCCCTGGGGGAGAGGGTTGGCACAAGGCCTAGTAATCTGCATCTTAGCAAGCACTTCAGAAGACACTCAGGGTTAGGGCATCATGCAGGCTGGCCTCCCCCATGCTGCAGGCCCTTCCACCATCCACTCAGCCAGCCTGCTGGATCACCTGTAGCAGCTGCTTTCCCCAGTCCAGGGAGGCTGAGAAACCTGTCCTGTCTCCATTTACAGGGACACTCAACAGTGTGGCCCTGGAGCCAGAACATGCATGACTTCCAACTTCCCTGGATGAAGACAGAGCAAGTGGCACAGACCTCGTCCCCAGGGTCACAAGGTTAAATTGTGTGCCAGTTATTTTGACGTTACTGAAATTTAGGTCCCTACGTGGCGCAGAAAGTTTGCTCTCATCTATTAACCGAAAGGAGGAGGGGGCAATGCACTTCACAGATATCTGTGAACTTGAGGCTGTCTTTCTGTCTTTGACTCAGAATTCTCAAGAACTCTGCCCGCAGGAGACTTCTGGTGGGGTGGGAGAATGGCAGTGGGCGGAGCCTGGGGAGGCTACACAGTGCAGTCCACAGCAAAGGACGATCCATCACAGATGGTCGAGTGGAGCCGCCCCGTCAGCCCCGGGCCCCACAGACCCCCTCTGCATCCCCATGTCAGAGAGACCAAGACGCTCAAGGGATGCGCTCAAGGTCATTGAGGGCCAGCCTGGACTCAGCCCAGGATTGCTGGAGGCTCTGCCCAGAATCCTCGCCACACTCCCTCCCAGGTTCCCTCAGGCTTCATTTTCCTGGATCCCTGGACTTCCCCAGGAGGAAGACTCCCCTATAGTCTCCACTGTCCCCTCTCTTGGCTCATGTAACCCTTCACTACATCCCTAAATCCTGCCCTGCCTCACACCTACCTCGCCCCACACCTACCACCCCATCTTTCACTACCCACCCTCATTGCCCCCTGCCTGGCCTCATACCCCCTCACTACACCACCGGCCAACCCATGCCATCCCCCACTGCTTCCCTGCTCTGTGCCTATACCCTTTCACCACATTACCACACTCACACCCCTTGCCTGCCCCTAACCTGCTCCCAGGCCCCCTCACACACCCTGTCCTGCTACAATTACTCCTATATTTTTATAATTTTTTCTTGGCTTCCATGCAGTCCTTCATACATACATCTCATTCATGTACACTGTGTTTTAAACAACCATCCATACACATTTTCATTGATATAATTAATTAGTATCGACCTATGCCTATTATCACCCCATCTCTTTAAGGTGCCACTGAATCTTTCCTATTCCTTCACCCCATCCACCCACTAACTTCTGCTATTCTAATTACTTCCCCCCTTTCCCTTTCGCTTTCCCCTCTTCCCTTCTCCTTTTGAACATTTATACACGTCTTGCTCAGTTTTCCTCCTATTTTCACATTAGTAGTGGAGAAGAGTCTTGAACACACCATGGACTGCCAGGGAAACAAATAGCTCTATTGTGGAGAGGGTGAAACCAAGTCTCCCCTTGGAGGTTAGGATTTGAAGCTTCATTCCACATACTCTGGGCACGTGGCCAGGAGAGACAGATCCTTGGAGAAGGACATTATGCTTGGAAGGGTGGAAGTACAGTGCAGGAGAGGAAGACCCAGGATGAGACGGATTGATACAGTAACTGGGGCAATGGGGTTAGGTGTGTCAGAATTAGTGAGACTGGCTCAGGACAGGGCAGACTTTAGAGCTGCCTTACACAGGGTCACTATGAGTCGCAGGTGACTCGATGGCACATAACAACAACCATCTTATGCAGTATTTGATTGCTCTTCTGTGACTGAGTTATTTCACATAACAGCTCTCTCGTCACTCCCAGGGTATATAGTTATTTTAAGAAATCTCTTACCCCTCTCCCTGCTCAACCTTTCTCCACATCTCTTATCTCGTCCATCTCTACACCTTCAGGGATCCCCATTATCTAGGGAACCAGCTTTTCCCCTGACTCAGACACCTGCCCTTCTGCCCACTCTCAGTTATCCACATCCTGTGCCAGCAGCACGTGACCTGTGCTCAGACAGTTCTGAGGCTGGTTGGCTGTGGAACCTTCCTGCCCAGTTCCCCGCCATGCCAGCCCCCGGGGTGAGGACAGAAATGCCCATTGAGCCCCTATGGTGACTAGGGGTCCTGGGACACCCCTGCTCACAAGAGACCAGCTCTAGAAGGAGGCACCCTCTGTGGGTGCTCCCTGCTTCCCAACTACCAGCCCTCCAGTCCTCACATGGGGCCCAGGGAGAAGTCCCGAGAATGGTCCTGGGTGTGGACCTGTGGGCTGAGCCACCAAGGACAGGGCTGGAAGGCACAGACCCCAGGGGCCTGTCCCACTTCCAGGCACTGCTTCCAAAGGTGAGTTGGAGCAGGGCTCCCACGTTATTTCATAGGATCTCACAAGTCCCTGCCCTGGCCCCCAGAACCGTGCATCCAGCTCACCTCTCTCTCCACAAAGGCTTATTTGGGAAACTCTCCCCCCCATCATTCCCTTTTGTTGGTAAATGAGGAAAGAGAGGGAATGGTGGGGAAACTGAAACCCCCATAGCAAGCTCATTCATCTGAGGGCCACCTGGGCCCACTCAGCCCCCCATGTCCTATAATCACAGGGGCCTCACAGCACACCATCCACTCAGGGACATCAGGTTCACTCAGCCCCCCATGTCCTATACCCACAGGGGCCTCACAGCACACCATCCACTCAGGGACATCAGGTTCACTCAGCCCCCCATGTCCTATACCCACAGGGGCTTCACAGCACACCATCCACTCAGGGGTCATTTGGTCCCTCACGTCCTATAATCACAGGGGCCCCGCTACTGCTTACTGAGAGGACATCCAGTCCACTCAGCCCCCAACGTCCTATAATCACAGGGACCTCACAGCACACCATCCACTCAGGGGACATTCGGTCCACTCAGCCCCTCACGTCCTATAATCACAGGGACCTCACAGCACACCATCCACTCAGGGGACATTTGGTCCACTCAGCCCCCCGTGTCCTAAAATCACAGGGGCCTCACAGCACACCTATTTCACTCAGGGACATCAGGTCCACTCAGCACCCCCATGTCCTGTAATCTGCAGCGTCGTGCAGAATGTCCCAGGACCCCAGCACCCCAGAGATGACCCTACCTGGGTAGAGAGCCAGGCGGCCACCACATGGGAGCCAAACAAGGTGGCAGGCCCTCACAGGATGGCAGCTCCCTCACAGGCCCAGCCGGCCTCCAACAGAGTGTCCTCTTGGGGAGAGGACCCCACTGTCCCTTCAGTGCCCCCCTAGAACAGAGGCAACTCCTGTTCTACGAGGTGAGGGTCCCGTGCGGAATCACCGGATGAAGGGCGAAATCTTCTCAGGAAGCCCAGGGTGGCAGCCATCTTGAGCTGGCCCCCTGGCTGTGATCCGGGGCCACGTGAACAGGACACAGGCCAGGCACCCTCCATGCAGGCTCAGAGAGTGGGTGGGGGCAGGGCGGTCATGAATGGGCAAGGGTCTTCCTCGAGCAGGTCCAAGTGACAGAAGTGGACACTACCATCCTGATTTTCTGCTGGAGGAGGGTGCCTGGGGAGGGGGCATGGTGAGGACCCCGCCACTGCCCCGAACTGGCCTCCTGCATCCCCTCCCCTGGGCAGGACAAATTTAGCCTCCCCACCCTGGGTAGGGTGCGCTATGTGAAATATGAAACAGCTGGACGTACTCAATTAAGCTGCCCGCTCCCTCCTGGCCAAGGCTCATCAAAGGGGGTGGAAGGAGGGCGGAGGAATTCCCCCAGCCTCTTACTCAGTCTCCTCCTCCAGGTGGTCCCAGCTGAAACCGTAAGGTTGCTCTGTAGTTTCTATTTCAAGTGAATTTGATGGTTAGCACTCACGTGTGTAATGCAAATTGGGTACAGGTTCAACCTCAGTATCTGCCTTCCCCTCCCGGAAGGCAAACATGCTGGGCCATCATCATTTGAGACACAGTCACATGCCGGCCAATGTGGCAAGCGGTGGCAGTGGAGTGTCACAGAGGCACAGAGGGACAGAAGCACAGCGGGGCTCAGGGGATGGCAGAGCCAAAGGGCGTCCACCCTGCCCTGGAGCCTCTCCCAAGGTCAGCAATGCTGCCCTCAATTGAACCGGGCAGGTGGCTCCTGGGATGTGCCAAGGAATGCCTGGACACCCCAGGGGTGGAGACCCAATACACACCCACTCCTCGAGCCAGGACAGAAGGCTGCCCAGCTGGTGTCCACAGGCAATGGTTTCATGGGCAGCCTCACAGGCTGTCCCACTAGTAAGCGCAGCCCCTCTTTGGGACTGTCAGTGCCAAGGGCTCCTGAGGTACCCAGGTGAGCTACAAGAATGAGTACACAGCTAGACAGAACACAGGACATGTCGAGAAGCAGAACTCGAGTAGTTACAGGGCCACCTTGAGGAGGAAAAGACTCTTCACTCTTGGTGTCATTTCAGCATCAAGGATGCAGATGCAGTCAGGGCACCCGGCCCCCGTGGTCACACAGCTGGTGAGTTGGAGTAAAACAGGGGCAGCCCTGAAGCTGTGCTGGGCTCCGAGTGAGGGACTTGCCTTGGAAGATGATGGCTAACGTCTCTCCCTGGAGGGAGAACACCACTCACTCACCCAGCACCAAAGGCCAGCGCTGGGAGGAGGGCCAGGCACAGGGAAGCCCCCATCACCACCACCAAGAGAGGGAGCAGGGGAGATGGGGCCTGAGTACTCCCCTATAGAGAGGTACAGACTGCTGAAAAAAGAGGGTGCGGTGACCCCAGGGTAGGTCTGGGTGAGGAGGTAGGTCTGGGTGAGGAGGCAGAATGGGAGGGAAAGTTAGTGCTGCCAGCTCAGAGGGGGCCTTCCTGACAGTGCCTGGTCGCCTGTGCCAGGAGAAGGGGTGGACAGTGACCTGGCAGAGGTTCTGCAGGGCCAGGAGGTAGCGGTGGGAGAAGAAGCGGGAGGCAGGCGAGGGAGGTTCAGGCCCTGGGGTCTGAGCTGTAACAGGGGTCAGGAAGGGAGTAGATAGGATCCAGAAGAAGACAGTAGAGAGGAGGGGACTGGTTCTGGGGGCTGGGAGCCCCTGTGGCTAGAGAACAGGTACACTGGATGAAGAGAAGCCTGCAGTCAGAGAGGGTGTTTGAGATTGTCATTTCTGCAATGGTCATCCTGGTAGGGATCAGGCATGGCGTGGGAGTGCAGGGGTCAAGTGGGCTACATGGCTGGGATTGAAGGGACCGGTGGGCTGCAGGGCTGGGTGGCTGGGAGTGCAGGGACCAGCGGGCTGCGTGGCTGGGAGTGCAGGGGTCAAGTGGGCTGCAGGGCTGCGTGGCTGGGAGTGCAGGGAACCAGTGGTCTACATTGGGGGGGGGGTGCAGGGGATCAGTGGCTGCAGGGCTGCATGGCTGGGATTGCATGGACCAGTGGGCTGCATGGCTGTGTGGCTGGGAGTGCAGGGACCAGTGGGCTGCATGGGTGTGTGTGTGTGTGTGTGTGTGTGTGTGTGTGTGTGTGCAGGGAACCAGCAGGCTGCAGGGCTGCAAGGCTGGGAGTGCAGAGGACCAGCGGGCTGGAGGCCACAGGACTGAGAAGGTGAGGGGTGTCACAGGCATTGATGGCAGAGGTAGGGGCACTGGCCTTCGTGTAGTCTCTGTCCTCCCAGGGGCTCTGCCTGGACACTGCTGGCTTCATAGACCATCTCTCACCCCCCCCCAAACACAAACCTGCACCCTTCCAGGCTACTGTCACCTTGTACCCACCCCTAACTATTCCCCCTGGTTACCACAGCACCACTTCAACAGGCTTCCTGCTCCTGCCTCACCTGGTATTTCCAGTAGTTATCGGATATAGGTGTGATTGTGCCTGCTGGGCTCTGACCTGTGAACTATGCCTACCTCCTCCCTCACTGGACTCCCTACCACTTTAGGTACTGGGACCCTACCCTGCTCCCACGTCTGCCTTTCTGCTGAACACCTTAGGGCCTTTGCACACCAATGGACCCCAAGGTCTTGATTCACAGAGCAATCCTTCTGCCACTCCCCCAGGTAGGGATGGGGGATCTCCCGAGCTGCCTGATTTACATTTACCCCCGCACACCTAGTTTGTTTCCCCAAACTCCTATCTCCTATTACCCAACAGACTACACACACACACACACACACACACACACACACACACACACACACGGAGGTCATATCCCTGAAGACAATGCTCACTGCTATAAGAAGGGTGAGCAGAGCACACCTGAGGGTGCAGGGAATCAGGACAGGTGTGGCTGGTAGAACACACCTGTGGGCACAGGTGACAAGGACAGGCACAGAGGGAAAGTGATTGTACCTTTGGGTGACAGAATCAAGACAAAGAGCATTCTGGGCCATGCGGTCTCAGGCATCATGAAGACTGGCACATGGACAGGAAGCCAGGAGGATGCAGCTGAGAGGGTGCTGGGCATGGATCGCCCTGAAGTCCAGGCAAGGCACGGAGGATTTGACCCTTATGCTGACCACACCCACTTTCCCACCAACCCAGCTGACCAGACACCACTCCTTGTGCTCTGTCTCCTTTGGATCCTCTCTGGGCCCCTCTTTGCCCAAGCAGCCACCCTGGATGAGGCCCTGTCTTCTCAGCGATGCCCTCTCTGTGCACCACATCCTCACGGCTTAGACTAGCATGCTGTTTCTCCAATAGTTACTCACATGATTGATTCCCCAAAATGTCACATCCTTATCTTTCTGGATGGGGACACCTCGCCTGACCTGTCCCCCACCCAGACTGGATGCCTCAGCTCGTCCCTTTGAGCTTCCAAGATGCAGTTCTCACACACTGACCACCTTGCAGCCCAAAACAGCCACTTTCCAGGACATGTGCCCAGAACTCTCCTTTCCACCTAAACAAGCCAGCTGCCACCTGTCACATGTGTCAGAGTAGAGCTGGAGCAGATTGTTAAGGCACCTCTTTCTTCCAAAGCATCTCTGGGTGGTTTCGAACCTGCCATCTTGTAGTTAAAAGCAGAGTGCATCCCCTGTGTTTGCATCACCTAAGGGCTCCAAAAGTTTCCACTGCTGGGTGGTTTTTTTTTTAGTTTTGTTTTGTTTTTGTTTTTGTATCAAGTACAACTCATAGCAACACTAAAAGCAACGGATTGGAACCTTGCTCTATTCCGCCCCATCCTCACAGTTTCCACCACGCTCAAGCCCACACTGCAGTTCCTGTGCCAACCCATCTCGATCAAGACCCTCCTCTCTTCCATAAACCGCTGCTGTTCTCTGCATGACGTCTTTTCCCAAGGACTAGCCCCCTCCTGACAACATGCCCAATGTGTGTGAGACGAAGTTTCATGATTTCTTTCCTCTGAGGAGCATTCTTGGCTGTATTTCCTCCAAGACAGATTGGTTTGTTCTTTTGGCAGTCCGTGGTGTACTCTATACTCTTTGCCAACACCACAATTTAAAGGCATCAGTCCTTCTTCAGTCTTCATTTCCTGTCTACCTTTCAGAAGCGTATGAAACAAACGAAAAACCATGGCTTGGATCAGGCGTATCTTAGTCCTTAAACTGACATCCTTATTCTTTAGCACTTTAAAGAGGTCCTTGGAAGCAGATTTCACCAACACATCGTATGTACTGATTTATTGGCTGCGGATACAATGTGCATTAATATGGATCCAAACAAAATTAAATCCTTGACAACGTCATACTTTTCTCAATCTAACATAATGCATACTGGCCCAGTGATGAAGATCTCTGCTTTCTTGATGTTGAGATGGAACCCATATTAGTCTGTAGTCTTCAATCTTCTTCAGTTAGTGTTATAATGTCTCCTTTGTTTTGTGCAAGATTGTAACACCTGCATAATGCAAGTTGTTACCAAGTCTTCTGACAATCCTGATGCCACATTTTTCTTCATAATGTCCAGCTCTCTTGGATTATTTGCTCAGCACACAGTTATTACTGTTAGGTGCTGTCGAGTCGAGTATGACTAATGGTAGCCCTATGAACAAAAGATCTGAACCCTGTTCTATCCTGTACCAATCTTACACATCCTGACACACAAGAGCCCATTGCAGCAGTCACCATGTCAATCCACCTGGTCGAGGGTCTTCCACTCCTTCGCCGACCCTCCACCCTTCCCAGCATCATATCCTTCTCCAAGGAAGAGCCCCTTCTAGCAATATGCCCAAAGTATGTGAGGCACAACCTCATCATTCTTGCCTCCAAAGAGCACTCTAGCTGCACCCTCTCCAAGACATATCTGTTCGTCTTCTTGGCTGTTCATAGATTCTTGTGTTTTAAATCATGCAATATCTCCCTTGTTCTAATTGAAGGACTATTTCTTGGTCTATGAGTCACCATCTGTTTTCTGTTGAATGCAGTATCTGACTCTAAAGTCAGCCGCACATATATACATCACTCCTCATTCACTGTAGAAACATCCACCAGTGCCTGGAGCTACAGGTCCCCACTCCTGCTGACCCCTCCCCATTCCTGACAAGGAGACGTCACCCCTGAGCCGAGAGATGATCTTTCCAATAACTGACCCCAGTATCAACTGACCACTCGGCGTATGCTGAGCTCTTTATGAAAATCATTTGAATATTGTTATTCCTAACAAATATACTGTGGGAGGAACTCTAAAGCAATAAAAGACTTTTCGAACTCTTAGGAAAAATGAATATCCTTTGTGACATTATAAAAGTTAATTCAGACAATAATTTTTGAAATGAACTGTATTTTCCTTCCTGAATTAGCACCTAACACGGCCTCAACTCAGAAAATACAAGGGTCATGCTCTATAAAAAACTTGTGTAAGACACTAAGAGTGTTGCACCAATAGATTAAAATCATTTGCACATTGTGAGCTGTTTATTAACTCACTTGCCCCTCGACATGAAGCAAGGGGGACGTTCTGCTGAACTTCGCTGTCTGATTTCTTTTCCCATGGCTCATCTTGTCTGTTGGCCGGCTGAGCTGGCTTACAAGTTACTGTCACGCTGGAGGCTATGCTACCAGTAATTCAGATGCCAGCAGGGTCACTCAGGGCAGATGGGTTCAACAGAGCTTTCAAACAAAGTCAGAATAGAGAGAAAGACCTGACAATTTACTTCAGAAAATTAGTCAGCAAAAACTCCGATAGATCACAACAGAATATTGTCCCACATGGGACTAGAAGATGAATGCTTTAGGCTGGGAGGCACTCAGAATACACAAGAATGGACTAAGGATACCCTATCAGTGGTTATAAAGACCCTGGGGACAAGGCGGTGTTTTTGTTCTGTTGTGAATGGGTGGCCATAAGTGGGACCCAACAGGTCAGCAATATTTTTTACAAGGTCACTGGGCAGGCCAGTGTGCCAGGCTGGGCTTTGAACTCGACTCTGAGCCAGCCCACCCAGAGGTTTCTATTCCACCACGTGCCTCTGGATACCTCCCCCCCACACACACACCCCTACTGGGGACAGTCAAATGAGTCAGGCTCCTCCCCACAAGTCAGCTAGGAGCCCACAAAGATGTCATCATTGAGGTCCCATTAACTGAGTTGAAGGGCTCTGGGGACCAGGCGGAGGACGACCCTGACAAGCAGCGGATTCCACCAAGGGACAAGCCTGGCAGCAGGCTTTCAGAGCAGGAGAGCCTGGAAGGTCCAGGGGAAAGGTCTTGCTGGCTGCTGGGTGGGCCCTGGGGCTGAGGAGGAAGTTCAGCTTCTGACAGGAACAGAATGAGATTGGTGATGGGCTTGTGGGACAGAAATGGACCTGGCATGGCAAAGTCCCGGGCAGTTCCAGGTGAGGGGCAGGGGGATGGACAGTGGGGCCCCGTAGAACTGGAAAGCACACGCAGAGCCTTCCAGGCTGGCCCACCTTTATCCACAGTCGTACACCATCTATCCCAGCGGGAGACATTTGGAACCCCTATTCACTGATCTGTAAAATGGGACTGTGAACACCTCCTAGACAAGATTACTTTGATCTCAGCTCTCCAGGAGATCGGCTGCTGTGACAGTCTGCACAATGACCGCTTGGCCACCTCTTAGTCAAACTCTCCTCCCCGTCCCTAGCACAATCTCCAGTTCTGAGAACTTAGCCTGTCCCTCACTGAGGGATACAATCATTGGTGACTGGCTCAGACCACACACACACATACACACATGTACACTCACATGAATACACACACACACACACA
>NW_006399795.1:13635817-13638302 GCF_000299155.1 Elephantulus edwardii
ACACACACACACACACACACACACACACACACACACACACGTACACTCTGTCCCTATCCTAGCTAATTTCTCAAAGCTTTGCCTCTCCATCTTCAGGTTGGCGTGGACTCTGGATGCCTCCAGACCATAGAGTCTCGACGAGGAAGCAGGGCAGTGAGCTGAGCAGTGTTGAGCCAGGCCTTGGAGCCAGCCCTGTCTCTGCTTAGAGAGCCATGGTTTAAGAGAGCAGGACATGGCTTTGATGCCGCATCTGGAGGAGGGAGCAGGGCCACCGTGAGCAGTCACAAGCATCCAGCTCAATCCAGCAGGTAGGTCATCAGATGTGCCCAGCCTGGTGGGCCCGGGTCAGCAGCTCCACAGGCCCCTTAGCAGGGAGTGGAACCAGGGTAAGTGGTGGCTCACAAGCACGGTTGTCTCACAGACCTGCTGAACCCGGCCCAGCATCACAGGGGAGCCCCGCCAGCACACCAAGGCACATGACTCCCCAAAGTGCTACCTGAAACAGTGGCTCCTCCTCATCTGTACCCCACCCTTGGACTGGCCTGGTCACCACTCTGCCTGTCTGCTCACCTCCCTTACCCCAAACACCCGACTTCTGGGTTGTGAAGGGGACAGTTGGAGCTGGACTCTGCACCTGGGGAGGCCCCCAGGGAACCACTTTTAGGGGACAGTGAGTAGGCAACTGGTAGCCACCCTTGTGCCAGAAAGACTGGGCAAAGCCCAACATCAGCCTACCTTGGTCAAGCTGGGCCCCAGGAGGGTCTGTGTGGCCAGTGGAGGCCGTGGTTCAGCGGGCTGGCAGGCGGTGGCAGCGTCCCTGTTGCCTAGGTGATGACATTGGAGCTGCGGAAGCTGGTGGCAGACAGCGTGGCTGGCCTGGAGCCGCTGGCCGGCTGGGGCGGAGCGTGATTGAGAACCTTTGGGCCAGTGCCAAGCTTCCCAATTTCCTAGCCCAAGCCTGCCTCCCAAGGACCAGACACTGTCCTCTTACCCAACAGGGTGCTGGGCTTAGGAAAAAGGCTGGACTTGAGACTCCTGGGTCTCAGCCCACATCTACCTGTCTGTCCCCTCCACCCCAGACCCTCTGTCTTACTATCTTTCTATTATCTGCCTTCCTGCAGACATTTCCAAATGCTCCCTCAGAACTGACAGGTTGAATTCCCAGGATCTACTCAAAATCATGATGACATCCCCACCTCAGCTGTCCTTCCCTTATGCCAGGTCATTTAAAGGAAATTCTACACCCTTTCTTCATCTGAAGTCCTGGAGTGTGGGTTTCCAACACATAAGAACACTTTCCACTGTTTATAAGAGTTCACACCCCTAGAAATGGCTGTGTTTCTCCTACCAACACCCACACTCACACACGCTAGCACACATATCCCAACATTCACAACACACAGTCACACATGATCTTTCACATACTTTCATAGAACAGCACTCATACACACACATTGGCATAAATTATATATATATATATATACACACACACACACACACACACAAATACACACTGGTACAAATTTACACTAATTACACTGACATACACACTTAGACTTACATGTTGACACATATATCTACACACTCTCCCACATGCTTCCACAACACGACACTCACACATACACCAGCACAAAGGCATATACACATTTTCACATACACATTCACAGTGACACACACTGACATGGACACATGTGCTTACACATGTACACATACAAATACATACAAACTCAGATACACACACACACACAGACACACATCCACACTCCCACATATACTGTGCATACTCACACACATACACTTTCTCAAATATTCAGGTACACATGCTCACACATACACACTCATACACTCGCATATACAAATACATACATTTAAACACACAGACACACCCTCTCAGTAGCAATCTCTTTCTGTCTACTAGGTAGTTATTCCATATTTTTTCAAATTAACAACCAACCTGAGTGAGTTAAGACAATTCTAATGGTGCCCATTCACAATTCTTCCTATGTCCAATTAATACTGGAAAAAGACAGTCTTAATTACCTTCTATTTTTACACTATCAGGTACAGAATGCATTCTCCAACTAGATGCAAATGCGCATGTTAATAATACTTTCGAATATGAGAGATGCAACTACTTCATACAAACTAAAACAACTCATTGCCGTCAACTCAGAATCAACTCATAACTGACTCTTCAGCAGGCTATTGAAGACTATAAATTCACTGAACCATTTAAAATTAAGAAAAGTGTGAGCCAGGGCTGTATTCTGTCTCCACACCTATTCAACCTGTATGCAGAGCAAATCATCTGAGAAGGTGGACTGTATAAAGAAACATGTGGTATCAAGAGAGGAGGAAGATTTTTCAATAACCTGCATTTTACAGATGATGATGAGTTGTGGGAGGATATCAAGAGTATCATCCAGGAAGAGTGCAAACGGTCATTGCAAAGACAGAAGAGGAAGAAAAGACCAAAATGGATGTC
>NW_006399795.1:13640112-13655515 GCF_000299155.1 Elephantulus edwardii
GATAATTGGGATGAGAGTGTCAGAGACAGTGCGATTGGCACAGGACAGAGCGGAGTTTAGGGCTGTTGTACATAGGGTCGCTATGAGTCGCAAGCGACTTGATGGCACATAACAACAACAACAACAACAATCTTGCTGAATGTGAAATGGATTTTAAAAACTTGTTGCAGAAGATCAAAGACTACAGTCTTCAGTATGGATTACATTGCAACATTAAGAAAACAAAAATCCTCACCACTGGGCCAATAGGCCATATCATGACAGATGGAGAAAAAAGGTTGAAGTTGCAAATGATTTAATCTTATCTGGATCCACAATCAACATCCTTGGAAACAGCAGTCAACAAATCAAAAGATGTGTTGCACTGGAAAAAAACACCTCTGCTGGCAGAGACCTCTCCAAAGTGCTAAAGAGCAACGACACCAGTTTGAAGACTCGGGTGTGCCTGATCCATGCTGTGGGGGTTTTGGTGGTTTGGTTGTTGTTTGGTTTTTTGGTTTTTGTTTTTTTTTTTTTGTTATTACTGAATCTTTATTTAAGTCTCATGTGCCAACTTAGC
Organism: Elephantulus edwardii; assembly: GCF_000299155.1. NCBI lineage: Eukaryota > Metazoa > Chordata > Mammalia > Macroscelidea > Macroscelididae > Elephantulus > Elephantulus edwardii. The sequence goes on from NW_006399795.1 coordinate 13,640,672, forward strand.
GTTTTTCACCAACTCGGGCAGCAGAAACTTTCACAGGCTTCACAATTTTTTGTTTAGGCGCTGCTTTCGTGGGAGCCTTAGTAGCAGCCATTGCAGTCTTTTTAGATGCTTGTTTAGCCTTTTTTGCTTCCTTGGCAGCCCTGATAGTCTGTTCTCGTTGAGCCTTTCTAACTTCAGGCTTTTGATTCCTCTTGGCCATTCTATCAGCAGGAGATGCACCAGTGACAGTCCTTTGGAATTTGCACAGCGGGTTCTTTTGAATTTCTTCCGACTGTCCCTTTTTGTGCTTCCTTCTGTAGAGGACAGTCCAATTTATCTGCCTCAGATTCCTTTTGGAAAGGAAAGCCGACTCGCATTTTGCATTAAGAAACTGGAACACCTTCCCGTCGGTCCTGGCGTAGTGCCTCCCATGCCCAGGGTAGATCGTGTACCCGCTGAAACTGGACAGCTCGACCTTCATGGCTGCGGCTTCAGAGGAAGCAGGAAGATGGTGAAGAGAAAGAGAGGATTATGGGCATGCTGTGGGTTTTAAATTGCCTTTTTCTTGCATCTGAAAGTTGGACATGAAAAGGATGACAGATGACCTACAACCAGGAGAAGATAAAGTAGATGAATGGGATCTTCTAAGAATCAAATCTCTATGCACTTCCAAAAACATCTCCAAAAGGGTAAAAAAGGAAGCCACTGACTGGGAATAAGTATTTGGTAATGACATATCAGATAAGGGACTTATATCCAGAATTTATGAAATACTTGAGCACCACAACAAGATAAAGGTAAACAATCCAGTAGAAAAATGGGCACAGAATATGAACAGACACTTCAACAAAGAAGACATTCAGATGGCTAACAAATATGTGAAGAAATGTTCAAAATCCCTAGCTCTAAGGGAGATGCAAATTGAAACAACTATGAGATATCATCTCACCCCAGTCAGAATAGCAAAATTTAACAAAACAGCAAGCAACAAATGCTGGCGAGGTTGTGGAGAAACTGGAACCCTTATTCACTGTTGGTGGGAGTGTAAAATGGTACAATCACTGTGGAAGGTGGTATGGCACTTTGTCAAAAAGTTGCAAATAGAGATACCATTTGACCCCGCAATTCCACTACTGGGAATAAACCTTGAAGAGACCATAACTGACATCAAGCAGATATATTCACAATAGTGAGGAGTTGGAAACAACCTAAGTGCCCATCAACAAACGAATGGATAGAGAAGCTGTGGTAAACGAATGGATAGAGAAGCTGTGGTATATTCACACAATGGAATACTATGCTACACTGAAAAACAAGGAACTCATCTCATGCAAACTTTCACCTTAATCTCATCAATTGTCTCATCCCTCTATGCCCCTACTCTAACCTTATGGCTCTTTGAGATTTGATTGACAACCTTGGGATTATATAGTACTTCAGGTTCCAGTGTCCAAAAGCCCCAAGAAAGTTCCTCTCCAATCCCCTGGGCCTTTTACCTGTACATGTGCATATGACCCCAGGTCCCCTGCTAGGGGCTGGGCCAGAAACCCTGGTGCCCTCATCAATATTTGTCTTGATCAACTATCTGAGCTTCTGCTGCCAATGGCCCTCGATAGGGCTTCCCAACATTAAGTCCTTCATGACTAGGTGACTAGAAAGGATTTATTGAGTTTTGTTTAACAATGTCAGGTTGGAGACTAAGGTGAGCCTGATCCAGGCCATAGTCTTTGCAATCACTTGTTATGCATCAGAGAGTTGGACAATGACTAGGGATGACAGAAGGAGAATTGATGCCTTTGAGCTGTGGTGCTGGAGAAGAGTATTGAATATACTATGGACTGCCAGGATAACAAACAGGTTCATCCTAGAGAGGGTGAAACCAGGCTGCTCCTTGGAGGCAAGGATTCTGAAGCTTCATCTGACATACTTTGGACAGGTTACAAGGAGGGACCGGTCCTTGGAGAGAGACATCATGTTTGGGAGGGTGGAGGGACAGCATAGGAGAGGAAGCCCTTTGATGAGATGGATCAATTCAGTGATTGGGGTAATGGGAGTGAGTGTGAGAAACTGTGAGGTTGGCACAGGACAGAGCAGGGTTTAGGGCTCTTGCATATAGGGTCACTATGAGTTGCAAGTGACTCGACAGCACATAACAACAACAACAATGTTGAGGCACCAGCAGATACTGGTCCCCTCCAACCTCCTTATAGAGCTGCCTTAAAACTTTGTCTCAACTCCATCAGCATCTACTATATTCATCATATTTTTTAGTAACAATCTAAACATCTCCGTTTAGTGGGCTACATTCTTTCCCTGTTGTCTTTTGCCCATTCTCCTATGAACACCTTATGTTTCTCGCATCTGTAAGACCCATTTGGAGAAGGTGTGCCAACAGATCTGATGAGGCTTCTGGGATTGTTGCTTCATTTTGCAGAAAGTCGTGGTGCTCACACAGAAGGGGCTCCTTGTTACCTGCCATGACCTGTGTACGACGCATACTCACTGGATGAACATCCTGATCACCATTCCAATGAAAGCCTGCATAATTAGAATGTCAGCTGCTTCCTCTGAGTGCTCCATTGGGGGTTTAGGAGGGAAAAGGCGTGGATTCCCTCGCAGGGTAAATAAGAAGCTCACTGCAAATTTGAGCCAGTCCACAATCAGTCCAAAGGATTCACGACATGTGAACACAGCCTCCTGTGCCAGAGACCAGAGAGAACTAGATGGTGCCCTGCCAACCCTACTGAACTCTCTAATGGGGACCCACAGAATGTCCCGGACAGAACGAGAGAAAAAGATATAGAACAAAATTCAAAAGAAAAAGAAAGACCAGACTTCCCTGATCTGTTAGAAACTAGTGGATCTCCAAGACTGTGGCCCTTAGACACCCTTCAGATCTGGGACGGAACCCCTTTCTAGAGATCACCTTGAAGCCAAACAGACAAGACTAAAAAGTGAACAATGACAATTGCGAGGGGCACAATCCTCAGCACAACAAACCCCAGAAGACCAAAGGGTGGTGGTGTTGCACTTACCCACAACAGCTCAGAAGACAGGAAAGAGTAGGAAAGGAGGACAAGGGGCAACCAGGCAATTCAGGGAAGATGTAGGAAGAGAAGGGTTACATTGAGAAAACGGCAACTGATGTGACAAAACAGAATGGGTATAAATTGCTGAGTGGAAAACAAATCTGCTCTGTAAACTTTCATCTAAGCCAAATTTAAAAAAAAAAATTCATTCCATTTTATCCAGTCACCAGACTGGCTATCCCTTGTGGGTTAACCTGCTGAATAATCAAATCTTATAAAGTTGTGGCTCTTGCATTAACTCAAACACACTCTTCCATTCTTAAGCATTCAAAAATGAAAGACACTGCTCAGAAACGAATGACTCTTCACTCTATTATGGAGACACGTCTTCAGGAAACTAATACTATAAGGTGAAGCAAGTCCTTTACAATTACCCCCAGGTTTCAATAGTTTATCAGGTTTTGCCCGTTCTCCCAGAGTTAAGACTATGTTCTTGGCGATCAGCAGTGATAGGCATTCTCCTCCTTCTTTCACCATGATATTTTTCCTTTCTAGGTTGCCCCTGGGACTAGAAGTTTTCCTTCCAACCTGACTGAACCTGAGCTTGGTTCATCGAAACAACCCACCCCACATTTTTCTCTGCCTCTGTGGCTGCTGTTGCTAACAGAAGTGAAGGAACTGTCTGTGTCACCTTCTCCTTAACATTCTCTATTTCCACATGGATCCAATAAGGCAGTTTCTCAGGAGCGAGATCCACCATACCTACACCCCATGACAGCATTTATCCTGCATAACTGATTGCAAAGAGAGACCTGATGGAAAGAGCCCTGGTGGCCTAGGGGGTTATGAGCTGCCATCAGAAAGATGAGTGGTTCAAATCCACCCCACTCCATCCCTTCACTATGGGAGAAAGTGCAGCAGTATGCCCATGTCAGGATATCACGAACCAGAATCTACTCAGTGGCAGCGGGTTTAGGCTTTGGTCTGGTGGGGAAGTGGATTAAAAGGGGTCAGCAGTTCCACCTGCTAGAGGCTCTGAGTGAGAATGATGAGGCATTCTGTTCCCCTAGAGCAATAACCTTGGAAGCTTTCTGCGGCAGCTCTACTCTATCCTATAGGGCCACTGGGAGTTGGAGAGGATTCCACAGCAATGAGTAACTGATCCCCACATAATGGCTGTTTCAATCCCATCTAGAAACTATATCACTCTTCCATTCATCCTTCCCCCGCCTCGCCCCCAAACAACATAGTCTACTCAGTCTGGGCCATTACAATGAACCCACCATTCTGATACAAACTTTAGGAATCATTGTTTTCAGAGATCAGCACAAAGCAGGTTCTATGAGGTAGAAGTTCAAGATGTCCCCAAATGGAGCTCTGGTGGCCTAGTGGCAAGAAGCAGCACTGCAATCCCAGAGGTGCACAGTTCGAATCCACCAGATGCTCTTCAGGAGAAGGAGGTACAGTCTCCTCCTGTACCAGTCAGATCCGACTTGACAGTACACAAAATAATAATACTAATTAATAATAATAATAATAATTATAAATAATTAATGTCCCCAAATGCTCAACCTTTCCAAACTACTACACCATTCCATCATCTCTCACATCAACCATTTCTCCTCTCCCCAGGACTGTCCTTCTCATCTTTGGGTTTAAGAGTTTGACGCAACATCTCACAGAACTCATGAACCATACAGAGAGGGCTTCGCAGGGTTGTGGGTTAGCAAGTTCCAAATCTGTGTGTCAGGACACCTCTTCTAACTCACGTGATTGCAGAACTGAGGAACCCAAATCAACAGGTCAGGCGACAAACTGCTGGCTCACATTCCCAGAACAAGAGGTCAAATGATGACAAGCCAGATGCAAGATCCAGAGCCAGAGAACTTTTCCAAAGAGCTTTCCAGTCTAGTGGGTGCTCAAAGAAACCACACCCTGAGGAAACTCTCCTTATTTAAGCAAGGTGGTCAGGAGTTTGAAGGATGGTGATGGGAGTAAGGGCGGTGACCTGAGTCATACAATATAGTAAGGGAATCAGTCAAGATTACAGTACAACCCAATTCTAAACCTAGCTCACTAACTCCTTGGACAACTCATTCCAAAAAGAGATCAACACTACGGGCACAGAGGCTCATCACAAATGGAGGACTAAGAAGCGCTGGTGGGTTAACTCACTAGCCACTCTGCTGGCAAAAGACGTAATCTCCCTCCCTTAACATTTTTTTATTGAATTATTTTTTACGTGTACTGTCAAATCAGATCTGACTGGTACAGGAGGAGATTGCCCCCTCCTTCTCCAGCAGAGCATCTGGTGGATTTGAACCACATACCTCTGGGATTGCAGTGCAGCGTCTTGCCATTAGGCCACCAGAGCTCTCTCACTCCATTAACATTTACAGCCTCAGAAACCCAGGAGAGTGTTATCATAAATCAGAATTCAATCCACAGCAGAAGGGTATGACTAGGAGGGCTACAGAATGTAATTCTCCACATTGTCAGCTAAACACAGAGTTGGGGAAGGGGATGCTTCATGAAGCAGAAGGACCAGAGCCTAACTGTTAGAACTGAGGGGCAGGGAGGAAAGAAGGAGCCTTCCCTGGGGGCCCTCAGCCGGACCATCTATTGCAGTGTCCCCAGGACATGCTTTGTGAGATGACAGAAGAATTGATGCCTGTGAGCTGTGTTGTTGGAGCAGAGTAGTGACTATGCCATGGACTGCCAAAGAACCAACAGACTTGTCTCGGAGAAAATGCAGCCAGAATGCTTCTTGGAAACAAAGATAACAAAGCTTCTACTCACAGACTTTGAGCATGTTGCTGTTGTTAGATGCCATCGAGTCAAGTATGTTTCATAGCAACCCTATAAACAGCTTCCAGAAACTCGATGAACTTGGAGAAATGATGAAAGTTATACAAGTGTTCAGTTCTATCGTTCATAACGTCACTATGAGTCATCTACGACTAGATGGCACTTAACAACAACAACTTGTATATAGAGCTTCACACTCTGGGAGTTAATGGTAATTAACTGCATATCAAGAAACTATCTCTATATGAAAAATAAAATCACAAGGATCAGTTGATATTAAAGTTTTGCTGTGCTTGCCAAATGATGGAAGGAAAACCTGACTGCTGAATTGAAACTGGAGCCTGGACTACTTGAGGAATTGTGCCTTAGGACTTCTGGACTAAAACCTGAACTTGCATTTGGTGATATTTTTTGCCTTCCCCACTCTCCAACTTATTTCCCTAATAAACCCCACTCTCAGCAAACAAACTAACAAACAAACAAAAAACCAACCAGCTGACCTGAACCCTGTTCTTTTCTGTATCATCCTCATAAGACTCTGACACACTAGAGCCCATTGCTAAAGTCATCATGTTGAGGAGGGGGTCTTCATCTCCTTCACTTACCTTCCATCTTTGAAGTTGCTAGGAGAGGCTATTTCTTGCAGAAGGACATCGTTCTTGGAAAGATGAAGGGTCAGCTAAAGAGAGGAAGAGCCTCAACCAGACGGCCTGACACAGTGACTGCGGCAATAGGGTTGAAGGTGTCACAGATCAAGATGGCACAGCACAGGAAAGGCTTCAGATCTGTTCTTCACAGGGTTGCTATAAGTCATATTCATGCTCAATTTGATGCTACGTACCAACAACAACTACTGTGACACTAAAGCTAAAGCTTATATAGGGGCAAAGGAGCCCGAGAGGTGCGATGGTTACACACCCAACTGCTAGCTGGAAGGACGGTGGTTCTAGTCCACTCAACAGCTGCACAGGAGGAAGCCCTGACTCTCTGCTACCATGAAGATTAACTCACTGCTGTGGAGTTGATCCCGACTCATAGTGCATCTCCACTGGACTTCCAAGGCTGTAAATCTTTACAGAAGGAGATTGTCCAGCTTTCTTGCTCAGAGTGGCTGGTGGATTTGAACCTATAAGCTTACATGTGCTGCAGAGAAAGAATGGACTCTAGGAATGTTTGCTTTCTTAGCCTCTAGAATAGAGCCTCATATACAGCAGGTGCTCAATAACAAAATAGTGAACAATCCCATTCCCAAATTTGTTTTTTAAATACACTTTTTATTTTATACTGGTTTACTTACAAAGTTCATATACATTGCTTTTAATACCAAATCTTTCCCATTTCCTTTACCCATCTTTCCCTTCACCCATCAAATTGTGTGACCCTATGATTAACCACCCCTTACCCACCCTCACGCTTCTGCTCCTCCCACCCCGAAGATCCTCATACATGTTTTACTAGTTATCTATTTCTACAATAATGGTCTTACACAGTATTTGTCCTTAGGGATTGAGTGAGTTCACTTAGCATAATGCTCTTCAGCCCCTCCTAAATTAGGTAGTGATTTACAAAATCATTGCACCTGCATACTGCATAGTATTCCATTGCGTGATTGTACCATAATTTTTTTAATCCATTCCATTGTGGTTGGACATCTGGGCTATTTCCATATCCTTGCGGTGGTGAATAATGCTGCAATGAACATTGCACACAAGTCTCCATTTGTGCCTCAGGTCTCATTCTCTCGGGGTTTATTCCAAGCAGTGGAATAGCTGGGTCATGTGTAATTTCTATGTTCAGCTTTTTGAGGAAGTGCCAAACTGCCTTCCAGAGTGGTTGTATCATTTTACAATCCCACCAGTAATATGTAAGAGTTCCTATCTCTCCACATCCTCTCCAACATTTATTACTTGCTGTCCTGTTAAACTTTGGTGCTACTACTGGAGTGAGATGGGATCTCATTGTGGTTTTGATTTGCATCTCTCTTATTGCTATTAATTTTGAGCATTTCTTCATGTGTCTGTTGACCATCCGCCATTCCCAAATTTTGAAATGCAAAAAGCTAAAAAAAAAAAAAAAGCAGAGCTTTTTTCCTATGTTTGGTGACAACATAAGAAAGTAGAAGAACATGTACTTTGTTTTTCCATTTGGAGAGTCAGTGAGAGGTGAGGTGCCACAGAAGGAGCCTGGGTGGCAGGCACAGTGGTTAAAGTGTGGCCGCTATCTGGAAAGTTAACTCTTCAAATCCCATCAGCTGCCTTAGATGTGGCCGTCCAGCTTCCTGTTTACCAAGACCTCATCTTTTTTAATTTGCAGCTTCATTCTTAAAGCTCAGGGAAACTTTCACAACGTGATTCCTCCCCAGCCCCCTCATTACTGCCAAGCAATTAGCCAAGGAGCCAGGCCTGATCAAAAATTAAGAACCCAGAAGCAAGCCCGAGCACGCCTTCCTCCGACAGAAAGAAAAGTGACAGGAGACTCATCTAATTATGAGGTTTTGTTGACAGCCATTGACCGCAGGAAGCAAAGGATGTGGACGCAAAGAAGAGAGGCCCAGGTTTAATCAGACTGGTGCTGATTGCAGCTTATTAGATACCTGAGAGTCAGCTTCTCAATTTGCATAATAATGGCTAGCTGAGGCCCTTTTATTTCCCGTAATTTGGGCGCTGGGCTCAAAATTTGCATTATGCAAAGTATAAAGTTTTCTTCCGCAAGAGGCGAAGGCTGGTCTCCAGTGAAGAAATCGAGGCCTCCAAATGTGCTTCTAAAAAAACCAGGAAATTGTGCAGGTGGGGCAAGGGGACTTCCCAGCCCACCCGGGAAGGCCTCAGCACCTCCAAACAGCTCTCCCTCAAGAGAGGATGCCAGTCAATTAACTAGTCGGAGGCTTCCCCAGACTGCCCCCTCACCCCACCATGCCCAATGCTGCACCTTAGAACAGCAGGTGAGTAATTAGAGTCCTCACCCCTGCCCCTCCCCATAGGAACAAAGAGCCGCTGGGAGTTGACAGCCCAACTGTCTAGGGGCCACTGCCGCATCCTACCCAAAGGTGGCAGGCAACTCAGAGGCAGGCCACAAAAGACTGACACTGGACGCTGACCACTTCAGCCTTTTCCTGGACACTCAGGGTTGGCAGGGCACTGCCCTGTGTGGAAGGGTCCTCAGGGGTGAGTTCATAAGAGTGGCCAGCAGCAGCCGGATCTCTAGCGCCCAGGGAGGCAGGCAAGGCAGCAGGAGATGCTCCATTTCACAAAAGAAAGAAACTGAGGATTGCCCAACCAGGACTCTGACTAGCAGCTCAGGGAAATGCCCGTGTAACACACTGCCCTGGGTGGGCAGGAGTGTGTAAATGGCTAGGGCACAGGGCTGAGCACTCTATGACCTGGTCAGCCTGCCCAGATGCCCACTAGCTGGGTGGTTTTATCTAGCTGTCCCATCTCCTGATGGGGAGCAGAGAGATGGGGAGCTGCTGTCATGGTTACTCCTCATCCTGGCATCCAGAGTCCGGATGGGCTCCAGCATGAGTCAGCCCCTCGTCATTCAGCCTCCTGAGTGCTACTCTGCCCTCCACTTTCCCAGGTCCTCCCAGGCCAGAACAAGCTGGCCTCCCTCACAGAGCTTCCTTCTTCTGGGGAGACCACAAGTGTGGCCTCCCCCATCACTGCCCCTCTGAGAGCACCTGAGACCTGCTTCTGCTGTCCTCTGCCCTCTCTCCTAGCAGCACTCTCTTTAACGAGCTTTCCTGGTCAGTCTTGATCCTTGACCCTTCTCCTCTCCCCCCTGCACTTCCTGTCTCCTCACTGACCCACTGACCGGAACCTCCAGCTTCCATGTAAAAGAGTATGGAATGCAGCTCCAGAGTGGTGGCCTCGGTCTTGTTTCTCCAAAGGATTCTCCCTAACTCCAAGGCTAGGGACCCACGGAGGTCCAAACAATCCCGGGGAGAGATTTCAGCATCTGGGGGGAGACAGCCTGCTCTCCGGGATGCAAGGACTGTGAATGAGAGGGCACGTGGGAGTGGGGTAGGAAAAAGGGTAAAAGGAACGAGCAGGCTCTCTCCAGGGTCACCCCACTGTGCTCCAAACTGGGACCCCTGAAGAGCACCTTCATTCAATCTCCAGGCTCGATTTCTTTACTACTATGGCAAAGAGGAGATCAGCTCCCCATGTTTTAAGCCACCCCGGCAGGAAGCCTGGAGAGCTCCCTTCTCAGAAAGAGGTTTCATGTGAATAAAGTCTATGACATGAGATTTCGGAGAAAATCAATTGTGTTGAAACTGGGCAACCATAAGGCTTAAAACCCAAATTTGCAATATCGTCATTTATGCGCTTCTTTACGAATGCACCACAAGCAGCAAGTCTAACAACCATCGTCATTTCAACTCAATGACAGGTGCAAACGAAGTGCGGAGATCGCTGAAGCCACTGTCGTGCAAAACGACAGGACCAGTCATTTCAACTGCAAAGGAAGTCACATGTACTGTTAAGACCATCGAAGTGTGCTACCCACATCCATAATCGGAAGAAATACTAACATTCATCTTAGTGCAAATAAAGATGCCAGTTTTGCCCATCCAAATTCACAATCTTTGAACTGGATGCCCTTGTTTCTAAGGTGGTTCCAGGCGGACCCCTCCAGCATGAATATTTCTTTGTGCCTTTGGTCTGGGGATCAAATCAAGCCTGGCTTTGCCGAGCCAGCTGAAACCGAGGCAGCAGGTCAGATCACTAGCTTTGCAGCCAGCACCGGTTCAGGGTCTCTGCAACTGTGTACCTAAGTTATGTAACCTGTTGGAGCCTCAGTTTGCCCATCTGTAAATAGGCATAAAAACAGCTTCTATGTCAATGAGCTGTTAGGCTGGAGGGGAAAGACCCAAATCAAACCAAACAAAAATGTGAATACAGACAAGTCCCAGGTCATAGCTACCACTGGCAAAAATACATGTGCTCCATGAATGATTATTTGACAGCCCCTCTTCAAGGCTTCCCCCAGATTGCCCCCTAAATTCTGCACTGATCTACTTCCTAGCCACAGACGGACAGGAAGGGAGAGGAAAGAAAGTTTGTGGACAATTTTGTGGATGCCTCTCTGGAGCTCACTTTGGAGAAAATGATCTATAACTCAGATTGCAAAGATCCGATCTGAGGAAATGTGTACATAAACTGGTTATGGTAGTTATGATGGTTTCTTCCACACTGCCCACAGAAAAAGGATTTCCCAGGGGTTATATTTAGCCTACCCAAAAAAGCGCAGTTTTAAAAGGGCCATTTTGGTGTTAAGTAATCAGATCTTTTTGGAAGCAGGAGTGGCATCCACTTCCTAAATAAACAACATGCCACTGGAAACGATGAACTTTGAAAAACGATGATAGTTACAGAAAGGCTTCAGGTCTTTTGTTCATAAGGCCGCCTTGAGTTGTGCTCGACTAGATGACAATAAACAACAATCGGATCTTGCTAATTTATGGATGTGTTTTCTTTGATGTTTCTTAAAGAAATCAAGGCAGATCAAAAGTACCGGGTAGGGTAAACTATGAAAGCGCCGGTAATAAAGCAGGATCAGAGTACTAACAGATGGAAGCGGAACCTTAGTGCTAAAAGGAAATTGAGAGTTACTCAACCACGTGTTTTAGCTTCTGTTTCTGCGACATAAAGCAAGACCACCAGAAAACAGATAAATAGGGACTCAGTCCTCAGCCAAATCAACATATCTCTGGCTTTTCAATGGTTCATTAGAATTAATGCACGTTCAAAGGCTATTTTGGACTTTTTTTTTCTTATTGTGTACCCTTGTCTAATTGGATCCGACTGGCACAGGAGCAGATTGCACCCCCTTCTCCAGCAGAGCATCTGGTGGATTCGAACCACACACTTTCGGGATTGCAGTGAAGTTTCTTGCCACTAAGCCACCAGAGCTCCATTTACTTTAGACTTAAAAACAAACAAACACTCAAGGGACTTTAAGTATGTAGTGTCATTTATGTAAGTACCTAAATAGTATATTTTCTTTAAATGTGATGATCAGGAACTGTCCCCGTTAAAGGAACATATAACTTCCTTTTTTAGCCACCAATGAAAGCAGTTTCACTTCAAACTCACAGCCAGCCAGTTGACTCGCACTCATAGCGACCCTCTTATCCGATTTCTAAGGCTGTAAATCTTAGCAGAAGGAGACTGCTCATCTTTCTCCCACTGGTGCATTTGAACTGCTGGAGACGCCTTTTAGTTCTTTTAGTTCGCAGTGCAACAACATACTATAAGACTAAGTCAACAGAGCTCCTACAGGGGCTAGAAATTGCCAGATGTGGGACCTGGACCCCTGCAGGCTCTCTAAGTCCCCGAGCTCTCTTTTTCCTCTCTGTTGATTGTGTGCTCCAGGTTAGAAATGCATTCTAGGGCGAGGGTGGGGCACGCTCTATAAATAAATAAAGCAGAGGCCACTGGGTCCTGCCACTCAGCCCAGCATCCTGGCCCCCTGACGGTTGCCAGCAGCTTCTGCCTGAGCCACGGGCTGCCTCTGGCCCTCACTTCTCAGTGCCAACTCACAGTGCCCCTCCACTGGGTTTCTGAGGCTACAATTGGTAAGGGGAAGCCATTGCTCCTTTCCTCCCTGGCAAATTCAGACCTCACTTTGGACTATGCCACCAGAGCTCTCTCTTTCTGCTCTACCACCAGACATTTCCCCAATGGGTAGCCTGCTGGCCACTAAGGGTTGCTACCCTGATTTTTTTAACTAAACTAACATCCAGGGATCTTGGGCATTTTTTTTTCTCTTTAGCTCTGGTGGCTTAGTGGCAAAGAGTTGCGTTGACAACCTAAAGACATGCAGATCAAATCCACCAACTGATCTACTGAAGGAAGGAAAAAAAGGGCAATTTCCTCCTGTGCTATTTACTACCTCTGAACACCGCAGGAGGTTCAGCTATGAGGTGATGTGGACTCGAAGGTCCACAACAATAACAACAGCAGCACATGCAGGTACTCCCCTAAGTACTCCACACACGGCAGTTCATATAATATTCTCTCAACTCTTGGAGATAGGGATATTACTGTACTTAACAGATAGGCAAACAGAGTTTCAGAGTTACTTGTTCTGTTCCCAACAGCCTTCACTAGCTGGGACAGGAGAGAGGAGGAATACCTCCTGCTGGTGGAAAATCACCACACGCAGGCTTACTTTCAGTTCAAGCGTGACCACCCAGGACCACTACAGGAGCATCTTTGAGGTTTCTGGTGCTAGATTTTTGTATTTGACTTTTAATGTAGCCTGTAGAATCAGTGAAGGGGAACTCTGATAGTGTAGTCTGTAAGGAAGTGCCCTGCTAACCCAAAGGCTGGGCTTCGTTCTAATCCACCAGCAGCTCACGGAAGGTGGGAGGAGACAGAGTGACAATATCCTCCTTTCGTAACTTTAACAGATTTAAAACCCCGGTGGAGAGTCCGCTATGCAGTCGGTCGGTTCCAACTCAATAGCAATGAGAAGGGTTTTGTAGGTTTTAGTCACTCAACTCTTAAGTTGCAAAATTTCACTTTGCCATTTTCTTCAGGGTGCAATGCTTTTTTAAAAAAACAAAACAAAACAAAACAAACAAACAAAACCCTCAAACCCCACCAACATAAAAGTTTTACTGAGTAATTCAAAAGATGGTGGCTGTTCTTGAGTAAAGGATGCTTATATATCAGAGAGGGATAAATTTGGTTTCCATTTCCTCATTCCCTTTCCCCAGCTCATTATTAAGGCTAAAGAAATACATTTTGCGTTAACACCATTTAATGAATGCAAACAGTCCCCAACTGCTACACACACACACACACACACACACACACACACACGTTTACACAAACCGTAAACTTATTTCCACTGCATTCCAATGCATGGCATCCTAGGTGCTACAAAGTAGAACTGCCTCACCGGCTTTCTTGGCTGCAGTCTTAATGACAGTAGGTTGCCAGGCCTTTCTTCTGCAGCATGGCTGGGTAGGTCTGAACCACCAACTGTCAGGTTAGCAGCTGAGCACACACTGTGTCATCCAGAGATCTAAGTGCTGGTTATTCTATTTAATAAAAAGATCATGCTACAATAAGGAACCACCGGTCAGAAGTTAATCAGACACTATTTCTTCTGAACCTTTCCTAGTTGATGGTCTACCTGTCACGAATCTGTGTTGCCATGTGCATACTTAAGAGCCAGACAAAAATACAAGCTGAGTAAGAAGGTAAGAATAGCTCTTAAAGAGCCCAAATGGAGGTCATGGCAGGGTGCAGGGTAGGGACGGGGCCTTAGGGGCCGTGTGCAGGCCTACTCTGACCTCTCCTTTCTCCCCACCTGTCCTTCACCTCCTAGTCTACTGAATAACTCTCGCAAACTCAGCGTCGCAGCTAAGATGCCCCTGGAAAACATAGCAATCCCCTTAACAACTCTCTCTACAGATCCAGATCCAACTTCGAGGTCAAAGCCCCTGACTGTTCTTCCCATCTAGGGAACCAGCACAGTTCCCACCAGGCCTCTCTGGGGAGCGCCTTGGTCCGGATTGGCACAGAAGGTGGAGAGGGAAAGGGGCAGGGAGGAGTCTGCCCGTGACCCGTCGGGCTTCTAACTTCCAACAGCGCCCGCACTCCCCTCTACGCCGTCTCGAGCCTCTGCAGCTTCTCGGTTTGCACACTGAGTGCCTCCGCCTCCTGGAGGTCAGAGTGAAGGAGAAGGGGTTGCTACCTGCGCTGGCGGCCGACCTGTATCCACATCCTCACGAGATCCGCTACGGTCCACTCCCTCACCGGGCGCGGGGTACCCGGGGCCCCTCGGACTCTAGGGGCCGCGAGTCACCTGTTCTCCCAACTCGCGCAGGGTCTCCCCAAGTCCCCTCCTTGGCTGCGGATTTCCCGCCGGCGCCCAGCAGGTGGAGCGCCCCGCAGCCCGGAGCGCAGCCCCGCACTGCCTACCTGCTGCGGTCGGAGCCCGGGCCTCGGTGGCCAGCGGCCTAGCGGAGCCGGGGCTTCGGCTCCCGCCTTTGCGGGTCTGCGGGCGCGAGGCT
>NW_006399795.1:13655745-13676329 GCF_000299155.1 Elephantulus edwardii
GCGCCCCGCCCCCGCAGCTGGCCTCTGCCGGGCGGGCTTGCGGGCGCCCAGTTACCTCCTTCCCGCCCGCGTGGGGCGCGCGCCGCCCTGGCGAACCCTGGTGAGGTCGCCTGCGCACTCGGGGCTCGAGCCCGGACCGCCTTTGGGGTTGATCTGGGGGAGCTGCGGGGCTGTGGCAGGACCCCGACACCTGTTCCGCGTGCAGACGCCCTCACTCTTTCCAAACCCAGATCGCGCCCCAGCGTCTAATCCTTCATCCACAACCTGCGCCGACGCCCGCTTACCACCACAAAGTCTGAGTTTTACCCCTATCCCAGGCTCCCCGACTCGAAAGGCGCCTCGAGAGAAACAGGACCTCCACTGGTTCCCTAACTTCCCGGGTTTACGCCAATCCCTTCCAGGGGTGGCGAAGGGTGCCTGCAAAGGAAGCGCTAGAACATGTGGCCCCTCCACCACCCAGTGCTTCCACAGTCCTGGCCTAGGGTGTGGGACAGGGTCCCTGGGTGCGTGGGACGCGGAGGAGTTGTTTGTATCCGCCAGATCCCTGGGTTGAGGAACGCCTGCCAGCCGCGACGACCCAACCCTGCAAGAGCTTGGGGAGACATTCCCCCAGCACCAGCTGCTTTCATCGCGGGTGGAAGCTTCTCCCCTAGATAGACTCCAGATGAGCGCACTCTGGTGACCGCCCTGACCCTGCTCTCTCCCGAAGCTGCTACTTCCATGCCCCTGAGACTGAGTTACGCTCTGGGTTTGCGCAGAGCCCCAGAAAGCTCACTGTCATACTCCATAGGGATTATTTGGTCTTCGCAGTGGAGGTAAGGCCAGGGACTCAAGGAAGGGACCAGAAAAAGAAAGCTTGGAGAAACCCTGGGACCAGCAACCTCTGAGGTCTGGCCTCACCAGACAGCGCCCCACGGGTCTGGGTTTTTTTGGTGTGGGGTTTTTTTTGTTTGTTTTTAATGTTGCGTGTAGGGAGGCACCTTAAACGCAGAATCAGTCCTGAGATGTCCTGAGATGTTCTCGAGGGAGCCGGGAGGGTGCAGCTCTCCGAGATTTAAGGACCTCGTTAGACAGCTCCGAATTTTTGCTCCCCCACTCCCACCCCATGAAGTGGTGGCCAAGTCCTGAAAGTTTGTGTTAATGTCAACATTTAACAGCCTCATCTGCTAGTGCAGACCGGGTCCTCTCTCCATTCCAGCTCGCACCTCACAGATGCCCCACGCTGAGGGAGCAACTTCTGCACAACTTTATTATACGCACCTACTGTTTGCTTCTCAAATTGCTTGTTTAGCGCACACACCGAATAAACACGGTTAAAGGATACAACCCTGAGGCACATTTTCCCTCTGAGCCTTTGTACTGGTTCTACAGGAGCACAATTAAGTGTTCTGGGATTCCGATTCTTCCCAATAACGTAATTTCTTATGATCCACACAGTCGAATGTCTTTATAATAAAACACAAACATCTCTCTGGTATTCTCTTCCTTCCGCCAAGATCCATTAGTCACGATATCACTCTTCTTCTGAATCTGGATTGAATTTCTGACAATTCCCTGTTTATGTACTCTTCCAGTAGCCTTTTAAAAGAATTCTCTTTTGTAAGATCTTATTGTATGTCACATGACTTCTATTATCCAAAAAGTTCTGTATTCCTTTGTATCATCTTTCTCTGGTATGGACATTCCAGCTCATTATCTACATAGATGTCTTACAAAAATCTTGATGTACAAGGGAGCGCTTCAAATTGTATCTGTTTGCTGAAATATCAGTGAGTACTCTGTCAATTGCCGGAGACTTGTTTTTCACCGTTGCTTCTTTGAGTGCTATCAGTTTTTAAGCACATGTTCTTGTTGTTACGTGCCTTCGAGTCGCTTGCAACTCATAGCGACCCTATGTACAAGAGCCCTAAACCCTGCTCTATCCTGTGCCAATAGCACTGCCTCTGACACACCCATCCCGATTACCCCAGTCATTGAATCATTCCACCTCATAGAGAGTCTTACCCTCCTACGCCGTCCCTCCACCCTCCCAAGCATGATGTCCCTCTCCAAGGACCTGTCCCTCCTTACAACATGTCCAAAGTATGTCAGATGAAGCCCCAGAATCCTTGCCTCCAAGGAGCAGCCCGGTTTAACCCTCTCCAGGATGAATCTGTTTGTTTTCTTGGCAGTCATTTATTTAATACTCTTCTCCAGCACCACAGCTCAAAGGTATCAATTCTCCTTCTATCCTCCCTAGTCATTGTCCAACTCTCCGATGCCTAACAAGTGATTGCAAAGACCATGGCCTGCATCAGACATACCTTAGTCTCCAGAGTGACACCATTTAAGCACATAGTATCATCTAAAGTAGGGAGCTCTGAGGGAGCTCTGGTGGCCTAGTGGCAAGAAGCTGCACTGCAATCGCAGAGGTATGCAGTTCAAATCCACCAGATGCTCTGCTGGAGAAGGAGGGGCAATCTCCTCCTGTACCAGTCAGATCTGATTTGATGGTACACACACACACACACACACACACACACACAATAATAATAAAGTAGGGAGCTCTGGTAGCTTAGTAAGGTAGGCAATTCGAATCCACTAGCCGCTCCATGGAAGACGGATAGGCAATCTTCTCCAGTGTAATTTGCAGGCTTTGAAAACCTACTAGGGGCTCAGCTATGAGTTTGTTTTGATTCATAGGGGCACAATAACAACACTCTTATGAAATACTTGTACACTGATGAATTGTCTAGCAATTGTGACTCTGTGGATTCCTTCCATCTTCTCACCCCCCTCTTATCTTCTTTTAACATTAGGATTGGAGAGCAAGCTGAGATAAGAAGTAAAGAGTACCCATCAACAAATGAATGGATAGAGAAGCTGTGATATATTCACACAATGGAATACTACGCTGAAGTGAAAAACAAGGAACTCATGCAATATTATTCAAAATGAGTGACCCTGGAGGATATTATGCTGAGTGAAATATCTCAGTCACAAAAGGACAAATACTGCATGGTGTCATTGTTGTAAAACAGGACTGACCTCGGGGTTAGGGGGAGACTGAGAAAGATGGGATAAATAATGTATACTGCATTGAAACAGTTGAGGGAGAAAACTCTTTAAAAAGGATATGTGATTAGGTATTTTTGTCATGACAGGAGTGCAGAGCGAAGGCTGCATAGTGAAGTGGACCTGGGGGGAGGGATTGTAAAACAATGAAAGAAATGTTCTTTTACTTTTCCAAGAGGGTAGTGTACTGGGGGGAGAGTTGGGAGGGGAGAAAAGTGCAACAATGAATGAATGGAAATCCAAAGTCTCTGTAAATTTTCATTGAAATTAATAATAAATTTAAAAAAGAAAAAGAAAAAGAAAAAAAAGAAGTAAAGAATATTTGAGCCACTTACAGATGAAGATAAAAAAACTACAGCTTTCAAGACTGATTGTACGTCAACATCAAGAAAACAATCTCACAAATGGACCAATATGCAACATGGTGTGAATGGAGAAAATACTAAGTCCACAATCCGTGTCTAAGAGGAAGCATAAATCAAACTAGCAAGCATTGTATTACATTGGACAAATCTACTACGAAAGATCCCTTCAAAGTTGTAAAAAGCAAAGATTAAGAAGTAAGGTGCATGTGATTGTGATTCAAGTAATGAAATATTCAATAGGTTCATATACATATGCATATACAAAAGCTGGACAATGAATTGGAGAGAGAAAAGAAAAAGCAATGGCTTTGTATCCCAATGTTGGTAAGGAATATAGACTGTATCATGGACTGCCGAAAGAACAAAGAAATCTATCTTGGAAATACAGCCAGAAGAATGTTCTTTAAATGTAAGAATGGTGATACTTATCACACTCACTTTGAATATGTTATCAGAGGGTCCAATCCCTGGACTGAGATATGGACTTTCAATGAGATGGATTGATACAGTGGTGGCGATAATAGATGCAAAAAGCAAAGACAGTGAGCATAGCATAGAACTGGGTAGAATTGCCTTCCACTGTACATAGGATCACCATGTAGGTGCCCACCCATTGGAAGGCACCTAACACAAAAACAATTGTGCTAGGCACAGTGGCAACGCAAAAAAGATGCATGCACAGGTTTGCATTTGGAGAACAGAAAAGCCAAGTATCCCTAGAGCAAGATGCATCTATCACTCCCATTTGTTTATTTGTTCCTTAGAGGAGATAAAGGAGAAGTCCAGGGTTGAGCCATCATGTGGACCCTGGTCTGGTTGAGGTTCTCTGAGCACAGGGCCTGGGGAGGGGTGTTAGGACCTGCATGACTTTGTGGACTGTAAGAAGCAGCAAGCAGAGAGTGCAGGGGAGGGACTGCTCTGAGGAGGTCTCTGTGTGAGAGTGAGGATCAATGGTTCTGAATGAGTCCAGAGGAGGTAGGCCCAGGGAGGAAAGCCTGGTGCCAGCCAGATGAACCTTCTCCACCACTTGAAAATGGATCTTCAGAATCAGCATTTAGATCCCTCTGTGTTATCTGTTGGACTGTGAGATGAGGGTGAAGCTGCAAATATGGTCATAGATTCAGCAAAAAAATAAACACCCCTGGTGGCCTCACATTGAGAAGCTGTGCTGAATTCGCCAGCTGCTCCTTGGATAGAAGGATAGACAGTCTCCTCCTGTGGGATTCACTGCCTCTGAAAATGCACTGGAGGGACAGCTATGGACTGGCTCCAAATCGATGAGACACAACAATGGTGGATTCAAACCGTGAGCCTTTAAGAGTGCAGCACTGCTTCTTACCAATAGGCCACCAGAGCTTACCTGGTAATGTAGAGAGAGGGTCAGTGAAAAAGAAGATTCTCAGTGAGATAAATTGACAGTGGCTGCAACAATGAGCTTGAATTTAGCAGATGATAGAGGACACGGGAGTGTTTCTTTCTGTTGTACAGAGTTGCTATGAGTTCCAATCAACTAGCCATAACTACAATATACATTATATATTACATATATGTGTTTATGTATGAGCATATCTTATATGTATGACTTAGAAGTATCTCTGGTGCCTTGGGACAAGGGGTTGTGCTGCCAACTCAAAGGCAGGCAGTTTGAATTCACCAGCAACTTTGTGGGAGAAAA
Organism: Elephantulus edwardii; assembly: GCF_000299155.1. Taxonomy (NCBI): domain Eukaryota; kingdom Metazoa; phylum Chordata; class Mammalia; order Macroscelidea; family Macroscelididae; genus Elephantulus; species Elephantulus edwardii. Next base: position 13,660,840 of record NW_006399795.1, read on the forward strand.
ATGGTCAATCTTCTCCTATGCAATTGAAAGGTTAGAGGTGAGAACCCATCAACAGCTTCACTCAGTAGGAAAAAATATTTCCCCCCCCATAAATATTACACAATCTGCACTTCTGTGGCTCTATTTTATGGCAAACAATAGACAGGCCTGCACCAAAAGAGGTAGGAACTTCTTAGAACCATCAACGGAATAAGACCAAAAGAGCAATGGTTTCCTTGAGACAAAATTCAGAAAGCAGGAAGAGATAGGAAAGAAGTAATAACAAAGCCAGTTAATACAGAGAGGAAATGAGAGGAGTGCTATTTCATTGCGGAGATTGCAATCAAACCTCAAAACAAAATGTGTCTGACTTGTTGAATGGGAAGTCCATTTGTTCCGTGAACTTTTATCCAAATCACAATACAATATTGCAGCCTGGCAAACCTGACGAGTTAGTTCTACTTTCACGTACAGTGACTATGAGTAGGAATGAACTAAATGGTAGTGAGCTTGGATTTATTTGCGTACACAAATAAATGCAGGACTTAAAAGTTCATGCAGTTTTGTTTTGTTTTCCTTGTTGGGTACCATCAAATCAGACCGACTGTCACAGGAGGAGCATTTGCGCGCCTTTGGTATTGCAGTGCAGCTTCTTGCCAGGAGCCCACCAGAGCTCCCTTGAAGTTCGTGCAGTTTTTGTAAAAGCGCTTTTGAGTTTCAGTTAGGTTCTAAGAAGGATTTTTGTGGATCTAAGCAACGTTATAAGGGTCTTTTAAGATTTATATCCTTGAAATTTAGCAAGGGCTAGGATTGGATGTGATTTATTCCAGATATAAGGAGTTTCCTAGGCAAACCACACTTGCTTTCTTTGAGTATTTTGATCTGGCTTTGTTGACAATTTTTTTCTCGCTGTAGTGAGTCAGATGGCTCATTTAGGAGAGCAAAATTTTAAAAAAAAAAAAACAAACCACCCCAAAATAAAATATATGCAAGAATTAACTAATTCTCGGCCAGTGAATGTCTTCTGGCTCATAGCGACCCTCTGTTGCGTTTCAAAAGCTGTGTAAATCGCAAGGGTAAGAGATTGTCTCTCTCCAGGAGTTGCTGCTGGACTTGAACAGCGAGACGCACAGACTCTGTATTAGCAGCGCAAATCTCTATCGTTTGTCTATGCCAGGAGACCAAGCAGTTAAGTTTTTAATTTCACTTGATCTTAGCCAAAAGGCCGAGAAGCGATAAGTTTTTAATTTTAGATAAACGAATAATTTTACCGTGTCATATTCTGCAACACGCCTATACTATATACGTTTTAATTGCTAACGGGAAATCCAATTTTAATTGGACATTCTGCATTTTATCTGGCAGCTTCTACTAGACGGGTCCTGGGACTTTCTATTCTTTGAAGTATGGCTCAGAAATTCCAGATCAGGAGAAATGTGCGCAGGCTCGTTTAAGGCTCAGGGACACCCGGGCTGCTGTGTACTACAAGCCCCACAATGCCGAGCGTCCTCCCGGCACCCTGATTGGCTACGCTCGCTTCCCGCCTTCCCCGGGTTTCCGGCCGTGGGCCCGGCGCGCGCCGGTTATTCACGGCTGTGGATCCTCTGGACACCAGGGCGGAGCGAAGACCGGGGGCTGGACTTGGGCCGAGGCGGGCCGGCGGGCTTGCAGGTGCGAGTCCGGTCCATGCACAGCCTCGGCCCGCCGACAGCGCTCCAAAGGAGCTGAGCTTGTCGCCCGCGGCTACAGAGGCGGGACCCGTGTCCTCGGGCCCTCGGGCGGCAGTTAACCATGAACTTCTCCGAAGTCTTCAAGCTGTCCAGCCTGCTCTGCAAGTTCTCTCCGGACGGGAAGTATCTGGTGAGAACCGGGATCCAGTGCCCGGGAGGCCAGGCCGCGGCTTCGGCAGCATGGGGCTAAGCGTTGAAGGGGCGATGGCGGGCGCGTCTCCAAGCGGCTGAGATTCGCTGGGGTTGGAGGCAGGCGCGGGTGTGTGTGTGTGTCTGGATGCGAATCCCTCCTGACACCCACCATCTGCGGGACCCAGACCTCCACCCCGGCCTCGCTGCCCCTGCAGGCCCCTGCATACAAGGCGGGTAACAGCAGTGGGCTGCCTCGACTACCACTTTGCGGAGCTTAGGCGAGGTCGCGCCGGGGTAGCGAGCGGGCAGGAGCGTGTTGGGAGAAGCAAATGCATAATCCCCGCTAGTGTGCAACCTGGACAATGGTGCAGCTACTTTCTATTTTCTTTTCCAACTCTCCTTTCCCACTTCCCCCCCAACGTGTGGAGTAAAAGATATAAACTACGAGCATTCTACACGGGGTCTACGTGGGAGCTGCTCGAACCCCTAAACAATGGCGCTTTGAGCACACTCAGAGGTTCCTCGGGAGGAAGACCTAGGTGTCCGCTCCCCTGAAGACTGCAATCCAGAAACCCACGGAGCACTTCTGCTCTATCGTGGGGTCGCCGTGAAATGAAAATCTACTCCCAGGCATCAGTAACAATCTCTCCTTACAGAACTGTGCATTCTGTGGGGGGTAGATTGGTGCTTAAGTTGCCCAGCTGTTCTGAACAGGAGCTTTTAAATAAGCCCTTGTGGTTCGTGTATATCCTCAGAATGTGGGACAGTAGGATTGGCATTAAGCAAAAAAAGAAAAATGAAGCCTTTCCGGCAAGGTATTTCTGTTTATGAGCTACCGTGTCATGACTTCATCTCAGACTTGATTAACGTGTTAATTGTCCTTGTCTAGTCTTTGAAAATAATTACCGTCTTTACCTTCTTTATAGAAGTAGTAGACATATTACATAAGCTAGTTGTTGTGTGCCAGTTAGAACTAACCATAGCTGATTCTCCAGTGGGATTTCGGAGGCAGTATAAATTCTTTGGGGTGGGGGTAGGAGGAGATTGCATATCCTTCAGCCACAAAAGAGAAAATGCTATTAATTCAAATGATACCCCAATAACCCTGGTTAATTTTCTAAAATGTCCACTTTAAAATGTTTAGTTGGCAGTGAATGAATGAAAATTCAACTTTTCTGTAAACTTTCGTTAAAATGGCAACTTTCTTCAAAAGAAGAACATAACAAAAAATTTGTTTAGTTGGAGTTTTCTTAACCATTTATGAAAACACCAGTAAAGTACAAAGAGAAAGGTTATGTTTGCATGCTTCATTTTGGCACTTTTTGCTTCACTATTGCTGTTGGGGTTAGGTGCTGTAGAGTGAATAGGACTCATAGCAACTCTGTGAACAACAGGTCTGAACTCTGTCCTATCTTCATCATCCCTGACATTTTTTGAGGTCATTACTACAGTCTGTGTGAGTCCATCTCATTGTGGATCTTCCTCTCTTTGACTGACCCTCCACTTTTTCAAGCATGATGTCCCTTTCCAAGGAATAACCTCTCCAGGCAGTATACCCAAAATATGTGAGACGAAGCTTTGTCATCCATGCCTCAAAGAAGCACTCTGACTGTACTTCTAAGACATACCTGTTTGTTTTACTCTTCAACATCTTGACTCAAAGGGATCAATTCTTCTGTCATTCTTATTCATTGATGATACCATGGCCTAAATCAGGCACACCTTGGTCTTTAAACCGACAACATTGCTCCTCAGGACTTTGGAGATGTCCCTGACAGCAGACTTTCACCATTCAATACATTTTTTAATTTCTTGGCTGATGGCTAAAGGGATTTGGGGTCCAAATAAGAGGAAATTATTGACATTTTCAATATTTTCTCTATAATGATGTAGCCTATGCATCCAATGGTGAGAATTTTTTTAATTTATTTTTTTATTGAGATTTTAATGAAAGTTTACAAAGAACTCCATTCACTCATTGTTGCACATTTTCCACCTTGCCCCCATTCCCCAGTTTGCATTTTTCTTTGGGAAAAAAAATTTCTTTCATTATTATAAAGTCCTGTCCCGTCTGTCCCCTGACCACTTCTGTGCAGCTCTTATTCTGGACTCTTGTCAGATACACTCCTGCAAGCATGGCTTTCTTATTTGGGTGAGCTTCCATTCTGTAACTGTTGGGTTTTTGTTTTTTACTTTTTAGTTTTTTTATGTTATTTTTAAACCTTTTTTTATTTATTAATTTTAATGAAAGTTTACAGAGACTTTGGGTTTCCAGTCATTTGTTGTTGCACTTTTCTCCCTACACAGCCCCTCCCCTCAATTCACTCTTCTCCTTTAAAAGAAAGAAAAACTCTTTCATTGTTATACAGTCTCTCCCCCCTAAGTCTACTCCACTATGCAGCCTTCACTCTGGACTTCTGTAATGACAAGAATACCCATTCATAGACCCCTTTTAAACAGTTCTCTCCCTCATCTATTTTAATGCAGTATACATCATTCCTCCCCTCCTTTTCTGTCTTACCTCAACTCTGATATCAATTCCATTTTACAACAGTGGCCCTATGCAATATTTGTCTTTTTGTATTTCACTCAGCATAATGTCCTCCATGGTCACCCATTTTGTATAATATTTCATGAGTTCTTTGTTTTTCAGTGCTGCATTATATTTCACTGTGTGAATATACCACAGCTTCCCTATCCATTTGTTTGTTGATGGGCACTTGGGTTGTTTCCAGCTCTTTGCTATTGTGAACAAAACAGCAATAAACATGGGTGTGCATATATCTGTTTGGGTGATAGTTCTGGTTTCTTTAGGGTATATTCCCAATAGTGGAATTGCTGAGTCAAATGGTATTTCTGTTTCCAACTTTTTAAGCAAGCGCCATACTGCCTTCCACAGTGGTTGCACCATTTTACACTCCCACCAACAGTGACTGAGGGTTCCAGTTTCTCCACGATCTTGCCAACATTTGTTGTTTGCTGCTCTTTTAAATATTGCTATTCTTACTGGGGTGAAGCGTTTGCTGTAGAAGGTCAAGAACTGCAGCCTTCGATATGGATTGAAGCTCAACATAAAGAAAACAAATATTCTCACCACTAGGCCCATTGGCAGCAGCATGATGGATGATGAAGAGATTGAGATTGTTGACAGCTTCAGTTTGCTTGGCTCTACAAACAACAACACTCTTGGTACCAGCAGCCAGGAAATTAACACAAATGGCATTGGGAAAGTCTGCTGTCAGAGATCTCTCCAGAGTACTGAAGAGTTACGATGTCAGTCTGGAGACTTGTGTGCCTGATACAGGCCATGGTCTTTGCATTTACTTACAATGCATCAGAAAGCTGGACAATGATTACGGATGATAGAAGGACAGTTGATGCCTTTGAGCTGTGGTGCTGGAAAAGAGTCTTGAATATATACCATGGACTGCTGGGAGAACAAACAAGTTTGTCCTGGAGAGGGTGAAGCCAGGCTACTCCTTGGAGACAAGGATTTTGAAGCTCCATTTGACATACTTTGGCCATGTTGCAAGGTGGGATCCTTGGAGAGGGACGTCATGCTTGGAAGGGTGGAAGGTCAGCGCGGGAGAGGAAGACCTTTGATGATGAGATGAATTGAGTCAGTCACTGGGGTAATGAGGATAGGCATGTTGGAGACAATAACATTGGCAAGGGATAGAGCAGGGTTTAGGGCTGTTGTACATAGGGTCACCATGAGTCGCAGGTGACTCATCAGCACATAACAACAACCACCACCACATTCTTACTGAGGTGAGATGATATCTCATAGTTGTTTTGATTTGCATCTCTCTTAGAGCTAGGGATTTTAAACATTTCTTCATGTGTTTGTTCGACATCTGAATGTCTTCTTGGGGAAGTGTCTGTTCATATCCTGTGCCCATTTTGCAATTGGGTTGTTTACCTTTATCTTGTTGGTGGAGCTCGAATATTCTATAAATTCTAGATGTAAGTTCCTATCATTACCAAATACTTTTTCGCAGTCTGTGGCTTCCCTTTTTACCCTGTTGGAGGAGGTTTTGGATGTGCATAGGGATTTGATTCTTAGAAGGTCCCGTTCATCTATTTTATCCTTTCCTGGTTGTAGATTTTTCAAGATGCTTGGAAGACTGTTCATGTTGTGGATTAGTACTTCTAGAGTTCTTCCAAGCTTTTTTCTCATGATGTTTGTAGTCCTTGGTTTTAGTACTAGGCTCATGATCCACTTTGAGTTGGTTTTTCTTTACGTAGTGTGGTGTGGATCTTGCTTGAGTTTTCTGCAGATAGTTTTCCAATTTTACCAACACCATTTGTTAAAAAGGCTGTTGTTTCTCCATTTAACTGATTTTATCTTCTTGTAAAAAATCAGTTGACCATACATAGGTAGGCTGATTTCTGGGTTCTCTATTCCATTGATCTATGTGTCTGTCGTTGTACCAGTACAGTGGTGGGAATTTTTGTCTTCTGGATGTTGAGATGCAATCAATTTTGAAGGCTGTAGTCTTTGATCCTCTGCAGTGTTTCAAGTCCTCACTTTCAGCAAGCAAGGCTGTGTCGTTTCATGATGCACATTGTTGATGAGTCTTCCTCCAATCTTAATGCCACATTCTCTCTTTTTTTCTTTTTGTTTATTCTGACACATTTTCTTCCCTCTCTCCCCTCCCCTAGTCCACTTTGCAGTACATGCCATATTCTTCACATAGAGCCCAACTTCTTGAATGTTTTGCCCAGCATACAAATTGAATATGTCTGGAAAAGGATGCACACATTTTCTGATTTTAAATCATGCAGTGTTCTCTTGCTCTGGTTGTTCAGCAGCTTCTTTGTCTAGGTATAGGTTTTGTATGACCACAATTAAGTGTTCTGGAATTCCCATTCTTCTCAATGTTAGCCGTAGTCTGTTAGGATCCACATAGTCAGTGCCTCTTCTGGTATTATGTGCATTCAGACAGGATCCATCTGGCATCAGCAGTGATATCCCTGGTGCCATGGCCTTTTCTAAGCCTAGCTTGAACTTTTGATAGTTCTCTGTCAATGAATTGTTCTATCCGTTTTTAAATTATTTTCAGCAATATTTTGCTTGTGTGTGATACTAATGATATTATTCAATATATCCACTTAGTGTTATATCACCATTCTTGGGAATGGGAACAAATATGGATCTTTTTCCAAGCAGTCGGCCAGACAGTTATCCTTTAAATTTGCTGGCGTAGTCAGATGAGCACGTCCAGTGCTGCATCAGTTAGTTGAAACTTGTCAGTTGGTGTTTGTTGATTCCTGGGCTCTTACTTTTTGCCAATACCTTTATTGTAGCTTGATCTTCCTTCCATACCGCTAGTTCTAGTTCATATCCTGAAATTTCTAGGTATGAAACAGTTCTTTTTGGTGCAGTGATTGTGTACCAGTAATCTTCTTTTTATGTTTCTTGGATCATTTATGATTTTAAAGCCTATAGATCAACTGCTTTTACACTATGATCAAAATATTAGGAAATTTGATAATTTGATATTGAAGCCATGATTTTGAAAGCTCTGGTTTAAATACTAGATAAAGGATGTGCCATTTTTCATATTCATAGCAGATTTTATACTTTTTTCCATGTGTTGGTAAAAAGAATCCATTTAATGAGGAATTAAGTCTGATCAGCTTCAGAGCTATACAGTTTGAAAAATCACATGTTGCAATGGGTGGGGGGGTAGAGTGGGCGGGGAGAAAAGTGCAACAATGAATGAATGGAATTCCAAAATCTCTGTTGATGTTCATTGAAATTTAAAAAAAAAATCACATGTTGCTACATATGTTTATTTCCATTGTTTAGTATATCCTTTTTTTCAGTTGGTTTTTTTATAGCATATCCTTTTTCTGTGAAAAAGTTGTATGACTTTTGAAAATTGAAATCTTTAATATACAAACTACTCATCTTTTTTGACATTGAGGTCCAAAACGGAAGCTGTAAACATTTAAAAAGAATTTACTTTGTTTGTTTGTTTGACAGAGCAAGGAGTGGTTTATTCTCCCAGCTGAGCACAGGATGGGCCCACAGCCTTGGGAGCAGCACAGGCAGCCCCCTCCCAGGCTCAGCTCCCCTTCTCAGTGTGGCAGCTGCTGGTGGACAGGGTTGGGAGCCAGGGGAGCAGACAGGGTGACAATCATCCTGTCACGGGAGCTGGCTGGCCACAGAGCAGCAACAGCGGGCAGCAGTAACAGCAGCAGGCTACAGAGGGGGCAAGGAGTGTTAGTCCACCTGGCTGCCTTCCGCTCCCCCCGTGGATGGTGCCCAGTAAGATCTGAGGGGCCTGGGCTGGGAGGTGGGTGCTGGGTGCAGCTCAGTCAGCTGTGAAAACGCGGCTGAAAATGTCCTCCAGGAGCCAGTCGATGCCGAGCAACAGGTTCTCCCTGCAGTTCCAGATGCACCAGTGGTGTCTGTGGATCGAGTCCAGCTCCAGGGCCTCCCGAATGGCATTCGAGGGCAATGCCCCAGGCACTTCCTGCTTTTTGGCAAAGATAAGGAGGGTCGCTCTGGAACTCACACTGGTAGTCCTACATGAGCTGGCGGTCGGTGCTGTCCACCACCCAGATGAGGCCATCGTATTCTCAAAGTAGATACACCAACAGGACTGCCGGGACTTCTAGCCGCCCACATCCCAGATGTTCAGCTTGAATCTTTGGTGCGCCAGCGTCTTGATGTTGAAGCCCAGTGTTGGGAAGATGGTGTCAATGTCTTCTTCATTGAATTTCTTGAGGATGGTTGTTTTACCAGCGTTGTCCAGGCCGAGCATGAGCAGTCGCAGATCTCACTCTTTCTCCTTCATCTTGAGGATGGTCAGAAGACCCCTGGTCCCACTAGCCCCTTCTCGGCCGCCATTTCTTTCTCTAAAAATAATTTCCTTTTTAAAAATTGTGTAAATGATCTATAATCATAACAAGATATACATAGAAATAAAGTAAAAATTAAAATAGAAATTATTTTTTTATATATGGATAAATCTGTTTTGCAAACAGTGCAGCCAAGGTATTCCTTGAAGGCAAGGATGGTGAAACAGTGTTTCATATACTTTGGCCAAGTTGGTAGGGGGGATCCTTCCTGGAAAAAGACAACATACTTGGAAGGTCAGAGAAGGATTAGGTGATCTTCAGTGATATGAATTCAAACAGTTGCTGCAGCTGTGGCCTTGAGCATGGCTGAGATGGTGAGGAAGGCACAGGATAATGTAATGTGTTGATCTGATGTCTGTAGGGTCACTATGAACTGTGGTTAATGAATTTCACACTGCAACAATGAACACGGAGAAGTACTTAACCCTTCTGTTGGGTTGGCCTGAGTTAGATACCATGAAGAGCATTTTTATAGTTCTTATTTATAACTGTTCTTACCCATATGAATTTGAGGAAGTGACGTAAAATTGCCTGCACTCGGAGAACAGTTATTATTAGTTCATAGCTATATCTTTTACCCACTACTATTTTCTACGTGAATTTAGATTTAATGTAGAATTATGAAAGAACTGGAAAATTAAGTTCTATTTCCTGTTGAGTTTTTTCTGACTGGGTGGTTTAATTTGTGCCAAGAGTAGCACTGTGCTCTGTAGTGATTTTGGAGGAGTAGATTGCCAGGCTTCAGAACATGTGTGAGTGGTCTTAAACCTCCCACCCTTTGGTTAGCAGCTTACTGCATTAACTGTACTACCCAAGGACTCCAGGAAATGTAGACTTTAAAAAGAAGCTATTCTATATTAGAATGAAAAAAAGGAAATCTAGTTTATATATTCCAAATTAACATTTATTAATTAATCTCATTTTTTTAGGATGGGACTCTTAATTGATGAACACAAAAATAATCTAGTCAGAAAGTATTCTGCTAGTGCAGTCTGTAGTGGTTTGTACTGATAAAGGCTACACCTCTCCAGCACTTTGAACTCCCTACCTGTTCCATGGGATGGAGTTGAGCAGTCTTCTCCCTTAAGATTTATAGCCTCAAAAACCCAATGGAGAACCGCTATGAGTCAAAACCGTTTGAGGGCAGGGAATGAGTTAAGAGGTGTTAGAAAGCATATCTAAAAATTGAGAGTACTGCATGCAGGGAAATTGTTACACCTTGGAAGCTCCCTTTAGAGTATAGAACATCAAGTGTTGTGTTTTCATTTTTAGGCTTCATGTGTCCAGTACCGTCTAGTGGTCCGAGACGTGAACACTCTACAGATCCTTCAGTTGTACACATGCCTGGACCAGATCCAGCACATAGAGTGGTCAGCAGACTCCCTCTTCATTCTGTGCGCCATGTACAAACGCGGCCTTGTGCAGGTCAGTGTTTGCAGCCTTTCAAGAATGTCACTTGAGGGTAGGGGTGAAAGAATGGCTTGTTCTGTACCCTTCCCCTTTATTTTAGAAAAGAGAATGCAAAACAAAGCCAGCTTCTTGGAAAATTTGGTAGATTTAAGAACTAATAACTAAGTACTTTTTCAGTAAGGAAACTTCAGTATTTGGCAGTGACTGTAACATTAGTATATTTGCAGATAGTTTTGTAGTAACTTGTACATTATATGTTTTAGGAAGTATTAAGATTAAGAGTTTTGTAATGGACCTGAAGTATACTAAATGACATCTCAGGGATTACAGTTTATAAACTGTTTAAACACAATAGTAACAACAGAATGAAATCTTGTTCTAATTAGTACAAAACTTGTCTGTCAGTTTGCTGTAAGGAGATAACTTGTGAGTTGCTGTGATGCTGAAAGCTATGCTACTGGTGTGTCAAATGTCACAAGAGTTATCAGTGGTGAAGAGGGTTTTAGAGTTTACAGATTAAGGCAGACTAGGAAGCAGGATTGTCCATCCACTTCTTAAATAGCAGGCCTCTGAAAAACCTATAAACAGTAGAATAATACAGATAGTTGTAATATTAGAGGTAGAGTCCAGACTGGAAGTTAGTAAAACTAAGGAAAAATATTGGCAAACATCATTTAAAGGTGGTGGGTTGGTGAAACAGGAAGACCCTCAACCAGGTAGATTAACAAATGGGCTCTAGTGTGTCAGGAAGTGTGAGGATGGCACAGGATAGGAGAGGGTTGAGACCTGTTGTTCATAGGATCTCTGTAAGTCATATTCGACTCGACGGCACTTAACAACAACAGCCACTTGCTTTTTTGTGGCAGAATCTTGCTCATGTCTTTCATAAGGAAAAAATTGTAAAGATACCCTGTGCTTTGACTAGATGCAGTTGGCATTCATTGAGTTCTTTACAACTGTGCATCGCCTCTTGGGAGAAGAGTTGCTCTGGTGTACAGTTGGTTTGCAATCCTGTATTTCTCCTGCATGAGTCTAGGTTTGGTCTTTGGAACAGCCCGATTGGCACTGCAAGATAGACGAGGGCTCCGCAGGGCTGGTGGCTTCGTGCTGGAGCCCAGATGGACGCCACATCCTCAATACGACCGAGTTCCATGTAAGTGCAGCACCCTGATTCTGCTTCATTGTTCAGATGTGACTCTGCACATTACTCCTAAAATAGCTCATCTGTTTTCAAATGGGTGTACTTTGGAGTAGTGTGTATAATCTCCAGATCACTAAAGCCTTTAAGGGTAGATGTAGACTATTCTTGCCCAATTTTTGCTTTTTTAAAAAAACCCCTTGTTCTATTTTGGAAGATTTACACAGCAAATTAGGCTCCTTTTTGTAAAACATGGCCTGGTGGTATCAGCTGACTTTCTCTAATTTCATGAGCAGGAGGATCGGCATCGGCCCAACACTTATTCCTTGGAGGTAAAGGTCAGTCCTACGTCCGCTCTCCAGCCATTTTACCAAGTCCAGTACCAGCCATCCCTCCCAAGGGACTCTGGTTCTCTGCTGGGTTTGATAATTCTTTGTAATGACAACACAAAACTCAAAGTACTCCATGGTTATGAGTTTATTAGGGAAGTAACAGGTTACAAATCAGGATCACAGATGATTCAGAATAGTTCTTTGGTTAGACAGCCTCTTAGTCATGCTCTCAGGCAGACCTCTCTGTTCTCTGACCTCTTTAGTCATTTGGTGAGGTTTCCAAGTCCATGGTGAGAAAGACCATGTAAAAGTGATCCATTGCACCACATTATTTAACAATTTCTAGACAGTTTATTCAGGGAGTACTGCTGCCAATCCCAAAGCACCTGGTTCGAATCCACCACCTGTTCTGTGGGAGTAAGATGGGCAATTTCTTCCCGGGTGAAAAAACCACTGGAGGGTCGGTCAGCTATGAGTCTGTTCCAACTTGATGGGAAATAACAATAGCACAATGACACAGTGCAGCTCAGGAAGAATATCATCATGTCTCCTGAGAAGTCTTTCGAGGAGTGTTTGGACCAGTGACTCTGGAAAGTGCTCTTTGTGTTTCCAGCCATTTTTGAACACGTGTCACTGATGAGTGTTCCTCTGAAAAAGGTAGATGTCTACGTTACTACTATTAGTAGACTGTTCACTGAGGAACTGAACTGGCTATGTATGCCTACTGTAGTTTTCCCATCTGATCGTCAGCATAGCTGGGAAAAGTCAGGATTTTGTTTCACAAATGAAGACACTTGAATTTCATAATCAGGTCCCTTGACTGAACACTTTCTAGCAGGAAGCATTACAGCTGGGACTCCAGTACCAGACCTGCTGGTTGGAAATCTGCTGTGCTTTCTCATTTTATACCCTAATATTCTGGTTGAGTTTGCTGTGCAAGGGCCTCAGGTACAAGAGGTGTTTAGGGGAAGGAAATAATTTCCAACAGCCAGTTGTGCCCTGGTCTGCCCAGTTAGCGTAGGCTAACTTAAATGCGCTGGCACGTGCTTACCTGGGCTCCTAGCACAGATATGCCCCGCACTCTGCAACACTCCCGAAAGCGCATGTGCTACTTCAGGAGGGATTAATAGGACTTCTCCCTGAGTTGCATTAGGCTTTCTTTTCTAAAAAGAGAGATGCTGTGGGGAAAAGGTATTTATTCACTTTTAGCCCTGTAACTGGCCTGTCTTGAAGGAGTCACATTTGGAAGAGAAACATGGAGCTCTGGATTTTACTTCAAAGGCGTCTCGCAAGTTGTTTAAAGCTACATTTACCTGATTGAGAGCAATGTCTAGCCCATAATCCTCCCAGAATGTGCCTCATTGAACTCTAGATTTATCTATGTTCATTATTTCGCTGGGAATTTGAGCTACACTTGCTAAAACTATCAGGTCGTCTTGGTAGTTCTTTGTGGAGGTGTGCTGGCTAGCCTTTCTCCCTCTGCATCGGCAGAGTTGTGGGAACCTGGAAATCAGTGACCTGCCACAGTAACCTGAGCCCTTCCTGCGGGGGCCCAGGAGGCCGAGCACAACTTCACTTGTGAAGCTGAGCCCCAGTCTGAGCCATGGTGCCCTTCACGGCTGTCATGTGTTCTGAACTTTGTGTATGTCATCTTCTGACTAATAATCTCCTCTCAGGCTTACTAGAGTATGCAAAACTGACTTTAAATAGCTTAATCAAGATGCATTTATATTAATTCCTTATATAATAATATGTTATGAATAGTAATAGTTATGAAATGGAAACAAAATACCAGAAACATTAAAATTTATTTCAACAGTAGTGAAGTTAGTTTGGATACTTCTCACTGAGGCAAACATCCATGAAACCGTTTTTCACTTTAGCTTTAAATCTCTCTTAGGTTCTGCGGTTTTGAGCTGGGCTTTCTAAAACTGCTAAGTATATGCTTTTGCCCTTTTCTCCCCTCAACAGCTGCGGATAACTGTCTGGTCCTTGTGTACAAAATCGGTATCTTATATCAAATATCCTAAGGCCTGTCAGCAGGGTGAGTACATTACACCTCTTCGAACCCTCTTTGTACCTTTTAAATAACATTTTTATCTTTGAAATGTTAAAATAGGCAAAGATAACTTCTAAAGTTGATCAATTTATGACCATTCTCCCCCCAATGCTATCACACCCCTTGGATTAAGCATTCCTCATTACCTCCCCTACAAAAAAACAACACCCAAGTCGGTTGCCGTGGAGTGCACAGTGATCTGGTGAGACAGAGGCCCTGCCGCACCTGGTTTCCGAGGCTGTATGCTTCATGAAGGCCCAGTAGCGGGTCTTCCTCCTGCAGAATGCCTGGAGGGTCTGAACCTAGCAGCTGAGCCCTTACCCAGTACCCTGTCCAAGGTCCTTCAGTACACCCCGCACCGCTGATGACTTTGTCCAGAAGTAGCTTTTTTTTTTTCCCCCAGAAGTAGCTTTTATATTTCCAAATGAGAAAGATTTCCATTTAAAACATCATCACAATGACTGGCAGGGTATTTTGTCAGTGGCATAAAAAAAAAAAATGGCGTTTGGATGAAATTCTGTTTACATTAGTTGCAGAATTGAGTGTTCATGTCCCTTTCTGCCTTTCTGTTTTTTTTTTTTTTAAATTTCACTTTTTAAAAATTGATTTTGAGCCATCATTCATACACACTATATTTTATGTAATTAGTTACTATTGGTCAGTGCCCTTTATCTCCATCGCACCTTGCCTGTTCATTCAGCCCCCCATTTATCCACTGATACCTGCTAACTTAGTGACTTTTCCCCTCTTCCTCTTCTCCAGTCCCCCCTCTCTCTTTCCTCTTCCCCTTGAACAATACTTATCCTGTTCCCATCTGCGAATTGTAAGGAGCTCTCCTGACTTAGTGATAAGGAGTTGTGCTACCAACCTGAAGGCATGTGGTTAGAATCCACTAGCTGCTCTGTGAGAGAAAGATAAGCAGTCTCTTCCTGTGCAGTTTACAGCTTCTGAGGGGAACACCCACTAGAGGTTCAGAGCTGTGTGAAGTCAGTTCAACTTGACAGTACATAACAACAGCATTTGCTAATTGCAGTAGCCATATTGTCCTTTTATCAGTTCGTCCCAGGTTGACCTTCACTTATCCTGATCCTTTACAGTGCTCATTTACATATGTTCTATTTCTGCTTTCCCAGTTCTCCCTGCTCTCTAGTTACCCTCCTGTTTTCACAGTAATGATCTTAGTCACTGTTTTTCCTTTTATGACTGAGTTGGTTCACTCAGCATAGTGGCCTCTACACTCTCCCATGTTGTATAGTATTTTATTAATTCATTGTTTCTCAGGGCTATGTGTTGTTGTTATGTGCCATTGAGTCGCTTGCAACTCATAGTGACCCTATGTACAATAGCTGTAAACCCTGCTCTATCTTGTGCCAATTGCACTGCCTCTGACACACCCATCCCAATTACCCTAGTCACTGAATCAGTCTACCTCATAGAGGGCCTTCCCCTCCTGCGCTGTCCCTCCACCCTCCCAAGCATGATGTCCCTCTTCAAGGACCTGTCCCTCCTTACAAGATGTCCAAAGTATGTCAGATGAAGCCCCAGAATCCTTGTCTTCAAGGAGTAGCCTGGTTTAACCCTCTCCAGGATGAATTTGTTTTCTTGGCAGTCCATGGTACATTCAGTACTCTTTTCCAGCACCACAGCTCAAAGGCATTAATTTTCCTATCATCCCTAGTCATTGTCCAACTCTCTGATGTATAACAAGTGATTACAAAGACCATGGCCTGTATCAGACACACCTTAGTCTCCAGAGACACTCCGTTGCTCTTGAGTCCTTTAGAGAGGTCCCTAACAGCAAACTTTCCCATCGCAATACGTTTTTTGATTTCCTGGC
>NW_006399795.1:13678064-13679217 GCF_000299155.1 Elephantulus edwardii
CCATGTTTTCCAACTACTGATTCTTCTTCTCTGTTCCCAACTTTTGTGTTCCAGTCACCCATTGTATTCCATTATATGGATGTACCACAGTTTCTCTATCCATTTGTTTGCTGATGGACATTTGGGCTGTTTCCATTTTCTTGTTATTAAAAATAATGCTACAGTGAACACAGGCGTCCATGTCTCCATTTATGCCTTTGCTCTGATTTCTTTGGGGTTTATCCCTAATAGTAGAATAACTGGGTCCTATGAGATTTCTATATTCACCTTTTTGAGGAAACACCAAACTGCCTTCTATAGTGGTTGTACCATTTTGAACCACCACCAGCAGTTCACGAGAGTTCCAATCTCTGCACATCCTTTCCAACATTTATTGTTCTCTGTTCTGTTAAACTTCGTTATTACTGGTGGTGAGATGGTATCTCATTGGTGTTTTGATTTGCGTTTCTCTGATTGCTGGCAATTTTGAACAATTCATCATGTGTTTGTTGGCTGTCCGAATGTCTTCTTCCTTCATGAAGAATCTTTTCATGGCTTTTGCCCATTTTGTAATTGGGTTATCAGACTTTTTCTTATGGAGGCCCTGTACTACTCTGTAAACTTTAGTAATAATTCCCTTGTCTGAAATGTTTTCTTCCCAGTCTGTGAGCTTTCATTTTACCCTATTGGAATAAATTTTTGATACACAGATTTAATTTTTAAAGTCTCATTCATCAATTTTTTTCTCGCCTGGTTGTGATTTTTTGGCTATGTTAACAAACCTATTTATGCCATAGCCTACAGCTTCTAACTTTTTCTCTAAGCAACTTTATGGTTTTTGGTTTTACTCCTAGTTCCCTGCTCCACTTTGAGTTGTTTTTGTGTATGGAGTGAGATGGGATCGTGTTTCATTTTCTGCAGGTAGCAGTCTCATTTTGCTAGCACCATTTGTAAAGAGGCGATTGTTTCCCCACTTAATGGGTTTCAGTTCCTTGTCAAATATCAATTGACAATAGGTAGGTGGGTCAGTTTCTGTGTTCTCTACTCCATTAGTCTTTGTACCTGCAATTGTACCAATACCATGCTGTTTTGGTTACTATGACTGTAGTAGGTTTTGAGATCAGGGAGTATGGTGCCTCCTAATTTGTATTTTTGTTGTTGTTTTTAACTTTTT
>NW_006399795.1:13679532-13703800 GCF_000299155.1 Elephantulus edwardii
TGTTTTATATAATATTTGTCCTTGTGGGACTGAGTTAGTTCACTCAGCATGCTGCTCTCCAGTCCCTCCTAAGGTAACAATTTACAAAATCATTGCTCCTGCGTTCTGCATCATATTCCATTGTATGAATACACCATAATTTGTCAATCCATTTGATTGTGGTTGGACATCTAAGCTGTTTCCATGTTCTTGCGATGGTGAATAACTTTGCTATGAACATTGGTAGTCTCTTGTGCCTCAGTTCTCGTTTTCTCAGGGTATATTCCAAGCAATGCAATAGTTGGATCATATGGAATTTCTGTGTTCAGCTTTTTGAGGAAGCACCAAACTGCCTTCCAGAATGGTTGTACCGTTGTACAATCCCATCAACAATGTGTAAGAGTTCCTATCTTGCCACATCCTCTCCAAGATTTATTACTTGCCTATCCTGTTAAACTTTGCTACTGTTACTGGAGTGAGATGGTGTCTCATTTTGATGAGATGATTTTGATTTGCATCTCTTATTGCCAGTGATTTGGAGCATTTCTTCATGTGTCAGTTGGACATCTGAATGTCTGCCTCTGAAAATTCTTTCCATGTCTTTTGCCCATTCTGTGATTGGATTATCAGTCTTTTTTTTATGGAGGCCCAGGAGTATTCTGTAAACAAGCGTTATAAGACTCTTGTCTAAGATATATTACCAAATGTTTGCTCCCATTCGGTAGGTTTTCTTTTTACCTTGTTTAAAAAAAAAGGTTTTGATGCACACAGGAATGTAATCTTTAGAAGGTCCCATTTATTAATTTTATCCTCTTCAGATTGTACATTTCTGACTGTATTTGGCAGTCTCTTTACACCATAGACTAGGCCTTCTACGCTTGATCCCAGTTTGTCTCTTATGAACTCTATGGTTTGGGGCTTTACTCCCAGGTCTTTGATCCACTCTTGAGCTGATTTTTGTGTATGGTGTGAGATGTGGATCCGCTTTCTGCAGGTGGAAGTCCAGTTTTGCGAGCACCATTTGTTGAAGAGGTTGTCATTTCCCATTTGATAGCTTTGATTTCCTTAACGAATATCAGTTGACCCTATGATAGCTGGATCTATTTCTGGGTCCTAATTTGTTTTTATGTTTCAGAAGAGCTTTGCTTATTTGGAGTCTCTCTTCCAAACGAAATTGGAAATTGCCTTTTCTATGCCCTTCAAGAATGAAGTTGGTATCTGTATTGCGATTTCGATGAACCTGTAGATTGCTTTTGGTAGGATTTTCATTTTCACAATATTGAGTCTTCCCATCCATTAAGGGGCAGTATTTTTCCATTTAACCAGGTCTCTTTCTGTTTCTTGAAGTAATGTTTTGTAGTCTTCTTATATAAGTCTTTTCTGTCTCTAGTTTATTCTCAAGTATTTAATCTTGTCTTTGGCTACTGTAAATAGTACTGCTTTTCTTGTGTGCTTTCTAGTGTTTTCTTTGTTGCTTTTGGGAAATCCAGCTGATTTTTACATGTTGATCTTTTTTTATGTATTTTTTCTATTTTTACTAATTTTAATAAAGATTTACAGAGATTTTGGATTTCCATTCATTCATTGCTGCACTTTTCTCCCTGCCCACCCGTCCCCACCAGTTCGCTCCTCTCTTTGAAAAGGAAAAAAAAAATTCCTTCATTGATATACAATTTCCCATCACCCCTATCCCCTCGCACAGAGTACACTTCTCTATGCAATCTAAATTCTGGACTCCTGTGCTAACCATAATACTCAATCATATATCGACTCTAATCTGTTTTTTCCCTTATCTGTTTCAATACAGTATACATGATTTGTCCAGTTTTTTCTCAGTCTTACCCCAACCCTGATGTCAGTCCCATTCTACAACAGTGGCACCATGCAGTATTTGTCCCTTTGTGACTGAGATATTTCACTCAGTATAATGTCCTGCACGGTCACTCATTTTGAATAATATTGCATGAGTTCCTTGTTTTTCAGTGCAGCGTAGTAGTCCATTGTGTGACTATACCACAGCTTCTCTATCCATTCCTTTGTTGATGGGCACTTAGGTTGCTTCCAACTCTTTGCTACTGTAAACAAAGCTGCAATAAACATGGGTGTGCATATATCTGCTTGGATGGCAGTTATGGTCTCTCTGGGGTATATTCCCAGTAATGGGATTGCTGGGTCAAATGGTATCTCTATTTGCAACTTTTTGAGAAAACGCCACACCACTTTCCACAATGGTTGCACCATTTTACATTCCCACCAACAGTGAATAAGAGTTCCAGTTTCTCCACAACCTTGCCAGCATTTGTTGCTTGCTGCTCTGTTAAATTTTGCTCTTCTTACTGGGGTGAGATGATATCTCATAGTTGTTTTGATTTGCATCTCTCTTAGAGCTAGAGATTTTGAACATTTCTTCATGTACTTGTTGGCCATCTGAATGTCTTCTTTGGTGAAGTGTCTGTTCATATCCTGTGCCCTTTTTCAATTGGATTATTTACCTTTATCTTTCGGTGGTTCTCAAGTATTTTATAAATTCCAAATATAAGTCCCTTATCTGACATGTCATTACCAAATACTTTTTCCCAGTCTGTGGCTTCCCCTTTTACCCTATTGGAGAAGTTTTTGGATGTGCATAAGGATTTGATTCTTAGAAGGTCCCATTCATCTATTTTATCTTCTCCTGGTTGTAGAACATGTTGATTTTTTATACTGCCTGCCACTCAGCTGAATTGGTTTACTAGTTGTAAAGGGTGTTTTTTGTTGCATCTTTAGAAAGGCTTTCTGTATGTGCTGTTATTATTTTGTCAGCGTATTGTGATAGTTTTTCTTCTTCTTTGCCAATATGGATGCCCCCTGTTTCCTTCTCTTGCCTAATTGTCCTTGCTAAGACTTCCACTATAGTACTGAGCAGAAAGATGATAGTGGGCATCCTTGTCTGGTCCTTGTTCACAGGGCATCCCTTCCTATTGTTCTTTGTCTAGAGCTCCCACTTCAAGCATCAAATTCTGAGCTTTAAACGTCTAACTCTTCTTCTCTTGACTAAATTTCTCTTTGTATAAAGGAACTTTAACTATTTCCTGCAGGCACCTCAGATGAGGGTAATGACAAGTGATTATTCTGGAAGAAAGGTGAGGCTTGGACAGAGCATGCCAGCAGCAGAATGTAATTGGCAATTTAGAGCTAACTGGATGTCCCACTCTATAAATCATAAAATCATAGTAACGTGTCTCTTTCATGTAATAATCAGTGTGAATGCATTATGTAATTTGAGCAATGTTTCCATTTTTCTTAGATATCTATGAATGAAATGCACTTTCTGTTTCAGGTCAGACACTGCAGGCCAGTTTACTTCCAGATTCTTACCTTAAATTAATTTTGTCCCAATAATTAAATTCTAGAGGGGACAATAGTTGTAAGTGTAGCCACAACCTGGCTTTTTATTAGTTGAAAAATACCTTTGGATTTCCTGCATTTTATTTTTGGAAAATAGGGTAATTCATAAGGCACTCTGTTTTCCGTAGTATATTATGAGTTGGTTATTAGATGAGGTGGTGATATATTACTCAGCAATTCCTTGCCAGCTGATGTGTGTATATATGATCAACTAGCCCGGCCTTGCTTCAGTTTGCTGTAAGAGATAGACCGCAGTAGCCTGAATGGTCTCTCTCGTATAGATAGAACACACTTCGTTTTTCTTTGTTTGTCTAAAGAAATGCAGTATTTGAAATGTACCTGTGCTTCCTTTGATCTCTTTCTTTCCTCCGTTCTTTGAAAAGGCGGCCTTGGCCTATAATTAGCCAAAAAGCCTTGGTGACACTGTGAGTTAAGTGTTGTGCTGCTTCAGAAGGTTAGCGGTTTAAACCTACCAGTTGCTTTGTCAGTGGAAGATGAGGTGGTCTGCTCTCAAAGATGTATAGCCTCTGAGGCCATGGACCAGTTCTGCTGTCTTCCAGGATCACCGTGATTTGGAACTGATGTGAGGGGTTTTGAGCTCAGCGCATCTTTATCTCTTTGGTAGGGATCACCTTCAGCAGGGATGGCCGCTACATGGCGCTGGCAGAGAGGCGGGACTGCAAGGACTTCATCAGCATCTTTGTGTGCAGTGACTGGCAGCTCCTGAGGGTAAGACACTTCCTCTTCCAGCTGGGATAAAGTGGTCCCTGGCGAGAGGTGGCTGAGAGGTCTCTCTTTAAGGGTACAGGAGACCTTTGGTGTGTTGTGGGACAGTGATTTCCAGAGGGCAAGGGTACTATGTGCAGCTTCAGGTAGTAAATTGCTGGCCAGTGTTTCCAAGACTCAGTGAAAACGGGGCTTTTTAATAGTGCAGGTATCCTCAGATTTGAGCTGTTTTTGTTGTTGAGTTTTTAAATTTGGTGTTTGTATATATGTACAGTCTATTAGGAAAAGGAGCAACTTGAACTTGACTTTAATTTACTGTGTGCTCTGTGCTAGAGACAATGCCAGGTGCTGAGGGTACCCAGGGTCCTTAGCCTGGTCCTCTAGGAGCTTGTAGTCAAATGGCAGGGCAGGTGGTTTGCATGGAGATACTGCTGGAATGCTGCTGGAGTATTGAGGAGAGGGCCCCAAGTCAACAGTCCAGGGATGTGTTCTTGGAGGGGATCTTGTCTGAAGTGAGTCTTCGAGGACAGAGGCTCAGCCTGGCAGGAGAGGGTGTGAGGACGACATCTAGGCAGGAGAATGGCTGTAGCATGGCAGAGCCCTCCCAGAAGCCATCTCACAGGCTCCATGGGCTGATGGGCGCATGGTAGAACCTGTTCATCACCAAAGGAGCTGGTGTTGAAGATGGCAGTACCATTTCAGGGTTGTTGATTAGGGTTAGGATTAAACCACAGGTAGAAACTGACGCAGTGGTCTCAGAAAGTATTTCCAGATTTTCACCTGTCTTTCCCCCTTCTTTGAAAGCATTTTGAGACCGGCACCCAGGACCTCGTTGGGATCGAGTGGGCTCCCAATGGCTGTGTGCTGGCTGTGTGGGACACCTGTCTGGAGGTATAAAAACGACCCAACAAGCAAATCCTCTTTTAAGAACTTTTACTGATAGATTAGTTATCTGATGCTTTTTGAAAATTAAAAATTTTAATTGGGTGTCATATAATTTATTTAATTGTGTTTCTTTCATATACATTGTGTTCCATATAATTCCTTACACTGCATTTCATACATTCATATACACTGTATCTCATAAAATCAGTTACCATTGATCTATGCCCATTATTAATCTAATGTTCTCTGAATCCTGCAGTTTGATTCCTTTCATCCTGTTTCAGATGTTGGGGCACTTGAACCAGCAGGTCATTAGCCTCAAGCCCAGCTTCCCTCTGTTCACAGTGCTCTCACTCTGCTGTGCTGGTTATGATTCATCACACACTCGGGCCCCAGGACGGCCCTGCCTGGCTCCCTTCTGACAGCCTGCGTGCTGTCCGGGTGGGCACACTCTGGTGGTGTCTCTTGCATGTCTGCCTCAGGTCCCTGTGGTGTTTAAATAATGACTGGAATTTCTTGTCTAGTACAAGGTCCTGCTGTACTCCTTGGACGGCCGGTTGCTGTCAACCTATTGTGCATATGAGTGGTCCCTGGGTATCAAGTCTGTCGCTTGGAGCCCCAGCAGCCAGTTCCTGGCAGTCGGAAGCTATGATGGAAAGGTGGGACCTAGCAATGCTCCAAGTTAAAACCTACCCCTCTGGACTTGCCCCGTGAGTGGGAATGCTCCGGGGTCACCATGGTGTTGACCCTCATCTCATGGTATTCTTTAACAGGTGCGTATTCTGAATCATGTGACTTGGAAGATGATCACTGAGCTTGGGCATCCTGCAACCATCAGCAATCCTAGGGTTGTAAGTATGGCATTTTTAGTTTCTGATTGAGCAAAATTTTAGGGGTAGGAGTGGGAGATGGCTTTCTCTTTGTACTGTATGTTGTTACATTACCTCTTCTCTTCACACTTCCCAAAATGCTTTGTGCTTGGGTCTGTCCAGTTCTTGCTCTTTGTGGACTACTCTGGGTGCCTGTCTTTCTGCTTGTGACATACACCTGAGTGTCTTCTGTCCTGCAGAGCACTGAGCTCTGGGCTCCTAACCCTCAGGGAGACAGGGGACAGACTCAGCAGGGACAGGCAGGACTGCTAGGCCAGGAGAGCCCTGGGGCCAGTAGAGTGGTGTGTTTGAGCAGACACAGGAAAGAAGTGACATAGCCACCCTGGGAAGATGCATGTCAAGCAGAGGGGACAAGGAGTTCAGATGCCATGGAGTGGGAGTGTGCATCCATTGTCAACTGCTGCTGTGGACCAGGTACTGCCCTTGTTACTGGGAGACAACAAGGACAGGGAACAACAAAACCCCAGGCCTTGGTATACTAGCACCAAGGCTGCCGGCCCATAAATAAGACACAAGAGAGGATACCCAGGTATGCCAGGAGGAGAATTAACTGGGGAAGTATGTACAAGTGTAAATGTGGGGGCTGGAGGAGGGGAGGGTGGCCAGGCAAACTGGAGGAAAAGCTGTTCTTAAAGACCTACAGGTGGGACAGTGCCTTTAGGCCCTGCGCAGACTGGTGTTCTGACCCAGGGAATAAGGGAGGAGGCATGGAGAGGAGGGGCCCCGCAAGACAGGCTTGGGTTTTAGTCTTGCTTTTCTTCAAATCCATTCACCAACATGCAGTCAGAGCATAGTTTTAAAAGCCCTGTATCTAGGTTCCTCAGACTTGAGGCTCCTGCATCTGCGCCGGCTCTCCTTGGGCCTCCTGAGACTCTTCCACTGCCCACTCTCCCTCCTGCGCCCAGCGTCTGTCTCCATGCCCAGATCCTCAGATCTTCTCCCAGATGGAAGCACACTCTGTGTGCGTCCCCATCACGTGGTCCTCTCTGGAGGTGTTCTCTCTCCCTTGGGCAGTGGGCTAGCAGTCAGTGTTTTGTGTGATTGTCCAGAGAAAATAAGCTTTTATTTTAGACTAGGCCTTTTGGACTTAACTTTTTGAACATTTTTTTCTCAATATAAAACAATCCTTTGTTTTGTAGAAAAACTAATTAAATGGTTGTGGTGGTCATTATTTTTGAGTCAGAATTGACTCTAAACTGATTCTCCAGTAGGTTTTCAGAGGCTGTGTATCACCTGGGAAGGGACTGCTCATTTTTCTCCTTCAAAACAGCTGGTGGATTCAAACTGCTTGCATTTGGATTGACAATATATTTACCCACTAGGCCATCAGAGTTAGGAAGAATTTGAAAAATGTGCAATTCTTATGTCTGAAGGTGGCTTGCTTTGTCTTTCAGATTGTCTATAAGGAAGCAGAGAAGAGTCCGAAGCTGGGGCTAGAGGGCCTTCCCTTCCCACCCCCGAGAGCAGCGGCCAAGCCTCTCTCCACCACAGAGACCAAATGTAAGGGGC
Source organism: Elephantulus edwardii (assembly GCF_000299155.1). NCBI lineage: Eukaryota > Metazoa > Chordata > Mammalia > Macroscelidea > Macroscelididae > Elephantulus > Elephantulus edwardii. The sequence continues at coordinate 13,686,909 of NW_006399795.1, forward strand.
AATGGGGCATTATGAGGGAAAATGACTCCTTGTTGAAGTGGACGTCCTGTGGTCTTCATTTAAACAGGCATGGGGTTTCCTTTCCCTGTGTTACTTGTAGCTATTTCTCAACCCATTCATCTGAATGGGAGCTCTGTTGGTCTAACAGGGGACTTGAGCTGCTAACCCAGAGGCAGTAGCCTCTGGCAGGTTTGATTCCAGCAGCGACTCCTGGGGATAGAGATGGCCCATCTCCTGTGCCGTCTACGGCCTCAGAAAAGTCACCGGAGGCTCAGCTAGGAATCAGTTCCAGCTTGAAGACAGTTTGTGGTTTTTGGGCTTTTTAATACTAGTTTATCTATAAAATTCTAATACATAGTATTTCAGACCAGATTCTTCCAATTTCCCTTAACCCCCCACCCATCAAATTGTACAACCTCACAGTCCCCCCACCCTCGCACACCTTCATCCCTCTGCTTTCATCTTCATACTCATACTACAATAATGGTTTTATACAATATTTATCCTGTGGGACTGAGTTAGTTCATGCAGCATAATGCTGTCCAGTCCCTCCCAAGTTAGGTAATAATTTACAGAATCATTGCTTCTGCATTCTGCGTTGTATTTCATCGTATAAATGCACCATAATTTGTCAGTCCATTTGTGGTTGGACATCTAGTCTGTTTCCATGTTCTTGTAATGGTGAATAACGCTGCTATGAACACTGGTGTACAGGGCTCTATTTGTGCCTCAGTTCTTGTTTTCTCAGGGTATATTCCAGGCAGTGGCATAGCTGGATCATATGGAATTTCTTTGTTCAGCTTTTGAGGAAGTGCCAAACTGCCTTCCAGAAGGGCTGTACCATGATACAATCCCACCAACAGTGTATGAGTTCCTATCTTGCCACATCCTCTTCAACATTTATTACTTGCTATTCTGTTAATCTTTGCCACTGCTATTGGAGTGAGATGCTCAACGTAATCCCAATTCAGATACCAAATTTATTTTTTCCCCCAAATTTATTTTTAAAGGAGATCAAAAGGGAAATTGTCAGATTTATTTGGAGAGGCAAGAGACCCTGAGTAAGCAAAACACTTCTGAGAAACAAAAATGAGGTAGGACGCATAGCAGTCCCTGACCTCAAAACCTACTACAAAGAGGTAATAACCAAAACAGCATGGCACTGGTACAGTGACAGGCACATAAACTAATGGAACAGAATTGAAAACCCAGAAATAGACCCAGCTATCTGGGTCAACTGATATTCAACAAAGAAATCAAAGCTATCAATTAGGAAATGACAACCTCTTCAACAAATTGTGCTCGCAGAACTGGACTCCCACCTGCAGAAAGCTGAAACAGGATCCACATCTCACACCATACACAAAAATCAACTCAAGAGTGGATCAAAGACCTGGGAGTAAAGCCCAAAACCATAAAGTTCTTAAGAGACAAACTGGGATCAAGCTTAGGTCTAGCCTATGGTATAAAGAGACTGCCAAATACAGCCAGAAATGCACAGTCTGAAGAGGGTGAAATTGATGAATGGAACCTTCTAAAGATTAAATCCTGTGCTCATCAAAACCTTTTTCGAACAGGGCGAAAAGAGAACCTACCAAATGGGACTAAACATTTGGTAATACCATCTCAGACAAGAGTCTCATAAAGAATCTTTATAGAATACTCCTGGACCTCCACAAGAAAAAGACTGATAACCTAATTGCATAATGGGCAAAAGACATGGAAAGAATTTTCAGAGGAAGATATTCGAATGGCCAACAGACACATGAAGAAATGCTCCAGATCACTGGCAATAAGAGAGATGCAAATCAAAACCACAGTGAACTTGTGTTTTTAGTTGAGTGTAAGCTCAGGATATCTAAATATGCAGAGTAGTTAATGAGTAATATAGGAGTTCCTGAGTGAGCTGGAACAAGATTCAGGAGGATGGCAGGGTCAGCAGTCACACTGGGCTGTCAGATGGTTTTGATCTTGGCTGTAAGGCCTAGGGCATGCTGCTTGTCTGGTTTTCCATCTGTAAATGGGTATGATGGAAGACCTGTCCTGGTGAGTCATTGAGGACTGAGTAGATCCTCAAGTAGAGGATGATGGAAGACCTGTCCTGGTGAGTCATTGAGGACTGAGTAGATTCTCAGGTAGAGGGAACATCTGAAGAGATGTTCTTCATCTGACTCTTCCTAGGGCTCTGTAGTCCAACAGCATGCCACATTTGGGCCAGCTTAATAACCAAGTCTGAACCTCCACTTGATCTTACAACACCTGTTCTGAGTTGGAAAAGTCTAAAATCAGAGTGAAGGGGAGGTTGATGCAGATTATAAAATAAGAAGTCAGAGGAGAGAGAGGTGCCATGTTCAGGGCTGTGGACCTGAATGTAGTCAGAGCCAGGCACTTCTGGGGGCTGTGGGAACCCCTTCCCAGCTCACTGGGCTGCAGGGCAAGAGAATGACCTGCAGGATCTTAGCCAGCCCAGGACCCTCTTTACAGAGGTGCAGACAGGCCTTTTACCATACCAGCTGCCTCATTTGACTACAGTGGGCTCAGACGGGGATCTGAGATTTTCTCTTTAGCAGACTGCCATGGGCTGGGCTGGTCTCTGCTGTTAAGGTGTGGTCTTCCTGTGATGACTGCAGTGTGCGTTCTTTATCCACCTTTCCAGATGAGATCGCCTCCCTTCCGGTCTCTCTGCAGACCCTGAAACCACTCACTGACAGGGCAAACCCCAGGATCGGTGTGGGCATGCTGGCCTTCAGTCCTGACAACTACTTCCTGGCCACAAAGAACGGTCAGTGCACAAGGCTTTGGGTGGTGTCAGGTCTGTCTTGGTCATCGCTTCCCCTCGTACCAGGTTCAGGCACAATTTGTAAAGGAAATTCCACAGTGTTAGGGATTATGTTCCCCAAAATACATGTTATAAATCCTCTCCTCTCCCTGTGGTTAGAATCCCACTTGGGTAGGGGCTGTTCATGTTGAAGAGGCAGGATAGTGTGGGCTTTCATGTTTAGTCACTTTTTTGAGATATAAAGTGCTCGGAGTAATGAAGCTGAGATCTCACAGGTCACTTGCTGGGAAGATGTATTGCCAGCAGCAGTTCCTCACGTTGCTGGGCTTTCTGTCCAGTAGCAGATGAGTAGTTTGACTTACAAGGTGAGAATGGCTAGGTCCATGGCCTACAAAGCCTAAAGTCTGGTCCTGACTGCTCCAAAGGACTGGATAGTCTAAAACCTGGCCTAGGGGCCCCGGCTCCTGCAGAACTCACACCTCCCTGACTTGCTTCTGTAGCTTCCATTTAAGATTCAGTTGTCAGGGGCATCAAGGGTGGGGTTCAATCAGGGACACCATTCATTGGCTTTAACACTACTTCTTCGTCAGACAACATCCCCAATGCCGTGTGGATCTGGGACGTCCAGAAGCTCAGGCTGTTTGTTGTGTTGGAGCAGCTAGCCCCAGTGCGAACTTTCCAGTGGGACCCCCAGCAGGCACGCCTTGCCGTCTGCACAGGGGGCAGCCGCGTCTACCTGTGGTCATCGGCAGGCTGTGTGTCAGTGCAGGTGCCTGTGGAAGGTGAGTCTGTCCTAGCTTCCCAGGGACTGCAGAACATGGTACAGTGAGACAAAAGCATCTAAACATGCTACTACCCTTGAGTGTCAACTGACATTCCTCTGGGCAACTTTGGTAAACCTCTTGGCCTGCCCCAGGCTGGCTTCCCACCTTGAACTTTATAGACCTTGGGAAAAGGACTGTGCTAAGAAGAGGTGGTTGAGGTGGCTTGAGGATCACCTGGCCTGCCCAGCCTGCTGACCATACTGTCTAGGAAGTGGATCCCCACAGGCTCATCTGTTTATTCCAGATGGGTTTTGAAGGCACTTTGTTGACTCTTCTGTGTCTCTGCAGGTGACTTCCATGTGCTCTCCCTGTGCTGGCATCTGAACGGGGACTCCCTGGCCCTCCTCAGCAAGGACCACTTCTGCTTGTGTTTCCTTGAGACCGAGGAGGGGGCTGGCACAGCCTAAGGACCTGAACTGTCTCAGTTTGTCACCTGGAGCAGTGGACTCGGCCCCAGCACAAGGGGAAGGAGCAGAGTATCTTGGCATTTTTTACCCTGATGGGCCACATTAAATTGACTTTTTTTTTCCTATAGTTTGTATATATGTATGTATATGTTTGTATATGTATGGTATAAAATTAATTTTTATTACTTAAAATAAACCTTTGTAGCTCATAAAATATCAGTGCTTGTTTTCTTGAAGTTTAGGTCTCAGGAATGTTTCCTCGGATAGCTGTATATTTGTGGTTTTAAAGAAAACCATCTCCCTGGAGTCTGGTGGCCTAGCTGCCTTGCAACCACAAAGGCACATGGTCTGAATCTACCAGCAGCTCCTCAGGAAAGGGATGATTTACTGCCTCTGAAAACGCGCTGGAGTCAGCTCGGGTTGCTTCTGACTTGACAGCACACAGCCATAGAGTGACAGGAGCCCGAGTGGTTCATCTGTCCCCCCTATCCCAGTAGGCCCTGTATCTGCAGCTGTCTTTGAGTCTATAAGTTCCTCCTGTATGAGCCTGGGTTCCATGTGGGGTATGTAGCTCCCCGTGAGATCTTTAGAGGAGTGGGAGGCAGAATTTTGAGTGAAACACTGGTTGGTCCCCTTTAGCACAGGGCAGGAATGGCCATGCCCCTGCCCACTGAGTCAATTTTGTAGGAGATCTATGTCCACTAAGACTTGAGAGCCAGTTCCTTAAGTCCCCACCTCACTGGTGCTGTATTCCTGAACCCACTCGAGAGGCACCTGGCACCCTAGCCCAAGGCAACACCTGCCCCATCTGGTGTCTCTTCAGGTGCTTCTGCTGGGCAGCTGAGTGACCACCACCAGGAGACTGTCCGAATTCCAAAGCTCAGTGTGATCATTTTCCTTGTAAGACTGTGTCTGCTGTATGTTGCTTTGCAAATAGAATGGGTCAGTAAATACTGTCCTGTGAATTGGGATGCTCATGGCTATTAGCACACAGCATGCTGGTGTAGGATTATAGACCTTTGGGAAACAGCTCAAGCTCTAATTTATACCTGTCAAAGAAGTAATGTTCAAAAAGAAAAAGCCGTGTTCTTGGTTCTGGCCTCTATTTTAATGATAACTTCGAAAAAAGGAACACCACCCACACAGTTCCAAATATCTTTACTAAAAGACCCAAAGGAAGGCATAACCCTGTGAGGCCTCTGCTCCGAGTGGGCTCCTGCCTGCTGACAGCTCCACCCATCAGCTGGAACTGATGGGGTGGGAAACCAGGGACAACGCTTCTGTATCAGAGCATGACATTTCTCAGCGAATGCTGCTGGCAAGCAAGCTGTGCAGGGGTGCCTAAGGGTGTGTTCCAGCCTTGTGTGGGCCCACCAGAGGGGCCTGCCGTGCTAGCACACTGGGAGCCGATGTACACAAAGCTAGGAGACTGCATGCAAACCCGTGACCAAGGCAGGCACTGTCTGTGAGCACCGCACAGGGCACCTTCGGTAAAGTGCAGGCTTTCAATCGCAAACGAGCCAGTTTTCTGAATACAAACAGGATGAGGCAGACGAGATTATGTACAGAGCTAACCAAAAACTGGTAACTTGTCTTAAGAACAGTTTTCTATAAGCTTTTTTGGGTCTGGGAAGGATGTATAAACACAAATTAATTTTAGAAAAAGTGGGACCACTGGTCAAACATTTACAAAAGAGCAACCATCCATCCTGAAGCTGACAAGGCAGAGGCTATTAATTTACCAGTCTGTTGGCTTCTTTTGCATTTAGCTTAAAAAAAAATTTCAAATACAAAATTTGACACCAAGTGTAAACATATTTTCAATTACAGGCCCTCCCTTATCAATGCTAACACCGGCTCCCTCCCTGTACATATCTATCTACAAGGCTGACGTGGTATGTGTTTGAGCACAATCACTGACATTTATTAACATGCAAGAATGCCTGGGCAGAAGAACCACAAGGAGCCAGCGTGGTACACTGAAGGGACGTCACGAAGCCTAGTCAGTCCAAGGGCAGTGAGTTCACTCTGCTTCTGTCTGTAGCTCCCATGAGCAGATGGCCACACCATCAGGCTTCCAGAATTCAGTTTACTATCCTAGCGGCTGTGGGGTCCAGGCCAGTTGCCATGTCTGGAGGACTCAGAGCCCCGCCATCAGCCTGGCTCTTGGGGAGGCTCCCTGTGCAGACGTTAGAAACCTATCTTGCCTCTAGTCATGGAGTAGCCCAGCTTGGCCTCGTTGTTGATGAAGGACATCAGGCCCACGTAGGTCTCGATGAGAAGGGGCCGCTCGAGGACCAGCACAGCGTTGGATCTTCCTGGCAAAGGATACTCCTTCTGAGCTTTCTTGACAGCTTGAATTACCAGAGCCTTGAAGCTTTCCAACTTTTGAAAAAGAGAAAATGACTGGAGTTTTAACTCTAAAGAAGAAAAAACTTGTCCATGAACATTCAAAGACCCTTCAGTGCTCCAAACTCCCCTATTTCTTTGTCAGGCCCTTAGGTACCCTCACTTTTATGAGCTCCATCTTAGGGGTCGCCTAATGCACTGAATTATGCTCTCCCAAAATGTACATCGTAAATCCAAACACTTGTGCCCGTGGTTCTGCTGCAACGACCTCTTAAAGTACTAAAAAGCAACAACGTCACTTTAAGGATTAAGGTGCACCTGACCCAAGCCATGGTATCTGACAAAGAACTGATGGCACTAGTGAAGAGTACTGAACATACCATGGACTTCCCAAAGAACAACGAATCTGACTTGGAATAAATGTTCCTTAGGAGGTGAAGATGGTGAGACTTTGACATATGCTGGACATGTTATGAGTAGAGGTCAGTCACTGGCTAAAGACATGCTTCAAAGCAGAGGGACAGCAAAAAGGAAGACCCACAGGTAAATGAATGCAGTGGCTATAACAATAGGCTCAAGCACAGGCGAGGCCAGGAAGTGTTTTGTTCTGTGGGACTTTGGGACTCAGTCAGTGTGAGCGCACCAAACAACAAGGGCACCTGTGTTTATAATCTACCCCATGGGAGGATGGGCTTTCCTTGTTAACAGGCCATAGTCATATAGGGCAAGTTTTAAGCCTTTGAGGTATTAAAAAATACCTTTGAGATATAAAAAGAGCAAATTAGGACAGAGAAGCAGCAGACATGGGGGAAAAAGGCCCCATGCCACATGAAGATCACCAAGGAGACAAAGATTAAATGTAAGGGCCTTCCCTAAGAGCCAACAGCCACGCACCTGTGGTATTTCTACTAGAGCAGACCTAGATTCCTAAGAATTGCTCAACAAACCATCTCAATGTAATACAGCTATGTCAAAACTCCCCTGGCACTGTGCTCGCTGGTGTCACATGGTAGCCTGGAGTCAGGACTACCACTACAAAACCAACTCTGAGTAGTTCTGGCATAATAACCTACCAGATCATGCCTGAAAATTGGACCAGAGTCCCACCAGTTAATCACCAAGCCACGGCCAACAGCCTGCTGGTGGTGGCTGTTTGGTGCTGGACTCTTCCAGCCATCATCCCACGTGACCTGTGGTCATGGTAAGGGCCTGGAGGAGTTAGTGTCATCCTTTGAAGCCTTCCTTTTTGGGCCTTTCTCCATGACGGGGTAGTTACTGAGCTACACTGCCTAACAGCCACTAGTCATGTGGGATTATGTAATTGGAGTTAGATAAGTTTATTTCCTCAGTTCCACTGGTCCCTTTTCAGGTGCTAGTGGCCACAATACTGGACAGTGCAGGTATCCCATCAGATATCCTGTCCCATCAGGTATCCTGTGTGTGTCCTTTTACCTGACACAGAGATGCAGTCTTTTCATCAGCGTCAGCCATCGGGTGCTCAATGAAGGTGGCAAAGGGCACGTTGGTGGACCAAGGATTCCACCTGTTTATGAAGGAAGGGCGACTCTGCTTGTCCCACTGGATGCGAAGCCCAAATCCTTCTCGCCTAAACAAATAGAAGAAAGCAATTAGACTCACCACAGCAGGCCATTTGAAAAACCAGCATGGCATAAAAGTGTTCCCTGTTTAAAGACCACAGACAATTCACAACAGAAGAGGGTTTAGCAATACCTGAATAGTAAAAAAGGTCTCCACACTAGAGCGTATGCTTCACTTTATTATTCTAACGGTCTTCACTAGCAATGAAGCTAGGTGCTTCTAAGACGACAGAGTGAATATATTCTTTTGGTTAACCTAAGCATAACCTTTATTATGAGAATTCAGTAAGTAACAGAAATGTTACAGATGGGCTAACTAAATGAGTGCCGTTCCATTACATAAAACTGTGTTATTACTGGCTGGTTAGCATTTTTTGGCTCATGCTAGCTTCCGGGATTATTCCTTTCCAAATCTCTACAAAACTTTAAAGCTCTGTAAAAAACAGTTGAATTCAGTTGCTACCGGGACATCAAGGTTTTCTATCTTTCAGAATACTCTCTTAAAGCAACCAGTCCTTAAAAGTTGATTATTAAACTTTCAGATTTATCTAGTTCTCAGCAATGCCTATACTCGTTTCTTTAAAAATTTCCGTGGAATAGGAACTGACTTGCTTGATAGAGCACTTTGCCTCTCCATGGACAAAATCCTGACTTTGGCCTTCAACTTAAGACTTATGTGTGGTGGTTTTTAATACACAGTTGTTGCTGTGTTCTGTCAAGTCGGAAATGACTCATCGATGACCCTCCAGCGGGTTTTTGGAGGCAATAAATAGCAGGAGAAGATGGAATGCCTATCCTTCTCCCTTTAATTCTAGTCCATTACTTTGGCTACCGGTCTAAGGGCTGTCTTTTGCGCCAGAATGCCTTTCAGTGTCCTTGGCTTCTATTCTAAGAAGCTTTCCAACGATTTCTAAAGCTGCAGCCCTTTATGCTTCTATATAACACATGATGGAGAAACAAAGAATATCCAACAGGGAGCTAAGGAAACCACAAGAGTTTAGTTTTTGTTTTTTAAACGTTTTACTTTTTATTTAATTTTAAAAAAAATATGTGTGTGTGTTTGTGTGTGTGTACCATCAAATTGACAGAGAGAGCTACATTGCCCTAGTGGACAGAAAGTGATGCTACCAAGCCCAAGGTGGGTGATTTTAATCTGTGGCCATCAGGCCTGGTTTAAACTGTTTCTCTGTCAAACATTCTGCTAGGTGGTATAGCACTGGTCTGCGTGCACTGCTGTATAGAGGACTCATGTTTGCTGTGATGCTAAACACTGTGACAGTGATATGCCAAATATGATAATGGTTACCCATGGTGGACAGCACTGGGTAGGGCTTCCCAACTAAAACAAGCTTGGAAGCAGGAGTGGCACCCACTTCTGAAATGGCTTGCCTCTGGAAACTCTATGAACAGTGCTCTGGCCTTTTGTTCATAGGGTCGCTATGAGTCATCTATGACTCAACAGCACTTAACAACCACCACCGTCAAACTGGATCTGACTGGTACAGGAAGAGAGTGTTTGTTCCCCCTTCTCCAGCAGAGCATCTGGTGGATTTGAACTGCTCACCTCTGGGACTGCGGCGCTGCTTCTTGCCACTGGGCCACCAGAGCTCAACACAAGAGTTTAGTTTTAAAAGGGGAGGGGGGATGGCAGAAAAGGTGTATTTCAAGGCCTGCTTCAAAAAAGCTCCAGGGCACTGGATTCACTGGGGAAGACTTACTTGTTCAGTGACTTGGGTGGAAACTGGAACTCCCCATAGGAGATGGTGTCCACAGCGTTCAGGGCGATTCTGACCACTTGCAGGCACTGGAGGTTGATGAAGTCATATTTACAGATGAGCAGGGACTGATCTGTGATGAGCACCAGGCGCTCCTTCTCATTGTTCCAGTGATCAACCCTGGAGGCAAACAGCTTCGGTCACCTCTTCCCTCCAGGGACCAAGTAACCCGTGCTGGGCCTGCCACCCCCCAAGGTCCACCCTTCGAGACGCGGTTAGTGTCTTGTCCCCGAAGGGCGAGCTGGCCCTGCGAAGGCACCTCGCGGCTCAGCAGGGCGATCTGGGCTTTTCCCCAGCGCCTGGCAGGGGCCTCTCCCAGAGCCGTCCTGGCCGCAGAGGCTGCCAGCTCCCCAGCCCGCAGCAGGTCGGTCCACTTCGGGAGGCGCTGCTGCGATCTGGTTGCGCGGCGGGCGGCCCCTCCCCGCGCCTGCACTTGGCCGTGGAGATCGGCTCCCTCTGCAGGCCCCGGGTCCCCACCACCACCAGGCGGGCAGGCGGCCAGGCTTACTCGGTCAGCAGCCACACCCCCTGGATCTCGCCGTCCTCCACCGGCCGGACCACCACGCGGATCTCCTCCACCGCCTGCTCGATAGTCCCGGGCTGGGGCACAGGACAAGGTGTAGAGGTCACGCACCCTCCCTCGCCCGGGGCCTGAGCTCCTCCTCCTCCCCTCTCTCTCTCCCTCTCCCCGGGGCCCGGCCTCACCCGGAACACGAAGTACTCCTTGACGCGGGCGCGGCGCGTGGGGTCGTGAACGCTGAGAGGCCACAGCGTCTGGCGCAGCGGCGTACCGGCCCCGGACCGGCCGGTGCCAGTGCCACCGCCAGTGCCACCGCCACCGCCACCGCCACCGCCACCGCCACCGCCACCGCCCGCCCCGACCTCCTCGCCAGCCGCGAGCACCGCCGTGGGGCTCGTGCCCTCCGAGTCCACCGAGTCCCGCAGCTGCAGCATGGCCGCGCCTGTCTGCGGCCCTCACAGGGCCACTGTCGCCGCCGCCACCGCCACCACCCACCAGGCCGTCAGCTGCCCAAGGCGGCTGGCCCGGCCTCGCCCCGCCCCGGGAGCCGCTCCGATTGGCTGAGCCTCGCCAGCTCCGCCTCGGTCTCCACGGCCGTCCCCGTCCTCCGCCCCTCGGGATTGGCTCTTCCCCAGCCGTCTTCAGCGATTAGCTCCGCCCCGCCTTCGTTTACATTCAGGCCGGCCCCTCGCTGTACCGGAAGTGGCCCTAGCGCGCAGGCCCACTTCCTGTTTACGAGGCGGAGACAGAGGGAGGAGGCCCCCCCCCGAGAGAGGGGTTGTTGCCCGGGAAACGGGGCGGGGCCAAAGCGGGTGGCCGACTGTTGTCCAGTTCAGGAGGAAGCTACGAGAGGAGAGGAGGAGCGCAGAGGCGAGACTGAGAGGGACTGGCCTGGGGTCTAAGTGGCGCTGGGTGGCGTTGGTCCAGGGCAGCATCCTCTTCCCTAAGCGCCAGTCCCGCGAAGTGGCCGGTCACAGCTTTGGACTGGTTAGGAGTCCTGGACGCGAACCCCAACAGATCGTGATCGATGTTCAGGCCATTTTCCTTATTGAACCGCAGTAAACATACCGAAGCAGGGCTATGGATGGTCAATGGGTAATGTCACTAAAACCCAAGAAAGGCAGATCTATCTAAGGTAGGGCGGGTATGACAGAGTCTCGGGTGCCTTTTGAGGAGGGGTGTCCACGAGCTGTGTCTGTTCGCATTTTCTGGTCATGATCCGCAAATTGACAGCTGATGGCCGTAGGTGGTGATTCCCACACATGCGCTTCTCGTGAAGCCATCCCTATTCCTTCCCAATCCCTATTCCTTCCCAATCTATTCCCCAGTCTAACAGGGTAACTTTTTCCTCTTAACATCAGACTGCACACCTCCATCTACTATTTTTTTTTTCTCTTCGATCTCCAGTGTGTGAGATGAGAATGCTTGTGTATCTGTGTGTGCACTGGAAGTACATACAGATGTTTGGACGCAGAGAGTGCACTGGGAATATATGTATGTATGTGTGGGGTTTTTAAAATTTTTTTTTAAATTTTCAATTCCTTCAGAGCAGCTTGAACTTCTTCCTTCATCACCACAGGCTCTTGCTCATACATTGTTTCTTGAAATTATTCTGTGTCAGCCAATTCTTTTTGCTGCAGTGCCTCTGTATACTCCTTCCGTCTTCTTTTAATGCTCCCTGGATCAGTTTATATTCTGCCCTTATTCATCCTTAAGTATTGCAACTTGAGACTTGAATTTGTTCTTCAGTTCCTTCAGTTTAAGAAATGCAGCATGAGTTTGGCCCTTTTGATGTGGGGTGCATGTGTTCATACAGGAATTGGGTTTGCATGTATGCACATTCGTGTGGGTATGGGTAGTATATGCAGTGTGTATTGCTGGGAGTGTGTGTGCTGGTGGGGAGTTGTGCATGCGTGCATGTTGGTGCTCCTCCATATCATAATAGGGCGTCACAGTGGTGGGTGGTAGCCAAGGGGATAGTGATGTCAAGGACCCAGGTATTCTGACTGAGTGCTCCCCACACTCTGGGGAGGGGCCACAGAGAGGTTTTGCTATGTAATCCTGGGGAGGCTCCTAATTTCCAGCTACTTGTGAGAAAGTGTGGTGTTTGTCCCAGAGTAGAACATGACCTCATACCTTTGAGGTTGTTCTCAACAAACACAACCTTGAGGAATGGCAAAATTAGCAATGGTGGTCAGGGACTGTATTCTTGGCAAACCCGGAAAAACATAATGGGGGATGTCTCCTAACAGATTTCCAGGCTGGTTAGAGATGCCAGCAAGTTCCAAGAGGATCAATAAGTGGGAGAATGCAGCTGAAGGGGAAAATGGAGGTCTAGAAAGAGCCAGGCGGGCGAGGAAGAAAAAGACTTGAAACATTGGACACTTGGTCAGAAAGTGGAATATGGAATTAGGGATTTCACAGAGAATTTTTTTTAAATGAATATTTGTGTGTGTACCATCAAATCGGATTTGACTGGTAACAGGAAGATTGTCCTTCCTCCAGCAGAGCATCTGGTGGACTTGAACCGTGCTCCTCTGGGATTGCAGTGCAGCTTCCTGCCACTAGGTCACCAGAGCTCCCTCACAGAGAATGTTTTGAACGGTGGCATGGATCCCGTGGAAGTCTTATAACTGACTGTCCAGTGCATGGGATGACTTGGGGCAGAAGAATACCTAAGACCAGGGATATTGGATGGGGATTGAGATCCCTAGAATGCTGGCAGAAATAGGCATGAAGATGATGATGATTCTGGATATGGAAGATCCAACTGAAGATCCACAAACAGAAGAAATGCCAGCAGCAGGACAGGTGGTTGAATGCGTACTAGATGATTAAAAAATAGCAACCAAGAGTTGTTGTTAGGTGCCATCACGTCGACTGTGACCCATAGCGACCCTGTGAGGAACAGAGCTGAGCCTTGCTCTGTCCTGGGTCATCATTATCTCTATGTGCATGAGCCCATTGTACAGGTTCTATATCGATCCATCTGTTGAGGGTCTTCCTACTTTCTCTGATATTCTCTCTACCTTTGCCAGCATATCTTTTTCCAAGAACTGGCCCCTCCTGAAAACATGCACAAAGTATGCAAGATGACAGGGTTTTTTCCACTATTCTTGACTCTAAGGTGGTATTTCCTGCAAGTCAGACTAGTTTGCTCTTTTTTTTTTTTAAAGTATTTTAGTATTTTCCGTGTGTGTACCGTCAAATCGGATCTGACTGGTACAGGAGGAGATTGCCCCTCCTTCCTCAGCAGAGCATCTGGTGGAGACTAGTGTGTTCTTTTGGCAGCCCATGGAGTATTCAGCACTTTTCTCCAACACCACAACACAAAGGCATCAATTTTTCTGTTATCCTTAGTCATTGTCCAACTTTCAGGTGCATAGGAAGTAATTGAAAAGACCATGGCTTGGAGCAACCGAGTAACCTGTGTGAAGATAACAGAAAGGTCCTCACTGGAAGCGTAGCTTGCACTGTACTCTTTGCTGGTAAGGTAGGCGGAGAGGGTATGTGTTTGGAACGTAGCTGCAAACAAATGTGAGCTCTTGGATTCGAGTCCTTTATATTCCTGAGGCTTCATCAAGGCTATTCTCATTTCCATCAGGAGGTGGCAGCAGTGCTCACCATCTCGGCGACCACGGAGGTACCTAGGCTTCGCCTTCAAGTCTAAGACCATAGCTCAACATGCCAAGGGTTCGTTTAAGCACATGATGAAGTCATTATCTGCCTTATCTTCCTTGGAAGACTGAAAGCTGGAACGTGTGGATTCTTAACTTCCAGATGTTGTAGTTTAGCATATTAGAAAAACTCCCCAAAACCTAGTGCCTCCTACCTGTTTGATGTGAGAGAAACAGATGGCTGGGGTGGAGGACTTTGTTATGGATTGAACTGTGAACCACCAAAGTCTATGTTTGATGTAATCCATCTTGGAATTGAGCTTTCTTTGCTATGCTAATTCAGCAATCATCAGTGTCGGGTAAATCTTTAATTGATTCTGAGTTGTGAAAAGTGCAGACAAGGGGGAAGACAGATGCTGTCAGGTGAGACTGGTGGAGACATTTGCACCTATGAGCCCAGGAAAGCCAAAGATTGCTGGCAGCTACTCAAAGCTGAAATAGATGAAGAAGACCTGTCCCTAGATCCACACTCTTTGAACTCTGAATTCTAGCTTTCTAAGCTGTGAAAATAGAAACTTCTGTTCTTTAAACATATCACTATCATCCTTTAGTGGTACGAACAGTTAAGTGCTTAGCCATGAGCTGAAAGGTTAGCAGTTCAGAGACACCTTGGGAGATGGGTCTGGTGATCCGTTTTTGAAAGTTATTAACACTTAGCTTTAGCCAGGGCAGGATTCAACCCTGGAAGACAGCCGTGTCGACACCACCCTACGCCATGCTCAGCCTTTAGGCAGAGCAGGGACTGGCACTGGCAGACAGCTGTGTTATTACCACCTCGTCCTTACTCAACCTTTTGACCAGAGCAGAGATTGTCACTGAAAGACAGTTGTGTCATCACCACCGTGTCCCTACCTTGACTTTTTGGCCAAAGAAGGGATCGGCATAGGAAGACTATGGTGTGACCATCCACCCCTCACAGCCTTTTGGCCAGAGAAGGGACTGGCACTGGAAGACAGCTGGGCCATCTCAGTTTCTCCCTTGCTTTTTGACTAGAGCAAAGATTGGCACTAGACGATAGCCGTTCTGTCATTAGCCCCCTGCGTAATCCCTAGTCTTCCCCCATTGCTCTGCCTTTTGGCAAGAGAAGCAATCACAGCTGTGTAGTTACCACTGCCCCCTCCCCCACCCTAGCCTTTTTTGCCCAGAGCTGAGATCGGCACTGGAAGACAGCCATGTCTTTACCACCCTTGCTTGTCCTTTCTCTTGTCCAGAGCAGGGGTTGGCACTGGGAGACACCTGAAACATCACCTATACCTTTGCTCCCCATTGCTCTATCTTTTAGCAAAAAAACAAAAAGAGAGATTGCCATTGGAATACACTTGTGTGGTCACCGTTGCCCACCTCCCTCCAACCCCTTTTTTGGTCAGAACAGGGATTAGTACTGGAAGACAGGCGTGTCTTCATCACACACCCCATGCTCAGCTTTTTGGCCAGAGCAGGTGTCAAGCCTAGAAGAAAGCCATGTGGTCACTATTTCCTTCTTGAACAGGCTTTTGGCCAGAGCAGGGCTCGGGAGTGGAAGACAGTCATGTCGTTCCCATCCCGTCCTTGCTTGGCCTTTTGGGCAGAAAAAGGATGGGCAAAGGAAGAGGACCATGTCATCATCACCCACCCCTCGCTCAGCCTTTTGACCAGAGTGGGGATTAGCACTGGATGACAGTCATATTGTCATGACCCAGCCCTCCATGATTGATTGGCCTTTTGGGCAGAAGAGAGAGTGGAAGTAGAAGACAGCAGTCTTGTCACCGCCACCCTGTTGCTCAGCCTTTTTGGCCAGAGCAGAGATTGGCACTGGAAGACGGCTATGTTGTCACTACCCAATCCTTACTTGGCCCTTTTCCAGAGCAGAGACCTGCACTGACAGCCGTGTCATCACCACCTCCCTCTGCTCAGCTTTTTGGTCATACAGGTCAGGGATCAGCAATGGAAGATGGCCATGTCCTGACCACCCCTGCCTCTCTCAGCCTTTTGGCCAGAGAAGGGATCTGCATTGGAAGATAGCCATGTCTTATTAACTCTCCGCCTTTGCTCACCCTTTTGGCCTCAGCAAGGATTGGCACTGGAAGTCAGCTGTGTTGTCACCACTCCCCTCTTGCTTGGTGTATTGGCAGGTATTGGAAGACAGCCATGCAGTCTTGCTGGCCTTTTGACCAGATTAGGGATGAACACTGGAAAACAGCTGTACCGTTTCCACCCCTCACCTCTTGTTGCTATGTTTTTTTGCGTGAGAAGGGATCAGCACTGGGAGACAACCATGTCATCACCACCCACCCCTTTCTCAGCCTTTTGGCCAGAGCAGCTATCAGGGCTGAAACACAGCCGTGCTGTCACCATCCCATCTTTACCAGGCCTTTTGACCAGAGCAGGAATCAGTACTATAAGACAGCTGAATCGTCACTTCCTCCCCAACCTTCACACTTTGCTCAGCCTTTTGGCCAGAGAAGCGTTCGCCACTGGAAGATAGCTGTGTCTTCACCACCCTATCCTTGCTCAGCCTTTTGGCCAGTCCAGGGATTGGCACTGAAAGATGGCCAGGTCATCACCACCCCCTCCTTTGCTAAGTCTTTTGTCTAGAATGGAGATCAGCAGCAGAAAACCTCAGCATTGTGACTACCACTGATTTATTGGCCGTGTAGCCAGAGCATGGGACGGTACTGGAAGACGGCAGTGTCGTCTCCACCACC
Source organism: Elephantulus edwardii (assembly GCF_000299155.1). NCBI lineage: Eukaryota > Metazoa > Chordata > Mammalia > Macroscelidea > Macroscelididae > Elephantulus > Elephantulus edwardii. Next base: position 13,703,522 of record NW_006399795.1, read on the forward strand.
TGCTCGGCCTTTTGACCAGGGTAGGGATCAGCACCGGAAGACAGCATGGTGTCACCATTCCACTCTGTTTTGCCTTTTTTTTTTCATTCTAACTCATGGTGATCCTTTATCAGGTTTCTGAGGTTGTAAATGTAATGAAAGTTTATAGAGAACTTGGATTTCCATTCATTCATTGTTGCACATTTTCTTCCCTGCCTCCCTTCCCCCCAGTTCTCCTTTCTCTTTGGAAAAAAAAAAGTTCTTTCATTGTTATACAGTCCCACTCCCCCCCCCCCCCCC